>NC_083340.1:80555979-80880260 GCF_019175385.1 Lycium barbarum | reverse complement strand
GTACTCACAATATAATTCTTATCCCATGTCCTTAATATCATTTATAATATAATCATAATCACAACATATCAAGAATCATGACTCATCCCAAGCTACTACTCAAAATCTCATTATTCTCATCTTTATAACCCATTTTCTATCTCTTTTCATAATCTAAGTCTTTCAACCTCTCAATATCTTAAACAACATGAAATATCATAAAACATACCTTAGATAGTGTAGGAACGAGCTTTGACTGAAAATAATTCGCTTGAGCCAAAACCCTAATTCACTTCCAATGGAATTTCTTGACTTGGATGAACTCCAATGAGTTTCTTACACTTGGTTTTCTTGGTTTGATGAAGTTGATCATGAATTTATCTTGGGTTCTTTTGGAAGAAGTGTGGAGAGCTTTCTAGAGACTTCTTGAAGTGTTGGGTGAAATATGAGATAAAAGGAGTGAGGTTGGTCCCTTATATTAATTTTAGAAGCTGGCCTGACTTGAATCTACGGACCGTATCTTTTATATGGCTCGTATGCCTGGCCGTATCTTTGGTCCAGTGGAAGTCCCCTTCTGGACAGGACATACGGCCTAACATACGGCCAATATGTTTTATACGGCCAGTATGTTGGGCCGTATAATGCCAAGCTTTTCCAAACTCTTTCTCGTCGACTCGTTTGATCTCCAATCCTTATGGAACCTTCTTAACACTTGTTTAACACCTCATTAACAATATAAGGGACATTATAACTCTTCTCCAAGACATCATTAAGTCATCATTAATTCGGTACTCATAATTCTTTTCTGACACATAATGTAAACCTTGCTTTTCTTGGCAGCTTTCTTCTCTTACCTCAAATGTCTTTGAAATCTCAATTAGGATCATCAAATGCTATTTCTTACTTAATGAAACATCGCCTTCGTGCCCTTCGTTAGTCTAGTCACTGTGCATCAACGGGAAATTTTCCGAGGTGTAACAGTATCAAATAACCCTTTGGAAGAAATTTAATTTCTAATGCATTCAACTGACTATCAATTCTAATCTATTTTGAAATTGCTTCAACTAAATTTTCAAAGTTGAAGGTACAGCCAATAACAACATAGTCATCAACAAAAATTAATAAATTTATTGTCATTATCCCATTAACCACTGCGTAGAAGGTATATGTGATAAATCTCCACTGGAAACAGTAGGTGAAGTTTCTGAAACCACAAACAGTAGAAAAAACTGAAAAGAACTATTGTAAGTCATGATTTAATAGGATAAAGCCCGGATGTATATGAAGATTTTGACCTCCATTGAATCTGATTTTGCGTGAATAGCGATGTGTATGAAGTTTTCAGAAGAGAGAATGAAAAGCACGAAGATCATGGGAGTGAAGATTGCAGAACCCTAAGTAACAGAAAAATGATATTCTTAAGATGAGCCTATTTTTTTGGTTCAAAACTTTGCAATGCAAGTTATGGGTTGTATTTTCATTTTTTTTTGTGCGGATTGCCCTTCAAAAGCACTGGTCTTTAATTTTTTCCCCTCAAATTGGTGGTATTTAATTTTTATCCTTCGCCTAATACCTCAAGGTTTTGGGTTCGAACCCCAGCTCAGTAAAAAAAAAGAAAAAAAAAGAAGGAATTTCGCAAGGCAGAGATTTGGATTTGCTAGGCAGAGTTTTGCTTGAGGCCTAACTTTGACCCGAATAGGCCTAAATTAGCTACAAAACTCAGCCTTGATATTTTTTTTGACTGAGCCGGGGTTCGAACCCCAAACCTCATGGTATTAGGCGAAGGACAAAAATTGAAGACCACCAATTTGAGGGACAAAAATTGAAGACCACCCCAAAATAAGGGCATTCCGGTGAATTGCCCCTGAATCTTTGCAATGTAAATTTTATTTTCTGAAATTTTCTCAATATTTTTTCGGTAAATTACATAAACAGCTATAGTTTCTAGGCTTCTAATCAACCGTAGCTATTGTTTTTATAATAACGTTTCATAGCTATGTTTTACCTACTTCACGTGTATTCAGGTGTATTTAAATACAAATTTCAAAATATACAGGCAACCTATATATATATATATATATATATATATATGTCTCGACCCAACGCGCCATGATGAAAACCAGACTAATCCCTTAGGTTGATGAATCATCCCCTTAACCAATTAATCATTCATTTATCCAAATACAACTTAAAGAACAACAGAATTAATAATGATATGTCTAATTCATGCCATATACAGTAAATAAGTGCAGAATACTACAAATTACAACCCCAAGAAATGAAAGTCATCGTATAAGGACTCTAACCATAAGCACTGTCTAAGAAATACGTAAGTGTCTTAATATAACAATAATGTCTGGAAAAAGGATAAATATCAAATAGGAGGGATCTTCAGGCGGCATGGCATGGATAGGAGCTCACCCTTGGATCTGGTCAGGAAGTAGCGTCAGGCTATATGCGAGGTCTAGAAGACGACTCCATAATGCAATCTGCACTAAAAAGGGGTGTAGCAAGGTAGTATCAGTACAAACACTATGTACCGGTAGATATCATAGGCCGACTAAGAATAGTATCATGCATAAATTCGTAAAACCAATAAGATAGAAAGATAGGCACAACAACACAACAAGAACAACCACCATTCGACAATGAATCACAGATAAGGATGATGTCCAATGCAATGCAACAGTGATAAGTTTCTCAACTGTACACATATACTAAATCCTTGTTCATTCGATAGTCATGACCAGCAGGAGACTCATGGTGTCCATGTACGACTCGCTCTAGAACTAACCTCGGATCAAGAGCCCATAACTAGGCCACATCTTATATATATATATATATATATATATATATATATATATATATATATATATATATATATATATGAGTCTCAAGATGTGGTTCAAGTCTAGAATCCAATATGAAGCACCACATAAATATAAGCAGGATGAATCAATAATATCAATGTCAATAAAGTACAAGTCACAATGCCATAAGTCACAGCAAGACTCAGATAAATGAATTCAACAATAGCATGAATCATACGAGCCATCTCAATCAACACGAAGAGTATAAATCAACCTTTTCCTTCCAAAACTAAACAAGGACACCTCATGGTTCAATATATAAAGTAACGGGGCCCACAAAATTATAAGTCATACCAAACTAGGTAATACCCAACCAGACGTCGTGTCCGAAGACCTTATTATGCTTTCTCCCGTCAATTCTACTATATATATTACTAATAATCAAAGTCTAACTCAAGTAAACCGTAACCTACCTCGAATGTAGAATTGGAATGCGATCTGCTCCACCTGAGCTTTCCCTTTGCGTAACGCCTCGAAACGCTCAAAGTCTATAATTAACAATGCTAAGTAAGTAATAAACCATCTAATTGGAAGAAGAATCGATTTGCAGAAGAATACCCAAAATACCCCTAACGAATCATATGGGTAAAACCAAAATTAAGGGTGAAATTACCCTACCCTTAGTCCCAACAATTATAATCCTTAATTTCATGGGTTTTTAATCACTTAGACCCTTCAATTCCATAAATTAGTCAAAACCCCCAAAATTTGGGTGAAACCCTAAGTCTCATAATTAGTTTCTTGAACTATAGAATTGATAAATCCAAGTGCTTTTTGTTTTGATGATTGTCAAATGTGTACCATGCACCGTCAGTAGAGACAGCTGTAAAGCTGAGCTACTCACTGCACACAAGTACAACAGTGAGTTGGCCTATGCTTTAGGTCAAACTATTGAATAAGTGGTCCGTATCCATCTCATATGCTTCCCAATATATATACAACATGTTGCAATATATTGTGTATCACTTGAAAAACCTAATCTAACTTGTCCAAAAGCTGCCGCCGCAAGAATTCAAGTGATCGCAAGAACAAAGTTACTTTCAAGCTGAAGAACCATATCCTGATATGAGTTTCGTCTATGTTCATTAGGCTGTTGTCAATATTTGTTCTGTTGTGCTAAAATTGTAAACCTACTTTTCCAAAAAAGAAAGTTGTTGTAGGTATTTCAAATTCTTAGTAATTGTTAGGCAATTTACCTTTCAATCTATTAAGTGGTACCTTTGGCTAAAGTTAGCTTCGCTGTATTAGTTGGGTTTGGCTAGAGGTAGCCAACCTTAGTTTCCTTGGCTAGAGTTAGTGTTGAAGGTCGTGTGTCCACAAAAACACTATATGGAGGGACCTGGTTGTGTACCAATTCCCTTATGCAATGTAGTGCGAGGGTCAGCACTAAAGTTGTACGTGGAAAACTCCTTGCACAAGGGATTAAAAACCATGACCTACCCTCGTAGGATTCCAACTCCACTAAGTGAGAAACTGCAGGTTATAAGTCTATCGTAGGCTAGGAATTATCTCCCATAATCCCTCACCCTTACTATAACGCTTATACAATCTAGGAACTAACCCTCGTAGTCCCTCCTCACTTGTAATGCTCCGATTGCAAGCACCTCCACTTGACTATCTCTAGCCAAGGACCACTAATACACGTAGACTAACTCTAGCCTAGTGTACCAGTCAAAAGCTTGCGGAAAGATACTTCCAGCAAATACACTTTGAGACTTTTCAAACCACCTGCAAACAGCTTCTTAACTCAGAAGAGTAGGTTTACAATTTAAGCACAAATAAAAAAAGATTCACAACAACCTAAAGAACATAGACTAAATCTTGTATTTGGATCAGGTTCTTCAACTTGTAGGTGACTTTGTTCTTAAGAGATCTTAAGAACTTGTGTCGGCAGTTTTGCACGATTTCAGATTAGGTTTTCAAGTCTACTCAATATGTTGCCATCATGTGTATATATAGTAGGAGCATGTGGGATGGATAAAGACTATTTGTTCACTTTTGACCTAAATCATGGGCCAACTCACAGTTGTACTTGTGTGCAGCAAGTGGCTCGGCTTTACAGCTGTCTCTGCTGATAGTGCAAGGTGCACAGAGAGCAGATTACAGACCAAGTCTCTTATCTGTTTCTGAAACAGTTTGACAATCATCAAAACACGATTGCACTTGGAACTATCAATTATTTCCCCCTTTTTGATGATGACAAACTCTTAGACTGATGTTCCCTTGAATTCAGCATACTCAGCATACAATATTCCCTTTAATTCAACATTGTATTCCCCCTTTTAACATCATCAGAAAGATAACAAACACAGACATGTGTAATGGTAGGATGAAGTAATTATCCAAAGTAGTAGTCTAAATACTACGAACATGATAATTAATCATGTCAGAGGCCGAGAGGACTGGAGGTAGCCAGAGGGGATTTTAGGGCTCAGAAGGCTCAAGTATGAAGAACATAACAAGGAGAAGAGCTAGAGAGCACGAGCTAGGAAACTTGTGCACCAGTAGCTCATTGATTCTCGATCAACTGATCATGAAGCTCATTATCCTTCTCTTATAAGTAAGCATTTTCAGCTTGGAGCTCAGCATTTACATGGATAAGTTCACTGCTGGGACCAGGTTCGTGTGTCTGTCCAACCAATTTAGCTCTCAGACTATCATTTTAAGCTTCAAGCCTGCTGATTTGAATGGTTGCTTGCTGTTGTGTTTCCTTTACCCTTTAGGAGGTCAACCCATGCTCTTCTCCTTATCAGAATCTATTTCAAGAACAGAGTTGTTAGACTCACTTGCCTTCTTAGAGAAAGGTTCTTTATAGAGCACAACCACAGGGATGCTATCTTTTATACCCTAGAGGGGTCTGTAATTTTAATTGAGGTAGGAGTGGTCCGACGAATGAATGATTCGAACATTCCTGGAGTTTAGGGACTAGGTTCCTCTTGCAGATTTCTTGTTTTACTTCCTTCCCCCTTAACCTTGTCATCATCCCTGGCAGCTTATGAGGCATCAACGCATCCACCCACAATTTCCACTTCACTTTGCCAAGTTATCATCTTCATTTAAGACAGAGTCCTCGGCATCATTATCCTAATTGAGGGAGAAGGGATTACCTGAAATTTCCGCTGCAACTTCATTTTCCTCAGTAGTACAGGTACTTTTAAAGTCACCTATGCCCTCACAACTCGACTTTTCAGCAGCGGAACTTCAGACCTTATTAGTTACACATTCAAAATCCCTTATTTTTCTAGATGCAATGATTTATTATACTTTGCATTAATTATCTTAGTGGTTTGGAGGGATTTGGAAGCAGAGAGTTTTTTGACCACTCTTCATCAGAATAAGGTTTACCATATGGAACAGGATTTAAGGATTAGCATATGAATTTTTCATGAGTTTGGTCACTTTGAGTTGTAGAGGGACTAGTTGTGAGGGATTTTAAGCGTGCAGAGACCAAATTTTGGTCTTTCAAACTGGCGATGATATGGAGGAATTTGGTGACTGTGGTTCCAACGGGGATGTATTCTCAAAAAGTTAGGAAGAACTGTTCATGTCTGGGATAGCTTGAGAGGCAAATTCGTTTGATAGACATGATCGATAAAGGCTAGACTTTGTGAGAAGAGGAGGGATCACCAAGGTTTTTGTTATATCCCGTATTTTTGCGTATTCGGAAAATTTGAAATAATTGTGACAAGTTAAAGACAAGGCTGCGTTTTGATCTTGTTTGATACATAAATTGTTTATGAAAATTTTGGATGTGGAAATATGAGAAAAGGTTAGGGGTAAAAAAAAAAGAAAAGGAAATTCACAAAGTGGCTCAAGGAAATATTGTGAAAGGCCAAGGGCAAAATTGGAATTGGCGAATTATTTGTTCATGAAAAAAAGAAAGAAAGAAAGAAAGGAAATGAAAAACTAAGGGGCATGTGCCATGCACATGGGTGTGGGCCATGTCCCATGTCATCTTTTAATATGTGGCACATGGATGAAAATTCATCACATGGCCATTTGGAACATTCAAGAAAGTGGGAGAAAGAAAGAAAGAGAAAGAAGATGAAGAACAAAAAAAAAACAAGCATATTTCGGCCAAGGTAGGGGGATTTTTCCCCCATGAAATCATGCCCCTAAAATTATTTTCTTGTTGTATTTCTACTAATTCAAAGGCCCTCTACAACGTGGTGTAGTTATTTCAAAAGATAAGACGTTCGTTTCATCAATTTAGCAACCTTAGCCAAGAGGGAAGTTGAAGGAAAAAGGTAAGAATTTAACCTTCCTTTCTATGTTATGGATGCTTGGGAATGTTGTGGTGTGTAGAAATGCATGATAATCATGAAAGATAATGTGTGTTAGGTGTATGTGGCCTTGTGTATGGGTGGTTTGCAAGAACAATGATTTAATTGTTTATTTAGTGTTTTAGTTGTTGATGTTGTGGGTTCTATGTTTATAATGAAAGTGTGATGGTTTTAGTTGAAGTTACAAGTGTTGGAGAGTAGTCATGGAAGCCTATGTGACTAGAGTATTATTGCTTGTATACATATAGAAAATAATGTTGTTAAGGTATGAATTGTTAGCATAATTCATGAACTTGGAGAAAGAAAATATGTTGTTGTTGTTGTGATTCCATTTGGATGAATTCGGGTGGCATAGCATATGGGATGGAATTGTTGAATATTGAATGGATTGCTTGAAATGTTCCTGGCCTATGTTTGAATAATCTTAAATTAGTGTATGAATGCAAAAATGTTGATATCGATTTGAAAGTGTGAAGTCGGATTGGAAGTTGATATGTTATGTAGAAAAGAAGACAACATATGTTAGAATGTGCTTCAATTCGATCGTTGATGTTATTGGTATTGTTGTTGGTTTGGTTGTTGATATTTGGAGCCGAGTTAAATCTCGGGGATGATGCATTTGCAGGGGAAATGCTGCCGAAATTTCGGCAGAATATAAGTGAATTTATTTGAAAGATTAAGACAAGTATTGGCTTAAGATTGAATTCTTAAAGCTTTATGATTAATATTTGGTAAATGTGACCAATTGTAGATTTTGGAGGAAACGGGATTTGAATTTGGACAAGCGTACGAGGCAAGTGAGGTATGTAAAGCTCACCCTTTCCTTCTTTTGGCATGTCCTATGTATACTAGGTCAAGACTTGAGCCTCGGGAACAATTCTGTCCATCGAAACCCGAGTTTGATTTTGAATACTATTCGTTCAATGTAATTGAACTATAATTCTTATGTTTTGTTGGAAAGGTGTCTAAACATCCATAACTTCCACAAGCGTATTCGGATTGCTTTGAAACTTTCTTGGATGACTCCATAGAGTCCAATGTTTGTAATTTATATCCGCCACCTCGACTGACCCGAGGTGGGCCCACAAGTTCCGAAACTTCCTTCGTTTGTCTCACTTGAGCTATCCTTGTATGATATGAAAGTATGACTTTCGTCTATGAATCTAAGACTCCGTTTGATTCGTTCCATAAGTCATTGGAAAGCTTCTTAATGTGAATATCCTGATAATACATTCGATTTTTTTACCGGGTTTTGATTTATGTGCACCTAATTTCTTACTACTCCGCTCGTATATATGCTATGATCCCTTTCACCGAGTTCCGGGCCGGTATGTATCGTGCGTATGGTTCGCCGAGTACCTTGTCTAGGAGTCGGGTTCCATGTATGTAATTTTCGAACTATGATGTATCCGGCTCTGGGGTACTGTGGTATATGTCCGTCCCCAGTTACTCTGTATATGGATTATGATGTGACTGGTTCCCGGGTTCTCGTGTTATATGTCCGGTTCCCGAGATACCGTGTACATGTTATGGAATCTTCTGGAGTATGGTGTGTTATGGCGCCAGAGACGGGAGTGACGACCATGTTCCTGTGCCCTTTGCATGACTTTGATATGTATCCTTTGTGATTGAAAAGTAAGTGTTCTGATGTTCTGGATAAGCTACTTACCTTCTGTATTTTTTTGATATACGATTTTGGCATACATGAATCTAATCACCGAGTCCCTCACCGAGGGCCGGGGCACTTTGTATGTATGTGTAATGCCTGATTCTGACATATGTGATTTATGTTTGGAAAGTAATAAATTTGGTTATTGACCGCTGGATTCTTGACCGCGGTGTGCGCGACATTGACCGCTGGATTCTTGACCGCGGTATGCCGCATTTGTGATGTTGACAGCTGGATTCTTGACCGCGGTGTGTGCGACATTGGCCGCTGGATTCTTGACCGCGGTATGCCGCATTCGTGATGTTGACCGCTGGATTCTTGACCGCGGTGTGTGCGACATTGACTGCTGGACTCCTGACCGCGGTATGCCGCACTATGTGACAGTGACCGCTGGACGTTTGGTCGCGGTAATTGTGTGTCTGGTTTTCTGCGTGTATGAGACGGAAATGTTTTTCAAAGGAAAGCAAGCATTTTTGCATTTTGATTGCCGTATTTGTCTTCCGGAACCTCCTATGTATGATTTGTACGTCAAATGCAACACTTTGGTATTCTGGTTATTGTGCTCACCTTCTGTACATTTTACTTCGGTTATGACATCGTTTTCTGTACTTCATGCTTTGCATACTCAGTACATATTTCGTACTGACCCCCTTTCTTCGGGGGCTGCGTTTCATGCCGCGCAGGTACTCCCAGACGAGTTGAAGACAGTATAGAAGATGTTCCAGTGCAGATGGCAAGCTCCATTTGTTCCCGGAGTGCTGCCGAGTCAGAGTTGGTATGTTATGCTTTCTGGATTATGTTAGAGACTTTGCAGACAGTGTCGTGGGTATTGGTTGTCAGTCTGTAAGCGGCTCCGTCAGCCGATATGTCGGTCGGTGTTATGTACTGAATTTTGTATGATTATAGATTTGTTCTGCTTGGAAGCTACGTGAAAGAATATTTCTGAAAAAAATTTACGATGTATTTCATCTCATTTGATTTGAAAAGTTTGATGTGATTTTATGTGCAGCAAGAGTCTGCGGGTTCGCTCGGCCCTAGGTAAGGGTCGGGTGCCCATCACACCCTAGCGGAATTAGGGTGTGACAGTTTTCCTACAAATCGGTTCGATTCAGGAGAAGATGTAATGCTTGGTCTTATATTTTGAAAAAAGGGCGACAGGATTTTCAATGACATGGCCTTTTAGTAATTTAGCTCATATAAGCATTAGAAAGACTACTAACCAGAGTCATAGGGACCAAGTCCCTTTATGCTTGCTCCACTAAGCATCCATGAGAAATAACTTCACCCTGAGTTTTCTGAATCCTTGTAGCATTTTCTTCAGCAGCAAGCAGATTCAATATAATAGGAGAGTGTTTTTTGTAAAGCACATATTCCCCTCAGAGTTCCATGAGTGAGACGACATTCTTCAAGTTTTTTGAAAGGATTTTGTGCAACAGCACTTTAAATACTACCTTTTGACTCTCCTTTTCTCAGCCAGGTCTCCAAACTGAACTACTGGCTCTGCCTGGGAACCCGTATCAGATCGGCTACCTTAGGATGATGACCAGTAAAGCTTGAGCTTCCTCCTTCTAAACTAGGTATGTTTTCATTTTTCTGATGCGGACCAAGTTCCTCCTCTCTTGACCTCTGTTTGGCAGTATCTTCATTTTGATGATGATTGAGACTACTGATCTTTTGGGGTTCACATTCTTGTCTACCTTTATGCTCCAACTGATCTCCTTTTGCTGTCTCCTTCCTTCCATAGATCGTATTCTTCAGCTCTTTGATCTGGCTGTTTAGTAAATGATATTCCTTGGTAACTTCTTCCACTTATTCTTGTAGATCTATGATGCTGATGGCAATATCATAACTCTCTTGTTCGGCACTGTCAAGCTTCTCAGTCAACTCCTTCTTTTCTTTAGCAAGTCCATGAAGCTCACTTATCAATCCTTTTATCACTGAGATAAACCTTTTGTAAGAGTGACTTCTAGTTCGTCCTGATGTTTAAGAGGATCTGCCTCATTTTATTGGCTTCATCATAGGTCCCAGATTCTTTTAGGAGACGGGGATTCAAGTTACTCATTGAGGCTTTATGATTGACTCCACCCTTAGGTGAATTATTTAAGTCAACTTCATCTTAGAATTCCTTTATTGAATTTCTCCATGCAGCTAGGGCTTCCTTTATATGTTTCTCAGCTGCCTTTCTCTCTGTAACAATTTTTATAGATATCTGACCTCCTGTGGCTGTCTCATTGGAGTTATCCTTGAGAACTTTGTTGTTACTCCGGTTATATCCCGTAATTTCGAACATTCGGAAAATTCGAAATAATTTGTGGCTTGTGAGAAATGAGGCCATATTTTGATTCTAGCCAATATGCATATGTTACTCAGGAAAATATTGATGTGGAAATATGAGAGGAGGCCAACGGCAAAATAGGAATTTTGGGAAATTGGTTTCGGAAATTACAAAACAATTTGTAGCCAATTGGGCTCAAAAAGAAATTAAGGCCCAACTTGTAAGGGTGGCCGGCCAACATGCCTTGGCCCAAACCAAGGAAAATGATCATGTGGCTAATTAATTAAGAGGGTTATATATTCATACTTAGCCACATAGAAGCTTCAAGAAGGAACAAGAACAAAAAACAAGAGAAAAAGAAGAAGAGGTCACGGCTAGGGAGAAAGAAAGAAAGAAAAGAAAAAAAAAATTCTAGCCCTTCAATCTTGATCCAAAAATTGTAATTGTTGTGTATTTCTACTAAGCTCAAGATTCTCTTCAAGGTGATATAATTATTTTGGCAAGAAACTATCTTCGGCAGCAAGGAGAATTTGTTGGGAAAAAGGTAAGAATCTTATGTTCTTTTCATGTTATGAAGCCTTGTTTATGTTGTGGAATGTAGGAATGAGTAGGAACTATGGAAATATGGAAGTTTGTATGGTATTGGTATGTATGCATATGTAGCTGTGTGTGTGCATGATTGTGTAGTTGGGGTGTGTTGAATTTTGCATTGTATCTAAGTTGCGGTTATGATGGAATTTATATTGGAAATGAAAGTTGAATGAATTTGACGGAAGTTGGAAATATGGAATGTGGCCATGTGGTATTGTGTTGATAGTGGAAGATGAATTAAATTTCTTTAGTATGATAATTGTGTTATTGTGAAGTGAATGAAAGAATAATGGTTCTTGTTGTCATGGAAAAATAGTTGTTAAGTTGTTGTAGGAAATTATGCAAATTTATTGTAGCTTATGTAAATGTGGAAATGAGAGTAGAAAGATGCAAATTATGATTATCATTGATAAAGTTAGAAGATAGAAATAGGTCATGAACATGTTTGTTAAAGATTAGGGGTTGTGGGTGAATTATGCCTTTGGTAGGAAGCTTGTATATTGTGTATACCTTATGAATATTTTGTGGAAATGATATAATATGCCTCCGAATCATGTTGTAATGATCTTGATGAGTGATGAATATGAAAATGGTAAGATTGATTTGGAAGTGTAAGGTCGGAATGAAAGATATTGTGTTATGTCGGAAAGATGGCTAGTTATGCCATATTGTGTATTTTGTAGTACTTGTGTTGTTGTTAATGTTGTTGTTGGATTGTTGGGTTGCTGTGTTGATATATTAAGCCGAGCTAAGTCTCAGGGATGTTATATGTATAGGGGAAATGCCGCCGAAATTTCGGTAGGCAATTATGTGATTAAGTATGGGATCCTAAAGGCTTGAATTGACAATTGGCAAACTTGACCATTTGTAGATTCTGGGCGAAATTGGAAGTGAAGCTAAGCGAGCGTAAGGCGCAACTGAGGTATGTAAGGCCTACCCTTTCGTTCTTAGGCATGTTCCAAACGTAATAGGCTCGACCGCGAGCCTTAGATACGACTCCGTTCCTCGGAATTCGAGATCGAAATCCGCCCCAATTCCTTCAGTAAGATTGAATCCATTTCCTTATAATTTGTCTTCAAAGTGAGCTTTAAGTATGCAACTTTCCTAAACGGAGTCGGAATACTTCCAAATGACTATGGATGACCTCATAAGGTCTATTATCAGTAATTTACGTATGTCGCCTCAAGTTGGTCCGAGGTGGGCCCACAAGGCCCCGACACTTTTTGTATAACCTAAATTGCACTATTTCTGTCCGTTTCTCACAGACAACATCTGGACTATTATTCTGATCATGATATGACTACTTTTTATGTAAATCTTACAAAATGGTTTGATATCTGGAAATCTGATTACGGTAATAATCTGTCGTGCCTTCCCAAGTAGGATATAGGCGCGTATTATGAATACTATCCGAATACTCTGATTTGACTCGCCGTTTGGCATACTTCAGTTTGATTGAGTCTGTATAATGATCTGTATGTATGTGGTTTCTCATTAGTCTGTTCGTGGATGTCTCAATGCTTCCTTCACTGCGTCCCGGGCCAGGTTCTGTTATCGTGCATATTCCTCTGCATTGTTCACCGCATCCCTCGGTGTGCGGGCCGGGATCTGTTTATATCTGTATGATATTATGATTTGTGTATGGGGATGGCGGCCAGGATGGCATATGATCTGATTCCGTCTGTCCACCGCGTCCCGTACTAAGAGGGCCGGGTTCTGTTACCGCGCTCCTCATGAGAGGGCCGGGATCTGTATGTATGTATGTATGTGCTATCAGCATTTATATAAGCGTATGACTCTGTATGACTCTGCATGCATGATTCTGTCCGTTCGTTGGATCATACTTCTGTCTGTTCGTATGGACTATGATTCTGTCTGTCCGTCTGAATTATGACTCTGTCCGGTACACCTCTATCTGTCCGTTGGATTATGATTCCATTCGCTATATTTCTGTGCTTCTGATTCAGACTATGATTATGTTGTTATATTTTCGCTTTACATACTCGGTACATTTTTCGTACTGACCCCCGGTTCTTCGGGGGCTGCGTTACATGCCCGCAGGTACAGACGCACCCGGTGATACGCTGTCAGTCTAGGGCACATATTCTGCTATTTTGGAGAGCTCCTTTGATCCGGAGCGTGTACTTTTGGTATATATCTTCTGACATCTGTATATTCTGTACGTATGGTAATTCTGGGTACGGCGGGGCCCTGTCCCGTCATATGATTCTGTATGTCTGTTAGAGGCCTGTAGATATATATGTGGGTTACGGGTTGCTACGATTCGGGTAGGTACGTACGATTTTGTGACTCTGTCCGTCATGTTGGCCTCATCGGCTTATATGTAATTTCAGTATGTTCGGGTATGTGTATGTTATAGCGCGCGCTACATTTGTATTGGCTTAAGTCTGTATATAGCTAGTATGAATTATCTGTCTGGTATGCCGATTCTGTCAGGTAGATACGTTTGGGTATCCAGTTAGGATACCAATCGCGGCCCACGGGGTTGGGTCGTGACAGAAGTGGTATCAGAGCGGTTAGTCCTCGGAATGTCTACAGTCCGTGTCTAGTAGAGTCTTGTTTATCGGTGTGTTGTGCACCACATCTATAAACAGGAAGCTACAGGACATCTAGGATGTTACCCTTCTTTGGATCTTAGATCGTGCGATAGAACTGTATTAGTAGGATGATCCCCTCCTAACGATTTGTTATGTTTTCAGCAATGCCTCCGAAGAAGGCAACAGCTGCCCAGAAGGGCAAAGCGGGGGTTGAGGTAGGAGAAACCAGCCGGGCCCAGAGAGTTACCAGGGCCAGTGCGCAGCTAGCGCTTGAGGATGAACCCCCGTCAGCCGGATCTGTTACACCCCCCTTACCGGAGGAGATCGGAGCAGCAGAAGCTGCTGATCAGGGGACGGCTCCACCGCGAGCTCCCGGGATTTCAGTGCCCGAGCCTCCAGCTCCACAGCCAGGGGCGGAGGATAGGGCCATGCGAGATGCGGTTCAGTTATTGACCACACTGATGACAGAGAGCAGGTTCGCAGGCATGGATTTGGGGGTGGTCGTGCAGACAGATATGAAAGCTCCAGGGCTCGTGAGTTCTTGACATGTAATCCTCCAGAATTCTCCGGGACAAAACCCGAAGAGGACCCCCAGGAGTTTATCAGAAAGATGGAGAGCACGATATGGTTGATTAAGGCTTCGCCGACTGAGTCCGTCGAGTTGGCTTCGTATCAGTTATATGAGGTAGCGGCGAACTGGTATGAGTCCTGACAGCTATCTAGGGGTGACGATTCTTCCCCAGCAGTATGGGCCGAGTTTACTAAGGCCTTTCTTGATCATTTTCTACCTCCAGAGCTGCGGAGAGCTAGGGTTGATCGATTCTTGGACCTGAGACAGAACGGCAGAAGTGTTCGAGAGTATAGCCTAGAGTTTGACTCACTGGCCAGGTATGCACCCGCTATAGTAGCTGAGATGGCCGACAGGGTGCACTGGTACGTGATGGGGTTGGATCCTTATTTGATTGATAGTTGCCTGGCGGTGGCTTCTCAGCTAGGGATGCATGTTGCCCGGGTACAGGCACACGCCCAGGGCATGGAGGGCCGACGTAGGGAACGTCGGCCAGATAGGGGTCACGACGGGAGCCGGCCTAAGAGAGCCAGATCGGCCGGGTATTCAGGGGGATTTCAGAGTGAGTTTTCTCAGCGGCAGGGTAACAGATATTCGTCCCAGCCAGCACACAGTACGCCCCCACAGTTCTCGGGCCAGAGCTCCAGAATTCCAGGCTCACAGGCGAGCAGAGGCCCCGGTCAGTCGAGGCCACCCATGCCCCCATGTTCCTACTGTGGGAGGCCCCACCCGGGGGAGTGTTATCGCACTACAGGCACTTGTTATTTTTGTGGCAGCCCAGATCATCGTGTGAGAGAGTGCCCGCATAAGGGTGGTTCAGGCTCAGTCCAGCCTATTGGGTCTGTTGCTGGCTCATCTTCTCCTTCGGCAGCCATACACCCCACAGGGCGAGGAGCACCAGCACCAGCGCCAGCGCCAGCGAGTCGTGGCAGAGGTCGAGGCGCAGTTTCTGGTCACAGCGGTCCTACGAACCGCGTATTTGCTTTGACCGGCCGGCAGGACCCAGGAGCGTCTTCAAGTGCACACCCAGGTATGTTAGTGATCTTTTCTTGAGGGATATGTATATGAATGGGTCTATACTTTATCATAGTATGTGACTTTCTTCTTTTGGGTATTAGTAAGAGTAAGGTAGTTGTCAACCTGATAGACACTGAGAATTCGGAAGGGCGATATGATAATTGTATGGTTTAGCCTGGGGTGGGACCCACTATGAGAATTTTCCAAAAATTTACTAAGATCCCGATCTGCCCTAAATTACGTGACAAAGGTCGTGCGGGGCAGTTGACGCAATTATATTAGCATTAATGCATCAAAACGCAGGAAAGTTTCGAAGTTAAGCGTGCTAAAGCCAGAACAATTCTGGGATGGGTGACCCCCTGGGAAGGATACTAAAATTTTTACAAGTGTAAATATAAGATGTAAATGGAAATTTGGGGTAACCTAAAGGAAAGGGGAAGGTGTGGAGTAGCTAGTACCCTCATAGGAGTCGCGCAGACCGAGGCAGACTAAATGGGCGAAAAGAAAAAAAAAGTGCAATACCGCTCAGAAATTTGGACGAATTTGAATAGCGGGCGAAGACGTTTGCAGGTAAGATAGCAGTAAATGTATATGCATGTGTATGATTTTCATCTGGTGGTCATGTGGATCAAGAGCCGAGTCCCAGCGACTAATGTTGCGATAGACAAGAGGTTTTACTAAACAGAATGTATGAAACGAAGCGGAGGTGAGGATACGAATGTTGTCAAAGAATAGAAAAACCCTGATTACATTACAAATTAGTCTAGTGCGACGATATCTGGAAAAGGAAGATGAGTATGGACATTAGAAAAGATGAAGGATAAGAAGTATGATTAAGCGAAGCCTTCGAAAGAGTCGATCAGCGACACGTAAACCTATTTGTGTGGAGATTTGACGAACAAGTCTATAAATGAGTGAACAGGTTTTGATGAAATGACCCGTGGTATAATTTTCAGGGTGAACAATGAAATGTCGACAAAGGGAAATTTTCGTAAATCACTGGAACCTTAATAGGAGTGGTCTGACGCTAATCAAAACTCTATCTGTTATACTTCTGCACTTCTAACTTTGATGAGGTTCTGCCTATTACGCCTCTGTACTTCTGAATCCGATTACGCTTCTGTCTGATATACCTATGTACGATTGACTCTGAATACGAATCCGTATGATACATCTCCGTATGTCTGACTCTGATCACGAATCTGTCTGGTACATCTCTGTACGTCTAACTCTGATCACGGATCTGTCTGACATACTCCCATACGTCTAATTTTGACTACGAATCTGTCCGCCATAGTTTCGTACGTTTGCCTCCGATTACGAATCTGTCCGATACGCTTTTATGCGTCTGACCCTAGTTACGAATCTGTTTGATATGACGTGGGATTATGATAACGTTGTAAGGAACTGAGGAGTGTGACAAGAAGTGAAAGATGTGGATGGTTGAACCTCCCCGAAGTGTTACGAGACCCCATAAGGTAAATTTAACATTCGAGGATGAATGTTCTAAAGGGGGGGAGGATGTTATATCCCGTAATTTCAAACATTCGGAAAATTCGAAATAATTTGTGGCTTGTGAGAAATGAGGCCATATTTTGATTCTAGCCAATATGCATATGTTACTCCGGAAAATATTGATGTGGAAATACGAGAGGAGGCCAAGGGCAAAATAGGAATTTTGGGAAATTGGTTTCGAAAATTACAAAACAATTTGTAGCCAATTGGGCTCAAAAAAAAATTAAGGCCCAACTTGTAAGGGTGGCCGGCCAACATGCCTTGGCCCACCCAAGGAAAATGATCATGTGGCTAATTAATTAAGAGGGTTATATATTCATACTTAGCCACATAGTAGCTTCAAGAAGGAACAAGAACAAAAAACAAGAGAAAAAGAAGAAGAGGTCACGGCTAGGGAGAAAGAAAGAAAGAAAAGAAAAAAAAAATCTAGCCCTTCAATCTTGATCCAAAAAT
This sequence comes from Lycium barbarum, assembly GCF_019175385.1. Lineage (NCBI taxonomy): Eukaryota > Viridiplantae > Streptophyta > Magnoliopsida > Solanales > Solanaceae > Lycium > Lycium barbarum. The sequence goes on along the minus strand of NC_083340.1, from coordinate 80,862,482 downwards.
TGTAATTGTTGTGTATTTCTACTAAGCTCAAGATTCTCTTCAAGGTGATATAATTATTTTGGCAAGAAACTATTTTTGGTAGCAAAGAGAATTTGTTGGGAAAAAGGTAAGAATCTTATGTTCTTTTCATGTTATGAAGCCTTGTTTATGTTGTGGAATGTAGGAATGAGTAGTAACTATGGAAATATGGAAGTTTGTATGGTATTGGTATGTATGCATATGTAGCCGTGTGTGTGCATGATTGTGTAGTTGGGGTGTGTTGAATTTTGCATTGTATCTTAGTTGCGGTTATGATGGAATTTATATTGGAAATGAAAGTTGAATGAATTTGACGGAAGTTTGAAATATGGAATGTGGCCGTGTGTTGTGTTTATAGTGGAAGATGAATTAAATTTCTTTAGTATGATAATTATGTTATTGTGAAGTGAATGAAAGAATAATGGTTCTTGTTGTCATGGAAAAATAGTTGTTAAGTTGTTGTAGCAAATTATGCAAATTTATTGTAGCTTATGTAAATGTGGAAATGAGAGTAGAAAGATGCAAATTATGATTATCATTGATGAAGTTAGAAGATAGAAATAGGCCATGAACATGTTTGTTAAAGATTAGGAGTTGTGAGTGAATTATACCTTTGGTAGGAAGCTTGTATATTGTGTATACCTTATGAATATTTTGTGGAAATGATATAATATGCCTCCGAATCATGTTGTAATGATCTTGATGAGTGATGAATATGAAAATGGTAAGATTGATTTGGAAGTGTAAGGTTGGAATAAAAGATATTGTGTTATGTCGGAAAGATGGCTAGTTATGCCATATTGTGTATTTTGTAGTACTTGTGTTGTTGTTAATGTTGTTGTTGGATTGTTGGGTTGTTGTGTTGATATATTAAGCCGAGCTAAGTCTCGGGGATGTTATATGTATATGGGAAATGCCGCCGAAATTTCGGTAGGCAATTATGTGATTAAGTATGGGATCCTAAAGGCTTGAATTGACAATTGGCAAACTTGACCATTTGTAGATTCTGGGCGAAATTGGAAGTGAAGCTAAGCGAGCGTAAGGCGCAACTGAGGTATGTAAAGCCTACCCTTTCGTTCTTAGGCATGTTCCAAACGTAATAGGCTCGGCCGTGAGCCTTAGATACGACTCCGTTCCTCGGAATTCGAGATCGAAATCCGCCCCAATTCCTTCAGTAAGATTGAATCCATTTCCTTATAATTTGTCTTCAAAGTGAGCTTTAAGTATGCAACTTTCCTAAACGGAGTCGGAATACTTCCAAATGACTATGGATGACCTCATAAGGTCTATTATCAGTAATTTACGTATGTCACCTCAAGTTGGTCCGAGGTGGGCCCACAAGGCCCCGACACTTTTTGTATAACCTAAATTGCACTATTTCTGTCCGTTTCTCACAGACAACATCTGGACTATTATTCTGATCATGATATGACTACTTTTTATGTAAATCTTACAAAATGGTTTGATATCTGGAAATCTGATTCCGGTAATAATCTGTCGTGCCTTCCCAAGTAGGATATAGGTGCGTATTATGAATACTATCCGAATACTCTGATTTGACTCACCGTTTGGCATACTTCAGTTTGATTGAGTCTGTATAATGATCTGTTTGTATGTGGTTTTTCATTAGTCTGTTCGTGGATGTCTCAATGCTTCCTTCACTGCGTCCCGGGCCAGGTTCTGTTATCGTGCATATTCCTCTGCATTGTTCACCGCGTCCCTCGGTGTGCGGGCCGGGAGCTGTTTATATCTGTATGATATTATGATTTGTGTATGGGGATGGCGGCCAGGATGGCATATGATCTGATTCTGTCTGTCCACCGCATCCCGTACTAAGAGGGCCGGGTTCTGTTACCGCGCTCCTCATGAGAGGGCCGGGATATGTATGTATGTATGTATGTGCTATCAGCATTTATATAAGCGTATGACTCTGTATGACTCTGCATGCATGATTCTGTCCGTTCGTTGGATCATACTTCTGTCTGTTCGTCTGGACTATGACTCTGTCCGTCCGTCTGGACTATGATTCTGTCTGTCCGTCTGAATTATGACTCTGTCTGGTACACCTCTGTCTGTCCGTTGGATTATGATTCCATTCGCTATATTTCTGTGCTTCTGATTCAGACTATGATTATGTTGTTATATTTTCGCTTTACATACTCGGTACATTTTTCGTACTGACCCCCGGTTCTTCCGGGGCTGCGTTACATGCCCGCAGGTACAGACGCACCCGGTGATACGCCGTCAGTCTAGGGCACAGTTTCTGCTATTTTGGAGAGCTCCTTTGATCCGGAGCGTGTACTTTTGGTATATATCTTCTGACATCTGTATATTCTGTACGTATGGTAATTCTGGGTACGGCGGGGCCCTGTCCCGTCATATGATTCTGTATGTCTGTTAGAGGCCTGTAGATATGTATGTGGGTTACGGGTTGCTACGATTCGGGTAGGTACGTACGATTTTGTGACTCTGTCCGTCATGTTGGCCTCATCGGCTTATATGTAATTTCAGTATGTTCGGGTATGTGTATGTTATAGCGCGCGCTACATTTGTATTGGCTTAAGTCTGTATACAGCTAGTGTGAATTATCTGTCTGGTATGCCGATTCTGTCAGGTAGATACGTTTGGGTATCCAGTTAGGATACCAGTCGCGGCCCACGGGGTTGGGTCGTGACAACTCCTCCTTTTCAAAGATTCAGCATTTTTCCGAACGATTCTTTGAAACTGTGAGTGAGATATGCGATTTCTAAGTCATCATCGCTTGACTCACTTCTGGTCTCATTATCAAGACTATTTCTTCTCTTTGGATCTTTGGTGGTCTCACCATCCTTCATCTTAAGAGATCCAAGCTTTGTGCTGATTTTGTTTATTCCAACACATGTACTTTTAAGAGCTTCCCAGATTTGCCTTGTTATTTTACAGGAAAAAACCAGATTGCGTTCTTTTGATCCAAGGATTCGAAGAAGAATGTACTTAGCTCTATGGTCTTGTCGCAGAGTGTGGCTTTGTGAGTTAACCATCACAAATGGTGCTCCAAAGTTCTGGATCTTCAGCAATGATTAGCTTCCATTCTAGTCTTCCACCAGTCATAGCGTTCTGCACTGAATCTTAGAGGACTTGTGATGCACTCTCTCTTCATTTGGTTTAGTGAACTGGCCATAATGAAGATCCTTTCTAGGTGTTACCCTTTTAGAAAGAACCCACTCTGATACCAATTATTACAGGTCGTGCGTTTACTAAACAGTGTATGGAGGGACCTGATTGTGTACCAGTTCCCTTATGCAATGCAGTACAAGAGTCAGCACTAGATTTTTACGTGGAAAACTCCTTGCTCAAGGGATTAAAAACCACGACCTACCCCTATAGGATTTCAACTCCACTAACCAAACAACTTCAGGTTACATTTCTATCGTAAGCTAGGGATTAACTCCCATAATCCCTTACCCTTAGAATAATGCTTATGAAACCTAGGAACTAACCCCCATAGTCCCTTCCCACTTGCAATGCTCTGATTACAAGCACCTCCACTTGATTAACTCTAGCCAAGGACCACTAATACACTTCGACTAACTCTAGCCTAGTGTACAGCTCAAAAGCTTGGTAAAGCACACTTCCAGCAAGTACACTTTGATACATTTCAAACCACCTATAAACAGCTTCTTAACTCAGAAGAGTAGGTTTACAATTTAAGCACAACAAACAAAGATTCACAGCAACCTAAAGCATATAGACTAAATCTTGTATCTGGATCAGGTTTTTCAACTTGTAGGTGGCTTTGTTCTTGAGAGATCTTGAGAACTTGTGTCGGCAGTTTTGCACGATTTTAGATTAGGTTTTAAAGTCTACTCAATATGTTGCCATCATGTTGTATATATAGTAGGAGCATGTGGGATGGATAGAGACCACTTGTTCGCTTTTAACCTAAAGCATGGGCCAACTCACAATTGTACTTGTGTGCAGCAAGTGGCTCAGCTTTACAGCTATCTTTGCCGATAGTGCAACATGTACAAAGAGCACATTGCAGACCAGGTCTCTCATCAGGTTCTAAAACAGTTTGACAATTATCAAAACGTGAATGCACTTGGATCTATCAGTTAGTCAAGTAAAGGTATTTGCAATTGGAGTATTGGAAAGGTTGAGGGACTATGGAAGTTAGTTCCTAGGTTGCTACTATTGTAATGGGTGAGGGATTATGGGAGTTACTTCCTAGTTTGCAACAGTTTGTAATCTGAAGTTTCTCATTTAGTAAAGTTGAAATCCTACTGGGTAGGTCGTAATCCATTGAGCAAGGAGTTTTCCACGGTAAAATCGTGGTTTTTTACTTACTGTACTGTATCAGGGAACTGGTATACAACCAGGTCTCTCCGTATTGTGTCTGGTGAACGCACAACCCTCAACAATTGATGTCAAATCAAGCCCTTTCTAAAAGGTTAACACCTAGAAAGGTTCATTCTAATGGTTGTCTTATCAAACGAAGAAGGAGAATCCAGCTCAGCATCATCAAGCCTCACGAGCAAATGTATTTCTGCACAGGAAATTTGGGATGCCCGTCAAATGCTCTACTCAAAATATGAATTTTTCAAAATGAATGTTGGCGAATCACATGACATGCATACTAGATTCACCTCAATCATAAATGAACTTCACTCTCTAGGGTCAATCATGGAGGCAAGGCTTCTGGTTCACAAACTACTTGATGCACTTCCAGAATCTTGGTTGAACCAGGTGAATATCATCATTGAAGCCAAGGATCTCTAAAATCTGACCATTGAGGAACTCATTAGCTACCTCAAGATACACGAGCTTACGAGAAATTTAGATTTGGAAGAGAAGGAGGCAAAGAAATAGAAAACAAATGCTCCGGATAATGAGAGTAGAAGAGATTCAAGCTATGATGATGAATCGGTAATGAAGTATCTCACTCGCTGGTTTCAAAGATTGATTCGAAGAAGTGATAAATCTTTGAAGAGAAGAAACCATGGCAAAGATCTCAAGCAAAATCACCGTGAGGACAACAGCGAAACTTCAACGGATGAGTCAGACTCTATTTCAAGTGAACAATCCTACACTGGAAGTAAAAGAAAGAATGTTAAATTTAATCCTCTTAATGATCAAGTAAAGATAAAGGGATGTCCCCATGAGAGATTAGTCTCATTGATTAAGAAATTGTTAAATGAGCGTCATGAACTCATTGAAGAAAAGAAGGAGATAATTAAAAAACTCAATAGTTCTGAGCAAGAAAGGGATGATACAGTGGTGTGTATTATAGATCAGAGGGAACAGGTTGAAGAAGCTACAAGAGAAAATCAACTCAAGAAAAGCCTGAACAAGGTGAATATCTTGCAAGAGACCTATCCCTCAACCATATCCATGGATCTCTTTAGTACAAAAGACAGACAAGGGCACGGACTTCAGAAGATCAGCATCTCCAACTATCTATATAGTGAAGACATTACTAAACAAAAATCAGAAGAGGAGGAATTCTTATTGCATCAAGAAGTAATAAACTTCCCTGAATAAGAAAAGGGGAGTTCAACTCACTCCACTCATTATTCCAAAGGACCCAATCTGGAATGTGGTCCCAAGTTGAGTCAGTAGTTGTGATGGAAGGCTTGAGTGTGAAAAAGGGAGGAGATCAAGAAAATGAATATTGCTTTCTCACTCAAGTAACTGCAAAAAAGCGGGTGTGCCACTAGAATTAGAAAACTTGAAAATACACCTTTCTCTGATTCAGACCATGGGATACTTTTATGAGAAAATGCTGAAATATTCTCTCTAGATGCAGAGCAAAGCTCTAAATATGCATCGTTTGAATGTAGAAAGGACGTTGCTGAAAATGGCTAGGTCAAGAGGTGTGGTATAATCTTGTAAAAATGTTTTTAGCAATATCTAACTAACTTCTGCACTGTTACAGGTATAGATACATGGATGTCTCAGAACAACGTAAGCAGATGTGACATGGCACATTTCAGAGCCTTTGCCGAAATAATCTCAGAGACCTGGTCTCTGTAGCCTAGGTTCGTAGCCTTTTCAGTATTTGTATAAAATTAAAAATTCAAGTGCCAAGTCAACTTTTTGAAAATCCTCCGCAAAATGCTACACCTTCACTATATCGGACCGATCTATTCGTCCCCATTCCTTCTCAAATACCCACGAGTGAATTCCTCTTCTCCTCACTTGAAATTAAAAATCCAAACATATCTTCTCACCTCTCGTATTTGATCACAAACCTGATGTCTCTCATTCTCTTAAAACTCTTCCCATTCCTTCTCAAATCAAACTATTGATTATGTCGAGAGAAGGATTCACCACTCAAAGTCCTCTTGAATCAAACCAGCCCATGCTCTCCCTCAAATCCCAAACCTCCACCAATTTAAATCTTGGTACCTCATCCTTAAAATCCCATGTCTCAAGTCAAACTCGCAGATAAACTGTGCCCTCTTCAGCCACCTCTGTCCAAATCTAAAAACCTGACTCTATCAACACTGGGTATATAGTATTAGTGTCTAAGTGCTTTCAAACAATTGACGAACGAGAAGAACAGGACAATGGTATAGAAGTTACTAGTCAACCCTTCGAGAACACAAAGAAATTAAATCAAGCTAAAGAGGATCTGGTCTCTTCAGGGTCTGTAAAAGGAAAAGTCACACATGACAAAGGGGAACAAACCGCTCAGATTGACAAAATTAATGTGGAAGACATAAACAATATAGAAAAATGTAACTCTTCTTCTGTTGACCTTGGTAAAGAAGTAGATGAGTCAATGGATGAGTCTCCTATAAAAGTAGATGGTACTATTTCTGGGATTGGTCAGGGACATTTTTGCAGGATGAGTAGTGATGTTGCTCTTATGGAAGAACTTGCTCAGACCATGTGTACCATGAGTGAGTTAGAAAATGTGAGTTCTTCACAAAAAATAATTGAGAGACCAGTTCCCTTTTCATGAAGAACCCTTGAAACTGGACCTATGACAGCTCCTGTGTGGGATGAGGGACCAAGGTCATCTAGGAGGAACCTAGACCTGATCCTAAGTCCTGAGCTTGTACCTCTTGCTGAGATGTCACCAGAGAAGGATCATGGTCAACGTGCGAATGCTGATGAGTATAATGAAGATGAGATACCTCTTGTCCTTAAAATACAAAAAGGTCAATGGTCAAAGAAACCAAAGGATCCACATCCTCAGTGAGAACTACCTTTGGTCAAACCACACCAAGAACCAAGCAGAGTAAGCATGCAGCTAAGGCAGCCTTTGAATCAACTCTTCGAGCAAGTAAAGCAAATAGTAGAAAAAGTGCTAGGGTTTCTCAAACAAAGAGTATATTAATTGATGAAATTGAGTTAGTGGATATGGAGACTGAAGTTTCCAAAGTTAATGATAAAGAAAAAGAAACAGAAGCGGAAGATGTCTCACTTGTGAGGGAAATTGCTAAGAAGAAGGAAAGGAAGAGAAACAGTAAGTCAAGGGTCACTAGCTAAGGGTGACAGGTCGACAAATGAATAAAACCCTTCAAAGAAGAGAAGGAGTGAGATGATTAAGGAATTCAGTTCCTTAAGCATGCAAAGTGTTACACCCCGTATCTTCGAAGAAGCAATTATCAAATTTGAAACATAAGTACGTTGATTTATGGTTAAGTAAAACCACTTTCTAATGCAAGGAGCAAGCATTATTAAGTATATTTAATGAGTGAAGGATGTATATAAGGTATACCGGAAGTTTTTATAAGGAAATGAGTGGAAGAAATGGAGTAGTACGACTTTGGAGAAAAAATGGGTGAAGTTTTGTGTGAAAAATTTGGTCCAAATTGGGGGACGAATATCTCTTCGCATATGAAGTGTTTTGAAGTGAACCAAAAGCCTAAAATGAAGTTCGCCGAGTATAGTTTCCAAAACAACAAACCGCTCGTCAATAGGACATCGGAGTAGAAACTTATAGACGTTACAAGTTCGGCTGACAGAGAAGAAACACATGCTACAGTACTGCTACAATAGGATTTATTCTCTACGACCGTCCACGAGCTCGTATGAGCATATAAGATTAAACTCCATTGTGTGTTGCACTGGGAAGTATTGTGTCTTGAGGAAATTGAGGTATGTAAAGTTAACCCTTATTTCTTTTTGGCATGATCTTTATGAAACGAACAAACGATGTGTATATGATTCCAAAGGAATTCCTATTCATAGAGCCACTAGGATGGCTAATGTTCTTGATTCCCAGAACTTACTTTATTATGTTTTAATACGTACATATGATTCCAGAGTTCTATTTTGATATAATCCACAGTGACATTCGAAAGGTATTTGATATGACTATTGTCTTGATTTTCAAATGATGGTTCGTTTTAATTATTCCATTGAGTCTCAGATATGATTTAAATTGCATATGGTTGCTCACTACTCTGCTCGTGCATGCCTCAATATGTCCTTCACCGAGTCCCGGGCCGGGTATGTTATGGTGCACAGTTTCACTGCATTGTTCACCGAGTCCCTCACTAGAGGGCCGGAATATGATATATATATATATATATGATGGTGTTATGCTGTGTTATGGCATTATGATGTGTTTATGGAGTTATGCTGTGTTATGGCGTTATGATGTGTTTATGGAGTTATGCTGTGTTATGGCGCCAAAGACGGGGTGGCGACCATGTTCGCCGAGTCCCATAATGGGCTGGGTATGATATATGATATTGACATGCATGATTTATGTTTCAAAAGGGCAAGTGTTTTGGTATTTTGGACATTGTACTTGTTTTCTGTACCCCCTATTTCTGTTATGATCCTTTTTACTGTATTTCATGCTTTATATACTCAGTACATATACCGTACTGACCCCCTTTCTTCGGGGGGCTGCATTTCATGCCCGCAGGTACAGATAGTCGGTTTGGTGACCCTTCAGTGTAGGACTTCTACTCAGCTGTCTTGGAGAGCTCCGTTGTTCCGAAGTCTGTACTTTTGGTTCAGATCTTATGATGTATATGTATATGTTTATCCAGGGGTACGGCGGGGCCCTGTCCCATCATATTTCGCTACCGATACTCTTAGAGGTCTGTGGACATATGTGTGGGTTGTGTATAAGTTCCGTTCAGTTGTGTCTATACGATGTGCTATGATATGATGTCCGTCTGTAGTGGCAGCCTTGTCGGCTTGCATATGACATGATATTGATGAGTAGTGGCGGCCTTGCCGGCTTGCGTATCATTTCATGATTTGACCAGTTGTGACTCCTCAGGAGATAGTTTATCTGAATAGACATATATGACGACGTTATGAACCGTTGGAGTTCTTTTTCAAGTTTCCATATTACTCATAGATTCAATTTGGTTATATGTAACAGGTTCGTATACGGGTGTCCAGTTCGGGCACTAGTCATGGCCCATGGGGTTGGGTCGTGACAAAAGTGGTATCAAAGCAGTTCATCCTCGGAGTGTCTACAGACCGTGTCTAGTAGAGTCTTGTTTATCGGTGTGTTGTGCACCACATCTATAAGCAGGAAGCTACAGGACATTTAGGATGTTATCTTTCCTTCTTATCCTAGATCGTGCGATAGAGCCCAGCCATAGGAAATGAAAATCCTTTTACTAACCCTTGATTTCAGCTGAAGAACGACATCGACAGAAGAAAGTGACTGATGATATTAGAAGCTACACAGTACACAGGTAAGCAACGGTGCGAAAGAGGCATGTTGGATAGGGAAAGAATATTGAGGTATGATTGAAATGTAAAGTTGAGGAATGAAGGAGAAGGTAGATAGGAAGGTATAACAGGACGGATCGTTAAAAGATCAGGTACGTCTCGAGGTGCGATATGTGAGGTAAGTTTCGACACCTTTATACTGTTATTGATATGGGGAGCCTCGTGCGGCTATGATATGATATAATATATACGTATATATGTTGACCCTGTGAGGCATCGTTGGTATTTCCCGCGTGCAGGTTTTGGAATAGTAAGAAATACAGAGGAAACTCTGCCCAAATTTTCCTAGAAATAGAAAAAGGAAAGAATGAGATATAAGTCGATAATATGTCTTGAAAGTACATATCGATAAGGTAAATTTATCATGTTGGATTAAAGATTTAAGAGATACCTCCCATGTCATCCGTAAGAGTCATCATTCTTATTTGGGAAATTTTGCTTCGAAGAAGCATATATGAGCAGCAAAGTTTGGAATTCATTTGAACGGACCAGAATATTTCCCAGCCACATTTTTACCTTAGAAAAGCTCATGTTGAAAAGCAAGAACGTCCAGCAATTAAGTTTCACTTTTATTTGAAGGGTACAAAGCATACAGTAAGTAGTTTGTGAACTAAATAGTTCGTTCATGATCCAAGAACGAATGTGAAGGTAAACTATGCGAATCAAGCATTAGAAGTCCCGTGGTGCTGGTCGGATTCTAGTTCTCCTTGTGTGGTTTCGGAGGATGCTTCATGCTGACGTAACCTTGGAGTGGGAGTGTTCTTGTGTTCTTGAGGTAACATTTCATCATATCTTTATGTTGTTGAGTTTAGTAATTTTTAATCAACTAATTGGAAATAGAATTTGTGGAAGGAAAACTCAAACTTGTGGGCTGTCTAGGATCATGTGTTTCATGCATTGTTGATGAAATGCTAGGATAGATTGGAAAGAGCTTGTGACACTAAGGGATGATGTAGAAAAAGGTGGCAAGTCTTAACTGAACGTTTTATTGAGGTATCGAGTGAACTGATAAGTAGAGATAAATTACGACGAGTTTACAGTTAAAAGGAACAATAGTATGATTGAGATAAAAGTATGGAGGACGAAGAATTATGACGAATTATGAAGGTATTGATAAGACAGCTTGTGAGATATTAAGGATAAGATTGATCAGAAAGGGTGAAGGGTTAAGTAGGCCTACTCCACAGAGTGTAATTAAAACATATTAAAAATCGTGAATAAGGTTAAAAAGTGTTATGTTATATGATTGATTACGAACAGGATGTAATGTGAATACCATAAGGATTGTTATAGAAATGAGTAAAGCCTAGCAAGGAAGTAACTAAAGGATATGATGTGATTAGTGTGAAACGGAAAAAATCAAATGTTGAACGAATAAGAAAGACTTATAAAGTTCTATAGGGAAAGTTCATAATAAAGATTATGCGATAACATAAATGATAGCGAGCACAAGAGAAGGAGGAGTTAATTGAAAGAAGGAAATAAGAAGAAAGCAAGATAATAGTGCAGTAATAGGTTATGACATGTATAGTCGAGAACACGAATAATATAAGTGATGGAACTATAAAATACCAACTATAGAAAGATGAGCAACGAGGTAGAATGAGTGCCAGAAAATGACTGGGATGATAAGAACAAATAGGGATGAACAGAATATGTTTTGAAAATGAGAAAGGGGTTATGTAGAAATAGTGTTTACCAAAGGATACAGGAGTAGCATGAAATTCCTCGTGCATAAGATAAAAGATGGACATAGACTGGAGAAATGAAAGGAATACTAAAGGAAGCACCTAAGACAGACGTAATTAATTAAGTATGGGTATAGAATAAAAGGGAAATATATAGCTATGAACTTAAGGTGCAGTACGACGAGAAGATGATAAGACAAGACCACTATTAAGATGACTTTGATATGATTTTGAGTAATTCAGAAGTTAGCGATGGGTATACAACAAGAATGAAAGAGCATGAGGCATAAAGGAGTACTGCGTGTATGTGACTTCACCTTGGAAAATAGTGAAATCCTTAAAGGACAAGGATTGTAGATTTGCGAAACAACTGATGTATTGTGAGGTTATTAGAGGAAACAGGTGATATCCGTTGGGATAAAGATAGTGTTATAAGAAAGCTTGGGACACTTATCATTAGAATATAAGTGCTACCGATTGGAGAATTTGAAACGACTATAAGCGTTAGCTAATTACTGATGGGAATGAATGGAATGTGGCTTCGGATAAATTGCTACATTAATTACATTACTCGAGTACCAACCATCAGACAAGATTTTGTACTATATATCGAGAGTTCTCATCGCCTCGTGATTGTGTTGGAGTTTCATACATAGGTAATCTAAATTATAGATGAAATAAAGGAAGACATGGATATAGTGCAGTATACCAAATGTATTGGAAAAGAATCACATGAATTTGAAAATTTGAAATGGGGACATAGAGTAGAGTATAAATAGATAATGATGTGGGTACACCCTAAAGGGGGGAAGCGGATGAGAGAAATGCAAGTGTAAGATGAAATCAACTGACACTGCAACACGTTTAATGTGAATACTTAAACTTTAAGTGAGATCCCTTGCTGAAACAAGTTAGTGAGATTTGAATGCCAGCAATAAACAGATAGAAGCCAAGATGGTATTTGAGATAGTGCTGAGCATTATTGGTAAGGATCTTGGATAATATAACATCAAAAAGTGGATGCTTATAAAAAGGAAGAATACGACAAGAGAATGATAACGAGTAACTTAAAAGATATTATAGAGGAGAGCAATGTTATACTAGATTAGAGCCTAAGATTTGGCAATAAAGTTGTTCGCTAATGATATTGCGAAGGGACAGAAAATCTACTATAGTAGGATATGAGAAAATCAAAGGGGTGAATAAAGGAAAGGAAAGGAGTATGACAGAATAGGCAACGAGCGAGTTTAGTACAAATGAGATATGTAAAGCAGAATGAACCAGGAGAAGGAAAGACTAACCAAGATTGGGCATACTTTATACAAGTTGTACAAGAATAGTTATATAACCTACGGATATTTGTATGCTAAGAATGAGACCAAGTGAGTAAGGATTCACTGATAAAAAGAGTAAGGATTCAGTAATAACAATGTAGTCATGATATTTCGGGCGCATTAAGGAAAGGTGTAATGATGGTTTAAGCTAAATTACCGAGATATAATTAATACTACGGGCAAATAGGACGTGGCCATGGCTGAGCTGAAGATTTATCCCAGTATCGATTGTAAGATAAGAGAGGAGAAGGCCAAGTAAAGCATGAAGACTACTGAGACGACCCTAAGATATCTTTTGGGCTCATTTGAGCACTTACGCATATTCTAATGCGTGATAGGAGAACTAAGAGAAAATCTGAGAAAAGAGGAAATGGAAGAGTTTGAATTAAAGGTAAAGAAACGATACAAGATAATATGCCTAAAGTGTCATAAATTGGATTAAGGGAAATGGTTTAAGCGAGACAATCAGAACAAGCGGGTTACTGGATGACACTGAATTTATATGTTAACTCAAAAATTCTTTCAGAATTATACCAGTTAATGACAGACAGATCACAGAGCAGCTATGTAAAGTTATAACGTGAGGGAACTCTAGTGCTACTTGATATCCAACTCTAAGGATTGAGATTAAGAGTTAAGAAGTAGAGTGACAGTTAAAATCTTTTAAAAAGAAAGTCGAGAAGTGATACATGAGGCCGAAGATTCCAGAATATGGATTGATACAGCAGAGCAATGTAAGGTTACTGAGGTAAAATAATGTAACACCTTGGCAAAATTCGTTTTATTCGTAAGAATCTGCGAAGGGTCTACAGGTTACCAGAGGCATGAAATACTCTAGGGATTGTAAAGTCTAGTAAATCGACGAGGATTATGAGAGCATCAAGAGGTACGTTATGAGATTCAAAGGTAAGTAAGGTAAAAAAAAAGGAGAAAGATACGAGCTATTGAAGTACATCAGGTCATAGTTATTTCAGACCTCAGTTAAGAGTCCAGAAGCGTCGTGGTTCGGTATCCAGGTATGTTAGTGACTTTCTCAGAAGCTTGTTTTCTGACTTATGAGTTTCAAGAACAAAGAGATTAACAACGAGAATAAAGAAAGGTTTGTAAACCTATGATGTTAGTAAGTTCGGTAAAATACTATGAAGGGTATGAGCGGATTTAAACAAGTTAGAAGTCGATAAATAGACGATAAGATTTCAGGAGGGATAGAAGCAAGCGTCGAAAAAAGTGAGCAACTAACCGATGGAAACCTGTTATACTAAGCAGAGTGATAGTACGATTAAATACGATATGTTAACGGGAATAATGATTCAATAAGGGGATGTACCAAAGAATGGGATCAAGGACAGCGTACAAGACTAGTTTAAACATTCGAGGACGAATGTTCCTAAGGGGGGAAGAATGTTACATCTGGTAATTTTTGTTACATCCGGTACTTCTGTACGTTGGATTTGTCGTAAATTGATCGATATAAGTTCAAGGACAAAATTATTTTTGGCATTAGAAGTATTTATACTATGTTTAACAAGTGATAAGTAAATGTCGTGGAGGTAAAACGAATTGGAGAAAATAAGTTTTGTCAAAGTTGGGATGTTGAACAAGTTATATGGACTGTATAGAATTTTGGTCATATTCAAATATGCAAATCAGGAGCTCAGTATATCAAAGGATGAAGTCCCGAAATGATTTAAGACAGAAAACTATGACAATAAGGACTGGAAATAATATTTTATGTGTGGCAAAAGAGGCTATGAACTAGTGGTATATCAAATGAGTATGATAATTAGTATATTAATTATGTGAGTAATTGGTTAAATATTGGAATAAGTGGTAGAGTAATGAATTAATATTGTATTAACGGATAAGGATTAAAGTGGTTAATTATTGTGCTAGTGGATAAATAAGTATGTGGCAACAACCAACCCACGTGGAATCTTAGAAGGAGGGGCATTAAGTGACTAGTGTCACGTGTATTAATATCCCACTTTGCTGATGTGCCTCGTTTTGCATATATCTTCATCTCCCACAATGTAATTTAGTAATGAAAATGCATTTATAGCAAACAAATACTCTTGTAGTAAATTATAACTTAGGAATATATTTGCTGATACTTTCTTCTTACGTGATTATATATAGTAGTAATTAGCATCCTTGATCAATCTCTCTTTTTGATCATTTTGGGAAAAAGTTGATAACTTACCTCTTTCATATTTTTCCATCCATATGGAACAACAGTGGGATACTTCCCCTCTTTTCCTTTTTGTAACCAACGAATTGCAGCCTATAAATACACACGGATATCTCTTCATTTCATCATATAGTTTTAATTCTTATACAACATCCCTAGAAGATCAAGTGAACCGAAGGGCACTTCAGGATAAAGGCAATTCCAATAGGATTTATTCTCTACGACCGTCCACGAGCTCGTATGAGCATATAAGATTAAACTCCATTGTGTGTTGCGCTGGGAAGTATTATGTCTTGAGGAAATTGAGGTATGTAAAGTTAACCCTTCTTTCTTTTTGGCATGATCTTTATGAAATGAACAGACGATGTGTATATGATTCCAAAGGAATTCCTATTCTTAGAGCCACTACGATGGCTAATGTTCTTGATTCCCAGAACTTACTTTATTATGTTTTGATACGTACATATGATTCCAGAGTTCTATTTTGATATAATCCACCGTGACATTCGAAAGGTATTTGATATGACTATTGTTGTCACGACCCGACTCAGGGCCGCGACGAGCACCCGGTGCTAGCCCACCCGGGCACCCTCTTAGCTTTACTCTTATGCTTATATCTAGGTGAGCCACATAATTATACATGCATTTCCATTCATTCGTCAACTAGTCCCATTTGGACAACAGCACATTTATATCATCATAGACATCTATGCCACATCAATGTACATGGGCCAACGTGGTCGACAAAATGATATACAAAACATAGGCCGACAAGGCCAGACACATCTACCCACACACACACATGTCTACGAGCCTCTAAGAGTATAACATATCACATTAGCGGGACAGGACCCCGCTATGCCCATAATTATATACACAAAAGAATGAGTACCCAAAAGATATGGCGCCGAAGGAAATGGAGCTCTCTATGTAATCTCTGAATAGGCAGCTATGGATCAAGTCTGTCTCCCTGTGCACCTGCAGGCATGACGCAGCGTCCACAAACAAAAGGACGTCAGTACGAAGAATGTACTGAGTATGTAAAGCATGAGCAACATCAATAAATAAGTATCATGAACAACATATGAAATAGCATAGGAGGGGGGACAATAACATCATCATCATTACACTTACTTGCCTTTCATAGGGGCTTCCCATTTTTCATACGTATTCGTACACCTACGTCATCATCCGTATTCCATAATAGTACTCGTACCATACTCGTGCTCATATTCGTATACATGTCCTTAGTCGTATTCTCATACATAGTCTTATCACATTCATATTCATATTATATACTTAGTCATTTCATATACATAGCATTTTACATAGCATACCCGACCTCATAGGATCGGTGTTTCATACATACTTGGCCAACCAAGGCTCAAGGTTACTCATACCTGGCCCTACCAAGGCTTCAGGGTTATTCGTACCATCTGCAGAGGTGTGCGCGCGTTTCGTAATCGTATACATACTTTATAAATAATCATATACATATATTCTACCTGGCGTTATAAGCTCGGGGTTTCATTATAGCCCTTCATAGGCACACATATAAGTATAATAGCATATAGGCACCTTTAGCATCATTATTATCATCCTTATCATTACTATCGTCATCATTATCGTTACTTCTATATCATAGGCCTACTCGTCGTATGAAGTGCGTGGTACAATCATAGTACATATCAAGGATCGTGAGCTTATGAGCTCGGAATATCAACCAATTGAAAACAACGTACTCATATAGAGGATTTAAGAGTTTGGCCAAGGAACCATGCCTTATGAAAGAAGGGTCGGCCTTGCATACCTTTTCGTCGAACTATTCTACACTTGCACGCTTCCTTTCAATGTTAGTGTTTCTACCTTCATTAATATCATAACAATGGTCGTTAGTCATTCACATCATCCACATAATCTTGATTTCTCAATTTGCTTCTAATTCACCCACATTTATGGTCATAACATTCAACTTCTCCCATTCGTCCAAAGTGTCGAGTTCGTGATCTCAATACTATTTGTAACACATTCATATCTCAACACAACAACATTCGTGATTCAATTCAAACTATTCCTCAAAATGTCACTATTCATCATTCATGACCTAGTTGACCATATTTTCTACAATCCATGTATTTCAACTCTCCAATATCTTAAACATCATATAAATATCATGAATCTTACCTTAGAAGTTGTAGGAACAAGCTTTAGTTGATAATACTCCACTTTGAGCAAAACACTAGTTTTTCTCCATTTGGATTTCTTGACTTGGATGACCTTTGATGATGTTCTTACTCTTGATTCACTTTGTTTTATGTTGTTGATGACTTATGATCCTTGAAAACTTGGATAATAAATGTAGAGAGATGTTTTAGAGAGAAGTGGTGTAATGTTGAAATGAAATAAAACAAGTGTTGGTCCCTTTATTTAATGACTTGCAAAATCTGAACTGAAGTGCACAGTGGTCGTCCATGGGGGTTTACGGTCCGTATTCCAGTTTACGGACTGTCCTTCGTGGTCATCTTTAACCATATTCAGAACCAGAAACTTAAGGCTGCAACATGGTGATTTACGACCATGGTTTACGGGCCGTAAATCACTTTACGGTCCGTCCTCCAGGTCGTATTTAGCCATTCCTCAACTGGCAGAAAGTTGAAGTTTTGCATGCCAATTTACGACCTGCTAGTTTACGGACCGTATATCAATTTACGGTCCATCCTAGCACTTTACGATCACTGGGCAGTTGCAAATCTGCAACTTTCCATATTTCTTAGACTTCTCATTTTAATCACCCACGTCCATGCACATGCATTGCTCACCTTATATCTCATCTTAACTTAGCCAACTTTCTCATTTCACATCGGATACCTTTGCAATCTCGCCTAAGGTCATCAAACGTCGTTTCTTGCTCATGGACATCATGCACTCATAGTCATCACTAGTTCATTCACTTTCGTACCAACGGAAAAATTTCTGAGGTGTAACAATTGTCTTGATTTTCAAATGATGGTTCGTTTTAATTATTCCATTGAGTCTCAGATATGATTTAAATTGCATATGGTTGCTCACTACTCTGTTCGTGCATGCCTCAATATGTCCTTCACCGAGTCCCGGGCCGGGCATGTTATCGTGCACAGTTTCACTGCATTGTTCACCGAGTCCCTCACTAGAGGGCCGAAATATGATATATATATATATATATATATATATATATATATATATATATATATATATATATATATATATATATATATATATATATATATGATGGTGTTATGCTGTGTTATGGCGTTATGATGTGTTTATGGAGTTATGCTGTGTTATGGCGCCAAAGACGGGGTGACGACCTTGTTCCCGAGTCCCATAATGGGCTGGGTATGATATATGATATTGACATGCATGATTTATGTTTCAAAAGGGCAAGTGTTTTGGTATTCTGGACATTGTACTTGTTTTTTGTACCCCCTATTTCAGTTATGATCCTTTTTACTGTATTTCATGCTTCATATACTCAGTACATATTCTGTACTGACCCCCTTTCTTCGGGGGGGGGGGGGGGGGGGGTTGCGTTTCATGCCCGCAGGTACAGATAGTCAGTTTGGTGACCCTTCAGCACAGGACTTCTACTCAGCTGTCTTAGAGAGCTCCATTGTTCCAGAGTCTGGACTTTTGGTTCAGATTTTATGATGTATATGTATATGTTTATCCAGGGGTACGGCGGGGCCCTGTCCCGTCATATTTCGCTACCGATACTCTTAGAGGTCTGTGGAATTATGTGTGGGTTGTGTATAAGTTTCGTTCTGCTGTGTCTATACGATGTGCTATGATATGATGTCCGTCCGTAGTGGCAGCCTTGTCGGCTTGCATATGACATAATATTGATGAGTAGTGGCGGCCTTGCCGGCTTGCGTATCGTTTCATGATTTGACCAGTTGTGACTCCTCAGGAGATAGTTTATCTGAATAGACATATATGACGACGTTATGAACCGTTGGAGTTCTTTTGCAAGTTTCCATATTACTCATAGATTCCGTTTGATTATATGTAACAGGTTCGTATACGGGTGTCCAGTTCGGGCACTAGGCATGGCCCACGGGGTTGGGTCATGACATATGCTTATAACTGATCATGGAAAGGAATTAAGACGGATGGTTGAAGAAACATAACCGTTAAGAATAAGGATTTGTCAGTAGCAGAGTACCACTGAACAAGCAACCGGACATTAGTATAAAATTTTTTATGATGAATCGGAAAGCTTGGCTGATGAATTACGAGGGGATAATCTAGCACGTATCTAAGCTCAACAAGTACAAGTAGGGATAGCCAAGATAGCATCAAAAGAGTCAACAAAAGAAGGCCGAAACCCTCTCTTTTTCTCCACTCTCCTCATTTTTTTTTTGTTCTTCTTTTTGTCTTGAATTAGAAGGTAAACTCATATATATATATATATATATATATATATATATCTCCAAGCATGTGAGGGGCACATGCCCCTCTCTAGAAATTTCTTGACTTTTCCCACCTTTTTCTTGAAATTAAAGAAAGAAGACTAAGTGTCTTCTTGTGTACACCTTAGTCCCCATTAATTAAAAATGTGCACAGATTCCACACAAGTCACACGGCCAACATGGCCTTTCAAGATCCTTCATGAAATTTTTGTGACATTCCAGTCTTGCCCTCCGACTTTCCTTGATATTACCATTTACCATTTTGTGAGTTTCTCTTTTTACCCTTAACCTTTCTCAATATTTTCATACAATAATATCCATAACCAACTTGTACATTAAAATAATTTTTGAAAATGGTCTCGCCCTTAACTTTCCACGATGACTTTGGAATTTTCAAACACACAAGATACGGGCTATAACATCCTCCCCCCCTTTAGAACATTCGTCCTCGAATGTTCAACTGACCTTGTGGGGTTTTGTAGCACTTCGGAAGGGGGTTCCTTTTTAATTTCCCTTTTCTCCATGTCCACTCTCTATCTGTTATCCTACTTTCCTTACTATCAAACTCCTGGATCCTTACATGAGTCCTCATTCCATGTCATGGGTTTCTTTTATAGCTGCTCTTTCCATTATGCCCGTTCCTTATCCCTTACCTTGTTTTCCTTATAATCGAACTCCTTGACCCCTCACGAGTTATTGCTCCATGTCATAGGTTTTTCTAACTCACTGTGTCACCTCATTATCCTTGTTCTTTCCGGGCCTTTCCTTTTCTACTACTGTCTCATCACCGCACCTTAACGGAAGCCATGTCTTTGTACACAATCCTTACTTAACAATTCAGTGTAGCCGTAGGCTATTTCTTTATCCTCGAATCTATCTCTTAGTATACTCATTGTTATTTCGCTTCTACTCTTCTCCCAAGTATTCTTGCGACACGCCGACGTATTTTAAACTCTAATTCCAAGCTAATAGATTTCCTTTTCTGACACTTGATAGTGTTGCAATTCCTTTTTAGGTCTACTATAATATGGCCTCCCCCCCTTTAGGGGGCTCCTTATATGCCAACAGTCCTTCTATGAAATCTTGGTCTATCCCTTATCCCCTATCTTCTTGAGGTTTCTTACCTTTCACCTCCCTACGATACTTTGATCTCTTTGTTTTCCATCTACTCACTCTTTATTTTCCAAATGTTGTTACACTAGAATTTCCAATCTTTACCTATAGTAGAACAATAATAATTTACCCGGCAACACTTTCACCGTTCATCTTTACCACCCTTCGAACTTCGGTACCCTTACGTGATCAATGCCCCTTTTTCCGTAGCTCCGGTCGCTGGGACTCACATGTCCTCCGATACAATCATATATGGGATACGCTACACCTTTATATATTTATATATATATATATATATATATATATATATATATATATATATATATATATATATATATATATTATCTACTAGCCCACAAAATACTTCCAAACGCGGTTCAAGCTTAGCCTAATTCCAGGGCTGTGATCCCTTTTCTGTCTCTTCACCGAGCTAGTCTGCCTCGTCCCACGTGTCTTCTTATAATCTCCAACCATTCCGTATATCCTAGTGTTCCTTAGACTACCCTAGCTTTTCATTTGTCTCTTATGTCTCAATAAATAGAATTTCTTGCCAACTTCCCAGGGGGTCACCCATCATGAAATTGCTCCCACCTGAGCACGCTTAACCCAAAAACTTCATTGGAATTCGGTATCTTAATGCTAACATTTTCGCATCCGCTTTCTCACATGACCTTTATTGCATGTTCTGGAGCAAGTCGAAATCTTACAGGTTCTGAAACATTTTCGTAACACGTCCTTTCTTTTATAATTACCGTTTTGCCCTTCTCGATTTCCAATGTTCACCTTCCGTCTGTGTGTATGGTTACCTCCTCTCCTGGACTTCCAGATTCCTGATTGTAGTGATCGCACCTTCGTCGTCATGCCAAACCCAGAACCTTTCTGAACCGTCGCATCTCACTTATTACCTATTTACAGTATCTTCTGTCCCCGTTTCTTCCTGTTGGGCGAATCTATTTTGACAGAACCTCCTTTGCCATTCTTACTTTTCAAAATCGGTACGTAACAAATATCGATAATACTTCATAGAACATGCGGCTATATGACATATTCCCGCCGTCCCGAACTTCCAGTATCGAGTAACAGAGCAAATATCCAGTCTTACCTCTATGACTTGCCATATCGTCATTCGCCTTTTTCCGTCGCTACTGGACGTCTGCAAAAATCGACGGTTAATATAAGGAATCTTATTTCCTATGACTTGGATCTATCGCACAATCTAAGACAGAAAGAAGGTCAACATTTCCTAGATGCCCCGCAGCCTCCTGTTTATAAATGTGGCCGGCTTCACACCCATAAACAGGACTCTACCGGACACGACTTTGCAGACAACCCCTTAGACCGACCTGCTCTGATACCACTCTGTCACACCCCGACTTTACTAGGGTGTGATGGGCACCCGACCCCATATCTGGAGCCGAGCGAACCCGCTGACTCTTATTACATAGATAAACTCTTGTATCAATTAAGAAATAAATACATGGTAAGCCCTCCAATATTTTTTTTTCATAAGTAATGTCTATCATCATATGGGACCCGCGACATGAAACGTAATAACATTGTGACGGTTGAAGCCGTCTACCAAGCTGACACTCTATACTCATGACTCTGTCTGCAAAGTCTCTAACATTGAACAGACACCATAGCTCATGTACTCTTACTCGGCAGCACTCCAGAACAAGTGGAGTCCGCCAACTCCGCTGGAACATCTTCTATGATAACTGTGGCTCAGCTGGTGTACCTGCGCGGCATGAACGCAGCCCCCGAAGAAGGGGGGTCAGTACGAGTAATGTACTGAGTATGTAAGGCATGAATAGTGACATAATAAGGAATATACAGTATGAATAATAACGGAGTAGACATATGGAGCTTATCTTGGGACAGAAATAACCTGTACATATGAATGCCTTTCAGGCAGATGCCATGCATGCTTAGTCTTTTTTTTTTTTTCCAGAAAACAGTACTTCTTATTTATATGTACAGAAAACAGAACGT
Organism: Lycium barbarum; assembly: GCF_019175385.1. Taxonomy (NCBI): domain Eukaryota; kingdom Viridiplantae; phylum Streptophyta; class Magnoliopsida; order Solanales; family Solanaceae; genus Lycium; species Lycium barbarum. Next base: position 80,840,008 of record NC_083340.1, on the reverse strand, counting down.
TTCAGAAAACGGTATCCTTTATTCACATTTACAGACGCCGAGTACATCGGCTCTCCCACCCCCTCCCCAACAGTGTCCCAACATATCATATATAAATATATATAACATATACAGACGCCGTATCCGGCTCTCCCATATCCCGCGTCCGGGACGAAATCCAGCTGAATTAGGTGGTGACGTAACAGTGGCCCTTCCCCTTTTCCTCATATACATATACATATACATATTCACATTCATATACATATGTCATACAATTGTCATGCATGAGAGCCCAAAGAAGGTCATGTGTCCATCGGAGTGACGTAAGGTCGGTGACCTCCGAATACATTATGGAATAATCATGGTCACTTTGTTTCACCTTGAAGGAACGAGTATTTTAAGGCGAGACTACCAACGGAAAATAGCCTTAAGAGAGAGCATAGACTGAAATCATGGACATTATAACCGCCAACTAATATGCTTTGAAGTCTTTTAGAAACTAGTGTCATAGCTAAGGAATAGAATTGTGGTTCAAGAACTAGTATAACACTTTCATATTCACATAGGACTCTTAGTCATGGAATCATTCTTGTCGTACTTATCGTAGGCATATTCTCTTTCTCAACATCATCATTATCATTGTCATCATAGGAGTATCTTCGTTAGCATAGTTACAGTACTTGTCATTCGGTGAACGGAATACGGATCAAGGGTTTCTTTGGATTCTGCTTCAAAATAAATCAAACGGAACAATAAGGAAAATCCGGGGACCATGGGCCCACCTCGGGTCAAATGAGGCGGCGTACCAAATTTACATATGTTACATGTCATGGCGTTACTTGTGAGGGTTTTAGGGTAGTCGGGTCCTATTTATGCGAGTTCTAGAGGTTTAGGAAATTCTTCCAACATTTTGCACACTTTTTAGTTCAATTCTACTGATTGAAAAAGACAAAACTTTAGGCGCGGATTCCGGAGGGTAGAGTTATTCCCGAGGCTCATATCCAACATATTCCGTCTAAGACATGCCATAGAAAGAAGGGTGAAGCCTTACATACCTTTTCTGCTTCTTATGCGACAACAAATTCACGTTCCAAATCCGCCAAAATCTACAATTTGGTCACATTTACCAAACCTTAATTAGAACATTTAGAAGTGGAATCTTAAGGCAACATTTGTCTACCGAAATTTCGGCAGCATTTCCCCTGTAAATACATCATCCCCAAGAATCTATCTTGGCCAATTTCAATCAACAATAATCCGGGAATTCAACCCGGCCAAACAATCAACAATACCAACAATTTTTCTAGCAACATTTCAATATCCAACTCAATCCAATTCAATTCACACAATCTTTCAACAACACAATCAACATATTACTTTACCGAAACCTTCCAATTCAACAACAACCATGCACGTCATTATAATTCATGTACACTTACTTTAACAACAGCCTTCATTCTATATCACATAATCCATAACAATCCAATTGCTAAATAAAACTAATTCATCACATTCTACCATCACCACTTCCATGCATATTTCCATAAATTTTTCATTCATTTCTTAATATTCCAATGACAACCAACATGCTACATGCACTTCATGCATATTTCTATGAATTCTCATCCTTTTTATACATTATAACAACAAACAACATACTACATAAAATCATTCCAACACAACACAACACCACACAACACACGACCAATACCATACATTAGTATACCACTGAACAAGCAACCGGACATTAGTATAAAATTTTTTATGATGAATCGGAAAGCTTGGCTGATGAATTACGAGGGGATAATCTAGCACGTATCTAAGCTCAACAAGTACAAGTAGGGATAGCCAAGATAGCATCAAAAGAGTCAACAAAAGAAGGCCGAAACCCTCTCTTTTTCTCCACTCTCCTCATTTTTTTTTTGTTCTTCTTTTTGTCTTGAATTAGAAGGTAAACTCATATATATATAAATTTTTCATTCATTTCTTAATATTCCAATGACAACCAACATGCTACATGCACTTCATGCATATTTCTATGAATTCTCATCCTTTTTATACATTATAACAACAAACAACATACTACATAAAATCATTCCAACACAACACAACACCACACAACACACGACCAATACCATACATGCACGGCCACACTTCAACATCATTGATTTCATGTTTTTCATGCATTTCTCCATATCACAACATGTACCAAGCATCCATAACACATAAAGGAAGATTAGTTCTTACCTTTTTCCTTCAACTTCCCACTTGACTATAGCTATGAACTTGCACCAAGGAGGGGATTTCTTGCTCCAACACTTGCACCATGTTAAAGAGGACCTTCAACTTAGTAGGAATACTAGAAGAAATAATTTTTTGGAACAAGATTTCAAGAGGTCAAAATCCCCTAGCCATAGCCGAAACCCTCTCTTTTTCTCCACTTTCCTCATTTTTTTTTTTGTTCTTCTTTCTGTCTTGAATTAGAAGGTAAACTCGTATATATATATATATATATATATATATATATATATATATATCTCCAAGCATGTGAGGGGCGCATGCCCCTCTCTAGAAATTTCTTGACTTTTCCCACCTTTTTTTTGAAATTAAAGAAAGAAGACTAAGTGTCTTCTTGTGTACACCTTAGTCCCCATTAATTAAAAATGTGCACAGATTCCACACAAGTCACACGGCCAACATGGCCTTTCAAGATCCTTCATGAAATTTTTGTGACATTCCCGTCTTGCCCTCCGACTTTCCTTGATATTACCATTTACCATTTTGTGAGTTTCTCTTTTTACCCTTAACCTTTCTCAATATTTTCATACAATAATATTCATAAATAATATCCATAACCAACTTGTACATTAAAATAATTTTTGAAAATGGTCTCGCCCTTAACTTTCCACGATGACTTTGGAATTTCCAAACACACAAGATACGGGCTATAACAGAAATGAGTGGAAGTAATAGAGTAGTACGACTTTGGAGAAAGGATGGGTGAAGTTTGTGTGTAAAACTTTTGGTCCAACTTGGGGGATGCATATCTCTTGGCATATGAAGTGTTTTGAAGTGAAACAAAAGCCTAAAATGAAGTTCGTCGAGTCTAGTTTCCAACTCAACAAACTGCTCGTCGATAGGACATCGGAGTAGAGAATTATGGACGTTACAAGTTCGGCTAACAAAGCAGAAACGCGTACTACAGTACTGCTACAGTACTGCTACAGTATTGCTACAGTAATTGCTACAGTGACCCGGACCCGAATTTGACCCTTATATAAGGGGTAAAAAACCCCTTTTCACCAGGTTTTAGCCCAGAAATTTCCAGAAATAAGTAGGGAGAGTGAGGGTACCAAAAAGTGAGCAATTTTCAAGTGACGAAATATTAGTTTAGGTCCGGATAACGCATGATTGTGATTCTAGTATTGTTTTGCGGTGGATTTTAGCGTGGATATTGAGGATATTGCTTTCTTAACAAGAGAAAAAAGGTATGAATCTTTCTCTTTTGGTATTACTTAAGGCTTATTCTCGGATACAAAGTCGTTAAATAATTGTGTAGTAAGTTGGTTAGTTATGGAAGTTGGAAAACAACGTGTGGGTTGTTCTATGGTACATATTGGTGTTGGAAATGATATTATTGATGTTGGTATGGTTGTTGTTGTTGTTGGTTGCTGAATTGAGATTTCGGGCTAGGCATATAAATAGGGGAGATGCTGCCTGATTTCCGACAGGATATAAAATAGTTTAATTTGAAAACTTAGGACTAGTGTACGGTGATGAGTCTAACGTTAGTTTAATTTCTCTCGAATGTAGATTTACGATCTCAGGCGAATAAGCGTAACTAGTAGGAAGTCGAACGGGTATGTTAAGGCTCGTCCTTTTCTTTCAAAGGCATGATTCCTATGGTATGATTCCATAAGTGTTTTCATAACCTCCTTGATTTCAAAGCTAGAAGTTTATGACTCTTAAAGATTTTTATGATGTTAAGAACGAGAATGTTTTTATGAGGATTTCGTTGAGGATGATTTTATGCTTAAAGGTCTCAAATATGATTTCAACGATGATATGAAAATGTTAAGCTATTTCATAATTTTCTCGATTTATTTCATTGTTGTTGATCTCACCTTATAAATTGTTCCTCCAAGGTGGGATAGAGCGATAGTTTTCATTTGAACCCCTATGCATACCATGAGTATAATATATGTATATGGCTATGTTGTGACATTACAGAAAACTCTATTATTTTATTTTGATTATGCACTGCACTCATTTTCATTCTTCATGTATATATATGGCACAGTTGACAGGGGGTGTGCTGTGGCCTTTATTGTAATGTGTATATAAATGGCATAATTGACAGGGGGTGTGCTGTGGCCTTTGTTGTGATGTGTATATATGTGGCATTTGTTGTGATGTGCATATATATGGCACAGTTGACAGGGGGTTCACTGTGGCCTTTGTTGTGATGTGTATATGTATGGCACAATTGACAGGGGGTGACGCTATGGCCTTTATTATGATGTGTATATATATGGCACAGTTGACAGGGGGTGACGTTGTGGCCTTTGTTGTGGTATTTCTATGGATATATGTGTTTCTTTGATATAGCTATACTGATGCATTTATTTTGCCCATTCATTAACATGTCTCAAATGTTTTCCAGGATTTTATGTATATGTTGATTTCATGCCTTACATACTCAGTACACTATTCGTACTGACCCCCTTTCTTCAAGGGCTGCGTTTCATGCCCGCAGGTACAGATACTCAGTTTGGTGATCCTCCGGCTTAGGACTTCTGCCTAGCCGCTTAGAGAGCTCCATTGTTCCGGAGCTTGAGTTATTTTGGTACAGATCCTTTTGACATAGACTTGGTTATACTCTTAGAGGTCTGTAGACATATGTGGGTTGTGTATATACGATTTGGTCAGCTATATCGATGTAGTTCGTCTTGGATGTCCCCGTGTATAGTGGCAGCCTTGTCCGCTTGCATACTGTGGCTTCTCAGGAGACTGGTTCTCTTTGATGTATGACATGATGAGTTCAAAGCATGCTTTTACAGAGTGCCGTATTGTTTTCAGTTTCAGTCTGATTATATCTAGCAGGTCGTATACGGGTGCCCAGCTCAGGCACTAGTCATGGCTCATTGGTTTGGGTCGTGACAGTAATGGCGTGCACTTGGTTTTGATTATGTGTGACTTATACTTGTTGATTATATGTCTATCTTGCTTTATTGTCTTAATTATGATAGCTATACTTAGTCGGCCTATGATACCTACCAGTACTGTGGTTTTGTACTGACCTGCATTTTCTGCTTTCTTTTATGAATGCAGAGTTTCAGGTTGCATCTGCTTCCATCTCCCATGGCTGATAGTCGTTATCACTACAGCTTAGAGTTTATAGGGTAAGCACGAGATGTTTGCTGCCTGGAAGACTCCTCTTATTTATGTCTAACTTCCCATTCCGAGACATATACAGATATTGATGTATTATTGTAGTTCCAGATTTGTATATTTCTAGCTAGATTTTCTTGTATGGCTTAGACCAGACCCTGGGTGTATTTCCTTATTTCTGTAATTTTTTCTATATTATTATCGTAAGACTTACATGATTTATTCTCTTCCGCTTAATTGATTTATTTATTTATGCCTTTAATATCGTTGGGTTGAGGGTTCGCTTATCGAGGTGAAAAAGGTAAGTGCCCGTACGGCTTAGCCAAATTGGGTCGTAACACTTAACACCCTACTCGTACGAGCTACATAATTCATTAAGAGTTTATAAACTCAACCTCCATAAAATGTTATAGAATCATGCACTCACACCACAGGAAAGGAATAAATAAAATAGTGCATTTTTCTCAACAAGTCATCATACGATTTATTTTTCCCATTGAACCTGGTTATAGGATCCCTAGTCTGCCGGTTGCGTTTCCTCATATATGACTTGTGAATTTATGGGCTTCAATCCCATCCTTCTCGATGTGCTCCAGACCCTTTCAATTGCCCAGACCTTGGATAGTGGATCTGCAAGATTATCACAAGATTTGACATAATCAACGTTAATGGTACCACTTGTCAAATATGATCTCACAGTACTGTGTTTTCTCCTTATAAGTCTTGATTTACTGTTGTAATAACGGTTTTGAACTCTACGAAATGCAGCGGTGCTATCCCAATAAATTAAAATAGGAGGAATTGCTTTTTCAAAATAAGGTATTTGAAATAATAAATCTCTTAACCAATTCGCTTCTTCACTAGCTGAAGCTAAATGTAACGACCCTTCCGGTCATTATGGAAAATATAGGATCACCCCACCAAATAGAACTTTCCCAAGGAAAGAGCGAGCTAATAGAAACTCAATTGTATAAGTCTAAGAAAAGAAAACTTGACTTGGTTGTGATTATGGTGTGCTTGTGTTGAGTCCATTGGGGGGTGACATAGGGAATTAGAACTCCATTGGGAATTTTGAGGCCACGAGTGAGTTCGTATGGTGTTTTTATGTCTATGTGCATGTTTTGATTGTGTTTGTGAGGCCTCAGATGAAATGTTAGGTGGTAGAGTTGGAAAACTGTGAAATTAGCGAGCATACTGGTTCAGTAGCACCGCTGCAGCGTAAGAAGTGCCGCTGCGGCTGGACCGCTGTAGCGGCCAGCCTCTTACCGCCGCGGTCAGAAGGTTTTTGCTATGTCCGCTATGGCGGGCACTGGACCGTTGTGGTGGTGCCACTATAGCGGGATCAGGCCCACCACAGTGGAGGGAAGGATTTAGTGAGGATGGCTACAACGGGTACTTGCCTGCTATAGCGTGACCACTTTAGCAACGGTTAGACCGCCGCAGCGGTCGACGGGGATAAAATGCCGGATTTTAAACACTTAGTTCCGAATTTTTATTCATAAAACTTCAAAACAGTTTCGCTCAAGTACCTAGGGAGATATTCCAAGGTAGGGCAAGATATCCTTGAGAGGTAAGTCTCAACCATTACTTCCATCATTACGCTATTATCTTCATGATTCTCATCCCTTTTACGGGTCTACAATGGTGAATTAGAAATAGACTGGCTTGTCTATTTTATTGATTTCATGATTTATGCATGATACTAATCTTAGTCGGCCTATGATGTCTACCGGTACATAGTGTTTGTACTGATACTACCTTGCTGCATTCTTTTAAGTGCAGATTGTGATCCAGAGACTGTTACCTGACCTCATATCTAGCGTTGCGGCCATTTCCTGACAGATTTAGGGTGAGCTTCTATCCATACCGGGCCGCCCGAAGATCTTCTTTTTTTAATGTCTATTTTCGTTCCAGACATTGATGGTTATTTATTTTAAACAATATACATTCCTTAGACATGTTTGGATTAGAGTCCTTGTACGGTGACTTTCAGATTTTGGGGTTTTAATAGTTAGGACTTCCACATTTACTTCTTTATATTATGGCATGACTAAATTTTTATTTATCTTTTGCTTGAATGGTTAATAACTGATTGAATTGGTTAATATAAAAATGGACTTGAATGAGTAGATGGCTTACGTTTTGGTTCGCTTACTAGGAGTTAGTGTGGGTGCTGGTCATGGCGGGTTGGGTCGTGATAGAGTTGGTAGTAGAGCTTTAATTTCATCAATCTTACCGTACAAGGACATGTCTAGTAGAGTCTCGCAAATCGGTACGGAGACGTTTGTACTTATCTTCAAGAGGCTACCGGACACTAGGAAAATTCTCTTTTATTTCTTTCTTTCATGCTAATTGATTCCAATTGGTATTTGGACGATTCAAATTGGTATATGACTATCCTTCATTCTATCGCAAATGGCCAGAACACGTACAGCAGTAGCCAGAGGAAGAGGTAGAGGTACAAGAATAGGCAGAGGGGCAACACCGGCTGGGGGCGGAGTCCCAGCAGTTGACCCCGTGCCTCCAGTGGCTCCCAATGAGGCCATAGAACATGCAGCCGCCCCAGCCCAACAAGCAGCAATGCCAGTTCCGCCAGGGGCTGCAGCTACTCTAAGCATACTACGTGCGATGGCGCAGGTGCTGAACTAGTTACATGAGTTAGCACAGACAGAAGCTATACCGGCCGCTCTAGCAGATAAGGGCACAGGGATAGCAGCCCTAGGTCTAGATAGAGTTCAGGCTCCGGAGTTTAGCATGCCGCAGCAGTGGCACCTCGTTTGGGAGAAGTTTCGAGTTTCAAGGCATTTTCGAGGACAGTTGCAGGGCCGGTGATGACCGATGTTGTTACACCTCAGAAATTTTTCCGTACTTGTGTGATGAGTAGAACAATGAAGGGCTTGAGTGTATGATGTTTTACTAAGTCGGGAATGGCTAATTATGAATTTTTGGAAATAAAAAGGTTGCGGAAAATTTTCAGCTCAGTGGTCGTAAAGGGCACTATACGCCGTAATGTGATTTACGGACCGTATAGTGCAATCGTCCTCCAGCCTTCTAAAATCTCAAAGTTTCTGCCAAGTGATGAAATGGCTAAACACGACTTAGAGGACGGCCCGTAAACTGGTTTACGGACCGTAAACCTCGGTCGTAAACTGCCATGTCCCTCAGCCAAACTTTCTGTTTCTGGGATGATTAAAAACGATCATGGAGGACGGACCGTAAACCACAATACGGTCCGTAAACTGTGGTTTACGACCACTGTTCATCCCGACAATTTTTCATTAAAGATCAGTTTTGTGATTATTAAAAGGAACTTAGGCTTCATTTCATTTCAGTTTTCTTCCATACAACTCAAGAATGCTCTAGAACTCTCCAAATATTTCCTCCATAAGAATTCAAGAGAATCAAAGGGAACATCAAGATCAACACCACTAAATTCATGAAAACAAGTGTAAGAACACATCAAAGGATCATCTAAGTCAAGAAATCCTTAAAAGGGTGGAACTAGGGTTTTGGCTAAGTGAAGTATTTCAACTCAAGGCTTGTTCAATCATCATTTAAGGTATGTTTAATGACTATACCACGTGATTCAAGGTATTGGAAGGCTTAGATACTTAAAATGTAGAACAACATAGGAATGGGTCATTATTGAGTGAATAGTGACATAAATGAATGATAGTGGAATTGAATCATGAATGATGAAGTGTTGTGAGTACAAATACGATATAAATGATGTTTATAACGTGAAACAAGTACTAAATGCACGAAAACACTAAGGTGAGCTATAGGGAGAAATATGGGAAAATTGGAGGAAAATGGTGGGTTTTGCTAATGGTGCATAAATGATGATTTTGATTGCGATATTGCGAATAGCAATGTGAATGATTGGGGGGTAGATATAGAACATGGGAAAAGTAGTATAAACGAAGGAAGTGCTGCCCAAATTTTCCTAGAACTAGCGATCCGTTCTTATAGTTAATTAACTAATGTAATACGAATTCTCTCATGAAGGTGACGACGTGGTATCGAAGGAGAATAAGTGGCCAATAACTTAGCTAAATGGCAAGGTATGTGAGGCTAGTCCTTTCTTTCCAATGGCATGAATCTTATAGTCCGAATTACCATCTTTCCATGAGCTCCTACATTCCAAAAAGCTAAATGCCTATATGAGATAAGTTATACGATATGATGATGATGTTAGTCCTTGCCTACACTCACCTTATGTACTAGTCCTTTCAAGGTGAGGCAGAATGTCCGTAATTGCTCCATAAAGTAATCGGGGGGTCACGACCTTACGTCACCCCGGTAGAGTAAAGTTGTTCTCAAACCTTACGCATGTGCTATGATAAGATAAGTATTTTACAATGAGTACATTATTATGATTATTTTATGATAAGCATGGCATGAGCATTGCATACCGGGCCTAGTTGGCCGGGCAGACATCGCTTCGGCGGGCGACGATACGGATACACCACGACCTTCGGGCGTGGGCAGACACCACTAGTGGGCGGCATGAGATGGTACCCCGGACGCGGGAGGCCTGGACGCGGGCTTATATTATTGATTATCACACCGTTCCAACATGGGCGGGCAGCTTGCATATGATGCATACATGTTACGATGATAAGTATGAGTAAGACAACATGCATTATTCCATTTATGATTATCGGTCAGATCCATATGCTTTATATTGATGCTCTCATTATGTTATTGATGCCTTTCTTCATTGTTCATGCCTCTCATACTTAGTACAATATTCGTACTGACGTCCCTTCTATGGACGCTGTGTTCATGCCCACAGGTAGACAGGGAGGCGAGCTTGATCCAGATACTTAGGAGCTGTCAGCTGTTAAGAGCACTCCATTGTTCGGAGGTGCTTATGATTTCTCTTTGGTATATATGTATATATATTTTTGGCACGACGGAGTCTTGTTCCGTCTATGTATTCATTATGGCAGTAGAGGCTCGTAGATACGTAGTGTGGGTCAGGTGGTCTCAAAAGATGCTATTATTACGTACATATTATTTTGATGGCCGAGAGACATATGTATATAAAGTACTTATGTTTTGATACAAATTATGTTTCCTATACTTTCATGCGTAAAACTGGCAAAAGATCATTAAATGAGTAAAATGAGTAGTAGAGTGAGCGGTGCTCGGTATCTAGCTCCGGGTACCCGTCGCGGCCCCTAGTTGGGTCATGACAGAAGTGGTATCAGAGCAGTTCGTCCTAGGAAGTGTCTACGAGCCGTGTCTAGTAGAGTCTTGTTTATGGTGTGTTGCGCGCCACATCAATAAACAAGAGGCTATAGGGCGTTTAGGAAAATGACCATCTTTCTTTTTACTAGATCGTGCGATAGAGCCATGCATAGGATTTTATCCTTCCCTAAAAGTGCATTGTGATTTCGGAATGCCGCCGAAAGGAAAAGCTACAGCTGCCCAGAAAGACAAAGCTACGATGAAGAAGCGGGCATAAAGGGAGCCTCCGGCGAATGTAGAGGAAAGTGAATCACAGAATGAGGCCTCGCCTAATGTAGGAGAGCAGGGAAGTGCCTCAGTCCCAATTCCTCCGCCAGTTTCTTCGGGTCAACAAGTGACCGAGGCCATACACCTACTGACACAATTGGTTGCCGCCCAGGCACGGCGGCCGAATGCGGTCCCGAGTGACCGTTCCGCCAGTACGAGAGCCCGTGATTTCTTGACTTTAAATCCTCCGGAATTTTTCGGGTCGAAGCCGGATGAGAACCCCCAAGGCTTTGTTGATGAGATGTTGAGGACGCTGAAACTTATGCATGCTTCTGAGACCGAATCCGTAGTGTTTGCCTCTTATAAACTCCGCGATGTGGCGGTGCTATGGTACAAAATTTGGATGATATCAAGAGGAGAGAATGCACCACCTCCCGTTTGGCAAGAATTTGTTTATGCCTTTATTCGTCATTACTTGCCGCCTGAGGTCCGCCGAGCTAGAGCGGACAGGTTCTCGAATTTAAAGCAAGGAAGCATGAGTGCTCAAGAGTATAGTATACAGTTCAATTCGTTGGCCAGATACGCTCTAACTATGGTGGCCGACATGGGAGATAGAGTCTACAGATTTGTGAGTAGTTTAGGACCCCACTTGTTTAGAGATTGTTTGACGGCCCCTTTGCAAGATGGGATGGATATTTCCCGGATACAGGCTCACGCTCAAAATCTTAAGGAACGACAACACCAGCAAAGGAGTGAGCATGACGGTGAAAGGAAACAAGGTAAGGGGGCTAGATCGATGGGAGCGAGTAGCGAGTATAGAGGGGGACCGAGGCAGACGCACTCTAGGCACTCAGGTCAGTCAGCGACCAGTGCGCCTCCCAGGTTCTCAGACAGGAGGTCCGATCGTTCTTTTCAGTCGGGACAAGGCCAGAGTTCGAGGGCCTCCGATTTTCAGTTCAAGGGAGATTTTAGCCAGAGGAGACCCCAGTACCGCGGTGTAGCCAGTGCGGTAAATTACATTTCGGACAGTGTCGTCAGGGTACCGATGCTTGTTATGCCTGCGGGCAAGTTGGTCACATGATGAGGGATTGCCCTTCGGTGAGAGATAGAGCAGGGACTCAGCCCACAGGTTCAGCAGCGGGTTCTTCTTCAGTGCGTCCGACAGCACAGACTTCTCAGACTACAGCAGGTAGAGGTAGAGGCAGAGGGGGAGCATCTACTTCAGGAGCTGTTCAGCCCCGCGTATATGCTTTTGGTAGGGCGACAGGATCTTGAATCCTCCCCCGATGTTGTCACGGGTACCTTGACTATATTTTCCCGTGAGGTATATGCTTTGATTGATCCGAGTTATACTTTCTCTTATGTTACCCCGTATGTTGCTAATTGTATCGGGGTGGAACCCGAGCCGATTAAACCTTTCGAGGTGTTCACCCCGGTTGGTGATCCCGTAATAGCGAGGAAAGTATATAATAATTGTGTAGTCGTTATATGTGACCGACAAACAAGGGCCGATTTGATTGAACTGGAAATGATAGACTTTGATGTAATAATGGGTACAGATTGGTTAGTGTCGTGTTACGCAAATGTTGATTGCCGAATGAAAATGGTTCGATTCCAGTTTCCGGGAGAGCCCGTACTTGAATGGAAGGGTAATACAGCATCCCCTAAGGTTAGGTTTATTTCCAAGATGATAGCCAAGGACTATATTTATCATCTAGTTTGGGTTCATGATATGGAGGAAAGGCCACCAGTTTTCCAATCTGTCCCGGTAGTAAATGAATTTCCAGATGTATTCCCGGATGAACTTCCAGGTCTTCCTCCAGAAAGGGGAATCGACTTTGCTATCAATGTATTACCAAACACTGAGCCTATTTCTATTCACCCTTATCGAATGGCTCCGGCAGAACTGAAAGAGCTAAAAGCACAGCTAAAAGATTTACTTGAGAAGGGGTTTATAAGACCCAGTTCATCGCCGTGGGGAGTGCCAGTCTTATTCGTAAAGAAGAAAGACGGATCTCTACGAATGTCTATCGACTACAAGCAGCTGAATAAGGTGACAATAAAGAATAAATATCCTCTTCCCAGAATCGATGATTTGTTTGATCAGTTACAGGGCGCTAAGTGGTTTTCCAAGATAGATCTGAGATCGGGTTATCATCAGGTGAGAATTAGAGAAGCAGATATTCCTAAGTCTGCCTTCAGGACAAGATATGGTCACTACGAGTTCCGAGTGATGTCGTTTGGATTGACAAAAGCCCCGGCGGTGTTCATGAATTTAATGAATAATGTGTTCAGGCCATTTTTGGATCTCTTCGTGATAGTATTTATCGATGATATTCTAGTATATTCTCGCACAGAGTCAGAACATGCAGACCACCTAAGAATTGTCCTTGGCGTTCTCCGAGCCCGAGAATTATATGCGAAGTTCTCAAAGTGCGAGTTTTGGCTAAATTCTGTGGCATTTCTAGGCCATGTTATTTCAGATGATGGCATCCGAGTCGACACTCAGAAAATAGAAGTTGTGAAGACTTGGCCAAGGCCTACGACGCCTACAGAAGTTCGTAGTTTTCTGGGTTTGGCAGGTTATTATCGAAGATTCGTAGAGGGCTTTTCATCTATTTCAGCCCCATTAACGAAGCTAACCCAGAAGTCAGCAAAATTTCAGTGGAATGATGCTTGTGAGTGTAGTTTCCAAGAGCTAAAAGATAGATTGACCTCAGCTCCAGTGTTAACACTTCCAGAAGGGCCGGATGGTTATGTCGTGTATTGTGATGCTTCCGGTGTGGGACTAGGATGTGTGCTGATGCAGCATGGCAAGGTTATTGTATATGCTTCGAGACAGTTGCGGAAATATGAACAGAATTATCCGACTCATGATCTCGAATTGGCTGTGGTTATTCATGCCTTAAAGATATGGAGGCATTATTTGTACGATGTGCACGTCGATATCTATACAGATCACAAGAGTCTTCAACATATTTTTCAGCAGAAGGAGTTGAACCTACGACAGAGGCGGTGGTTGGAATTGTTGAAGGATTATGACGTGAATATTTTATACCACCCCGGGAAAGCGAATGTGGTAGCAGACGCGCTTAGCCGCCGATCAATTGGCAGTTTAAGTGAAGTCCCTTCAGAAAAGAAATAAATGGTTCGTGAGCTCTATCAACTAGCAAATCTTGGGGTACGTGTAATTGATTTGGGCAAGGCAGGAATTAGTGTTAATGATCCTGCAGTCTCGCCCTTGAATGCGGAGATAAAAGAACGCCAGTACGAAGATCCACAGATGTGTCATCACATGGATGTATCCCGTGGGAAAGAGAAGTCTCCATTTGCAGTTTCCATAGATGGGGTTCTTAGATACCGAGACAAACTGTGTGTACCGGATGTGGCAAAATTACGCCAGTGAATTTTAGAGGAAGCGCACCATTCTCGGTATTCCATCCATCCAGGTACGACCAAAATGTATCATGACCTTAAATTGCTATATTGGTGGGATGGCATGAAACGAGACATAGCAAATTTCGTAGCGCAATGTCCGAACTGCCAATAGGTGAAAGCAGAACATCAGAAGCCAGGGGGCTTATTGCAAGCAATGGAAATTCCTACCTGGAAATGGGAGGAGATTAATAAGGATTTTATTGTGGGATTACCCCGCTCCCGAGGCAGATACGAGTCTATATGGGTGATCGTGGACAAGCTCACGAAAGCAGCTCATTTCCTCCCAGTTAGAACCACGTATTCGGCAGAAGACTATGCTAGGTTGTATCTAAAAGAAATTGTGCGACTTCATGGAATTCCTTTGACCATTATTACAGACAGAGGGGTACAGTTTACAGCCAAGTTTTGGAAATCTTTTCAAGAAGGGTTAGGTACTCAAGTCAAATTCAGCACAGCATTTCATCCACAAACTGACGGACAAGCCGAGCGCACCATTCAGACCTTGGAGGATATGCTCCGAGCGTGTGTGTTAGATTTTGGGGGTAGTTGGGATGAGCATTTACCCCTTATCGAATTTGCTTATAGCAATAGCTACCATTCCGGTATTCAAATGGCCCCGTATGAAGCCTTATATGGAAGAAAATGCAGACCTCCAATTGGATGGTTTGAAACCGGAGAAGTACAATTGATAGGCCCCGACTTGATCTAACAAGCAGTTGAAAAGGTTAAAGTGATTCGAGACCGACTGTTAACAACTCAAAGTCGCCAAAAGTCTTATGCAGACAACCGCCGGCGGGATTTAGAATTCCAGGTAAATGACTAGGTATTTCTGAAGGTATCGCCAATGAAAGGGGTGATGAGATTTGGCAAAAAAGGGAAGTTGAGCCCAAGATACATCGGACCATATAAAATTGTCCGTAAGGTGGGACAGGTAGCATATGAATTGGACCTACCTTCGGAGCTTGAATCAGTCCATCCGGTGTTCCATGTTTCGATGCTCCGCAAGTGTATCGGGGATCCTACAAGAATAGTCCCGGTTGACGATGTGCAGGTGACAGAGAAGCTGACATATGAAGAAGTACCTATTGCCATTTTAGATAGAAATGTGCGACGACTCCGAAATAATTAAGTCGCTTCGGTCAAGGTTCGATGGTGAAACAACAACTGGGAAGAAATGACTTAGGAAGCGGAAGAAAATATGAAAGACAAATACCCGCATTTATTCCAACCCCCGGAAAGGATTCAAGATGAAACGTCGAAGATGTAAAGTATTTACACTTTAGTATTATGCTTTTAGTCGTGTGTGGCCATGGATGTGTTGATAGTGTGATATAGCCCTGTAAGACCATGATATTGTGGGTTGCTGTGACAGGTCGGTAGAGTGAAATTACAAAGGAGACTCTGGCAAAATTTTTCTAGAATTCCCGAGTGTCGAACATTCGAGGACGAATGTTCCAAAAGGGGGGAAGAATGTTACACCTCGGAAATTTTTCCGTACTTGTGTTATGAGTAGAACAATGAAGGGCTTGAGTGTATGATGTTTTACTAAGTCGGGAATGGCTAATTATGAATTTTTGGAAATAAGAAGGTTGCGGAAAATTTTCAGCTCAGTGGTCGTAAAGGGCACTATACGGCCCGTAAAGTGATTTACGGACCGTATAGTGCAATCGTCCTCCAGCCTTCTAAAATCTCAAAGTTTCTGCCAAGTGATGAAATGGCTAAACACGACTTGGAGGACGGCCCGGAAACTGGTTTACGGACCGTAAACCTCGGTCGTAAACAGCCATGTCCCTCAGCCAAACTTTCTGTTTCTGGGATGATTAAAAACGATCATGGAGGACGGACCATAAACCACAATACGGTCCATAAACTGTAGTTTACGACCACTGTTCATCCCGACAATTTTTCATTAAAGATCAGTTTTGTGATTATTAAAAGGAACTTAGGCTTCATTTCATTTCATTTTTCTTCCATACAACTCAAGAATGCTCTAGAACTCTCCAAATATTTCCTCCATAAGAATTCAAGAGAATCAAAGGGAACATCAAGATCAACACCACTAAATTCATGAAAACAAGTGTAAGAACACATCAAAGGATCATCTAAGTCAAGAAATCCTTAAAAGGATGGAACTAGGGTTTTGGCTAAGTGAAGTATTTCAACTCAAGGCCTATTCAATCATCATTTAAGGTATGTTTCATGACTATACCACATGATTCAAGGTATTGGAAGGCTTAGATACTTAAAATGTAGAACAACATAGGAATGGGTCATTATTGAGTGAATAGGGACATAAATGAATGATAGTGGAATTGAATCATGAATGATGAAGTGTTGTGAGTACAAATACGATATAAATGATGTTTATAACGTGAAACAAGTAGTAAATGCACGAAAACACTAAGGTGAGCTATAGGGAGAAATATGGGAAAATTGGAGGAAAATGGTGGGTTTTGCTAATGGTGCATAAATGATGATTTTGATTGCGATATTGCGAATAGCAATGTGAATGATTGGGGGGTAGATATAGAACATGGGAAAAGTAGTATAAACGAAGGAAGTGCTGCCTAAATTTTCCTAGAACTAGAGATCCGTTCTTATAGTTAATTAACTAATGTAATACGAATTCTCTCATGAAGGTGACGACGTGGTATCGAAGGAGAATAAGTGGCCAACAACTTAGCTAAACGGCAAGGTATGTGAGGCTAGTCCTTTCTTTCCAATGGCATGAATCTTATAGTCCGAATTACCATCTTTCCATGAGCTCCTACATTCCAAAAAGCTAAATGCCTATATGAGATAAGTTATACGATATGATGATGATGTTAGTCCTTGCCTACACTCACCTTATGTACTAGTCCTTTCAAGGTGAGGCAGAATGTCCGTAATTGCTCCATAAAGTAATCGGGGGGTCACGACCTTACGTCACCCCGGTAGAGTAAAGTTGTTCTCAAACCTTACGCATGTGCTATGATAAGATAAGTATTTTACAATGAGTACATTATTATGATTATTTTATGATAAGCATGGCATGAGCATTGCATACCGGGCCTAGTTGGCCGGGCAGACACCGCTTCGGCGTGCGGCGATACGGATACACCACGACCTTCGGGTGTGGGCAGACACCACTAGTGGGCGGCATGAGATGGTACCCCGGACGCGGGAGGCCTGGACGCGGGCTTATATTATTGATTATCACACCGTTCCAACATGGGCGGGCAGCTTGCATATGATGCATACATGTTATGATGATAAGTATGAGTAAGACAACATGCATTATTCCATTTATGATTATCGGTCAGATCCATATGCTTTATATTTATGCTCTCATTATGTTATTGATGCCTTTCTTCATTGTTCATGCCTCTCATACTCAGTACAATATTCGTATTGACGTCCCTTCTTTGGACGCTGTGTTCATGCCCACAGGTAGACAGGGAGGCGAGCTTGATCCAGATACTTAGGAGCTGTCAGCTCTTAAGAGCACTCCATTGTTCGGAGGTACTTATGATTTCTCTTTGGTATATATGTATATATATTTTGGGTACGACGGAGTCTTGTTCCGTCTATGTATTCATTATGACACTAGAGGCTCGTAGATACGTAGTGTGGGTCAGGTGGTCTCAAAAGATGCTATTATTACGTACATATTATTTTGATGGCCGAGAGACATATGTATATAAAGTACTTATGTTTTGATACAAATTATGTTTCCTATACTTTCATGCGTAAAACTGGCAAAAGATCATTAAATGAGTAAAATGAGTAGTAGAGTGAGCGGTGCTCGGTATCTAGCTCCGGGTACCCGTCGCGGCCCCTAGTTGGGTCGTGACAGATGAGGAGCATGATTTATTTTGGAGGTTCACTAAAATAAATCATCCAGTTTTCTATGGTACTGAGTCAGAAGATGCGTACGAGTTCATTATAAATTTTCATGAGAGCCTTCATAAGATGGGAGCGATGGACAAGTATGGTGTTGAGTTCGTGACCTTTCAGTTCTTGGGTGATGCCAAGTTGTGGTGGAAGGCATATGTGGAGTGCAGGCTAGCTGAGTCACCTCTGTTGACTTGGGTTTAGTTCTATTCGGTGTTTCTAGATAAGTATGTCCCGCGTACTCTGAGGGTCAGAAGGAAGGATGAATTTGCTAATATTGATCAGGGGAACTTGTCTGTTGCTATTTATGAGTCCCGTTTCCATTCCTTGTCCTTATATGCTCTTCAGTTGCTGCCTACTGAGGAGTAGAGGATCAGGCATTTTGTGAAGGGATTGAACACTAGACTTTAGATATCAGCTCTTCAGCTTGTAGCCACTGAGGCTTCATTCTAGAAGATAGTGGAGCATGTCCGTGTTGTTGAGGGGATTAGATAGAAAATTCATGCAAAGCAGCTAGAGAAGAAAGCCCGAAGGGGTGGAAATTTCAGCAACTCCTTCTCGAGGGGTCAGAGTTCACAGGTGTATTCGGGGCATCTGGTTCAGTCCGCTATGCAGGTGTCCGATGGGGGCCCATTAGGGGAAAATATTCAGTCTTCAGGTCAGCATGGGGTTTATATGGCTTCATCAGCTTCTGTTCAGCGACCTACGTTGGACCGTGCTTGTTACGAGTGTGATGAGGTAGGTCATATTAAGAGGTTTTGCCCGAAACTCAGACAGGGTGTATCAGGGACTCAGTATCAGGCTCCCCAAGCTCCATTTGCACTAGATAGAGGAGGTAAGAACCATTTACCGGCAGAGCAGGGCGGCCACACCCCGGGTAGGGGTGGCGCAGCCTAACCAAGGCAGTCCTCAGGCAGGCAGAGGTGAACAGCAGCCCGGCAGAGGTGGGGCTCAGAATAGATGGGTAATCGCGGTGGTTCGCAGGCTACAGGAGGGCGCGGTCACTTGTACGCTTTCCCAGGTAGACCCGAGGCTGAGGCCTTTGATGCTGTCTTCACAGGTACTATCTTAGTTTGTGACCGGATGGCTTTTCTTTTGTTTGATCCGGGTTCTACTTTTTCATATATGTCTTCATATTTTGTTGTGGGTTTGGATATGATGTGTGATACTCTTGCTGCCCCTATTTATGTTTCTACTCTGATTTGGGATTCGGTGGAGGTAGATAGAGTCTACCCTTCTTGCGCGATTACATTTATGGGATATAGTTCTTGGGCGGATTTAATGATCCTAGACATGGTAGACTTTGATGTCATCTTGAGCATGAGTTGGTTGTCTCCGCATTATGCAATTCTTGATTGTCATTCTAAAAATGTTACATTAGCTATGCCTGGGGCACCTAGAATTGAGTGGAAAGGTAACCTTAGTCCCCTCCCTAAGAAAATCATATCCTTCATTCGTGCTAAGAAGATAGTGGAGAAGGGTTTTTTTAGCATATTTAGTACATATCTGTGATAACAGCACATATACTCCATTATTGATTCAGTTCTAGTGGTACCCTAGTTTGCCGATATGTTCCCCGCGGACTTTCCAGGTATGCCACCTGACCGTTACATTGACTTCCGGATTGATTTAGGCCTAGAGACTTGTCCTATCTCTATTCCACCTTATAGGATAGTGCCAGCAGAACTCTGGGAATTGAAAGAACAGTTACAAGATCTTTTGAG
The DNA here is from genome assembly GCF_019175385.1 of Lycium barbarum. Lineage (NCBI taxonomy): Eukaryota > Viridiplantae > Streptophyta > Magnoliopsida > Solanales > Solanaceae > Lycium > Lycium barbarum. Next base: position 80,820,140 of record NC_083340.1, on the reverse strand, counting down.
TAAGGGGTTTATTCGCCCGAGTGCCTCTCCTTGGGGTGCTCCTAGGTTGTTTGTTAAAAAAAAGGATGGGTCTATGCGTATGTTTATTGATTACCGTCAGTTGAATAAGGTAACTATCTGAAACAAGTGTCTCATTCCCCGTATTGATGATTTTTCTGATCAGTTACAGGGAGCTTCTTTGTTCTCTAAAATTGACTTAAGGTCAAGGTATCACCAGTTAAAGATTTGGGCAGAGGATGTTCCTAAGATAGCATATCACCAGTTAAAGATTCGGGATAGCTTTACATACCTTATACGCTCTTTACGCCTTTCCAAATTCAATTCCCGTTTCGCCCAAAATCTACAAATGGTCACATTTACCAAATGTTAGCCATAAGACTTTAGGACCTAAATCTTAATTCAACACTTTTCTACAAAAATTTAGGCAGCATCTCCCCTATACATATAGCGTCCCCGAGAATTCAACTCGGCCAAAACAATCAACAACAACCCAACAACAACATCAACAACAACAACAATCACTATAAAACACAATATAACATAACTAGTCATCTTTCCAACATAATGTCATAACCTTCATTCCAACTTCGTATTTTCAAATCAATATCGACATTCTCGTATTCATTACTAATCAAGATCATTACAACACAATTCGGAAGCATTTCATATCATTTCCACAAAATATTCACAAGATATACAAAATATACAAACTTTCCACCAAAGCCATAATTCATCCAAAGCTTCTAATCTTTAACAAACATATTCATAACATGTTTCTATCTTCTGACTTCATCAACAATAATCACAATTTGCACCTTAACAACTTCATTTTCGTAATATCATAAAATCATACTAAAACGACATAAGCCACTACATTCCATTTCAATGCAAACTTACATCATTTTACCTTTATTTACATTGCAAGGATCACAACAACACCACTAACATATTAAACATCATTAATTCATTCCCATTTCTTCAAGAAGTGCCACACGGCCAAGTGCCCATTTTACAAGTTCAACCAAATTAATTTAACTTCCACTTCCAATATAATTCCCACCATAACCACAATTAGAATACAACATAAAATTCAACTCATTTTGCCTACACCACATTGCACACACACGGCTACATATATATCTATATACCCACTTTTCAAACTTCCATATTTCCATACTTTCTACTCATTTCTACATACTACAACACAAACAAACCTTCATAACATAATAAAAAGGGATGAATTCTTACCTTTTTCTCCAATCTTCTTCACTTGAGTGAGTTGTCAATTTGAAGAAACAAGTCCTCTTTCTTCCAAACCAACTACACCAAGTTGTAAAGGACACTTAATTTAGTAGAAAAACCACAAGATAATAATTTTTGGAGGAAGATTTTTGAAGGTGAAATTTGAGGGTGAGGGCCGAATACCCTTCAATTTTTGCTCTTCTTTTGTTTTGTTCTTTCTCTTCTATGCTTCTTGAATATTCCAATAGATAAGGGCTTCATATATTAATTGATCACATGGAAAATTTGCATTAAAATCTTGTGGGCTTGGCCTTTCATGGCCGGCCACCCCTTAAGTATTGGGCCTAAATTTTCTTTTCATTTATTTGGCCCAATGGATTAAAATTCTTGTTTTGTAATTCCCGAAACCAATTTCCGAAATTCCAAATTTGCCCTTAGCCTTCTTCAACACTTCAACATTAATATTCTTTCATAAACAACTCATGTGTTAAATAAAATCAATTATGACCTTATTTCTTACAAGTCAAAATTATTTCCAATTTTCCAAATATGCGAAAACACGGGATATAACATTCTGAGGCCACGGGTGAGTTCGTATGGTGTTTTTATGTCTATGTGCATGTTTTGTTTGTGTTTGTGAGGCCTCAGATGAAATGTTGGGTGGTAGAGTTGAAAAACTGTGAAATTAGCAAGCATACTGGTTCTGTAGCACCGCTGGAGTGAAAGAAGTGTTGTTGTGGCGGGACTGCTGTAGCGGCCAGCCTCTCACCACCGCTGTCAGTGGGTTTTTGTTGTGTCCATGATGACGAGCACTGGACCGCTGTAGCGGTGCCGCTATAGCGGGATCAGGCCTGCCACAACGAAGGGAAGGATTTAGTGAGGATCGCTACAGCGGGTACTTACCCGTTATAGCGGGACCGCTGCAGCGACGGTTAGACCGCCACAGCGGTCGATGGGGACAGAATGTCGGCTTTTAAACACTTAGTTCCGAATTCTTTATTCATAAAACTCCAAAACAGTTCCCCGCAAGTACCTAGGGCGAAATTCCCAGCTAGGGCAAGAATATCCTTGAGAGGTAAGTCTCAACCATTCCTTCCATCATTTCGCTATCATCTTCATGATTCTCATCCCTTTTATGGATCTACAATGGTGAATTAGAAATAGTAAACCTAGAAACTAGTAGACCTTCTATAGTTGATGGGTTATGATTGTTATCATATATTTATCGTCTAATGGCTTGGGTTATCACCTTTTAATCAAGAATTGAACCATTAGAGTCATGAATTAAGTTAATTGAGACTTAAGGTTTCATAAAAATGGTAGCTTGACCATGGAAACTGCGTGTAATAGATGCTTTGATTAAATAGCCTTGTAAATTGATACTTGGTGGTTGTTAATGCCAATGTTAAGCTAATTTTCGCCTAGAAATCTTTCATCCATTATAATGGGGCTAAAGGGTAGGGTGTTCTTTGAATTGATTGTGTGACTAGAGTAATTATGACTTATTTAGCATCTTAATTGCTAGACTTTGAGCATTCCAATGCTTTATGAAAGGGAATGGCGATAGCGGAGTAATCTGCATTGTTCCAACTCTACATTTGAGGTAGGTTATGGTCTACTTGAGTTAGACTTAGATTAGTTGATTGTATGTGTTGTGAAATTGTGAAATTGCATATCTAGTTTTCAAACATGATGTGTGTGGTTGAACTTCCTATATGCTATTGATTGAGTGATTAGGTGGGCTTCATGTCACTATGCATTGTGTTGGAACCTACAACTTGATGGTGTTGTGGTGAGAAGTTAATATGATCTTCTTGGTGAAAGTGAGATACAAAGTGATAATTCGATTATTGAAAACAAGGTGACAATAGATACGGATGTGTGTATGTATATATATATATATATATATGTGAAAAGGCTCATTTGACCAGGGGTGAGGATGAGGCCTAGATATGAACAGGCAATTTGACCGGGGGTGAGGATATGGCCTAGTTATGAGCTCGGGTCTGAGGAGTGAATCCGAAACAAGTGGTACATAGACACCATGGGTCCCCTGCAGGTCTTGACTACTGAGCAATGACATCAGTTAGCATGTGTGTACAGCGTGTTTATGGTTATTGTTGGTAGACTTGTTCTGTTGTTTGCTTTCGTTGATCTGACTCTTGATATCGTTGGGTGACTTGATTGTTATTATCCTTGGTTGACTTGTTGTTGGGTTATTTTATTATGTGTTGTTGACTGGCTTGTCTATTTTATTGATTTCATCATTTATACATGATACTAATCTTAGTCGGCCGATGATATCTACCGATACATAGTGTTTATACTGATACTACCTTGCTATATTCTTTTGAGTGCAGATTGTGATCCAGAGACTACCCAACCTCATATCTAGCGTTGAGGCCATTTGCTGACAGATTTAGGGTGAGCTTTTATCCATGCCAGGCCGCCCGAAGATCTTCTTTTATTAATGTCTATTTCCATTCTAGACATTGATTGTTATATATTTTAGACAGTGTACATTCCTTAAACATTCTTGGATTAGAGTTGTACGGTGACTTTCGGATTTTGGGGTTGTAATAGTTAGAATTCCGCATTTACTTCCTTATTTTATGGCATGACTAAATTTTAATTTATCTTGTGCTTGAATGGTTAATAACTGATTGAATTGGTTAATGTAAAAATGGACTTGAATGAGTAGATGACTTATGTTTTGCTTCACCCACTAGGAGTTAGTGTAGTCATGGCGGGTTGGGTCGTGACACTAAAGCAATCAGTTCAGCCTCCATGGTAGAGTTAACAATAATAGTATGCTTTTTTGATTTCCAACAAATAGCACCACCTGTCAATGTAAAAATATAACCAACGATAGAACAGGAATCACCAGATAAAGTGTTCCAATCTGCATCAGAAAAGCCTTCAAGTACAGTAGGATAATTTTTATAAAACAAGCCATCAAACTTTGTACCAACTAAATATTTCATAACTCTCGTTATGGCATGCTAATGTTCATTAACTGGCTTGCTTGTAAACCTGCTAAGTACTCCAACTGCATACGCAATATCAGGCCTAGTGCAATCAGTCACATATCTCAAACTTCCAATTAAGCTCGCATATGCCTTTTAATTTATCACATCATTTTCACTTTGAATAGGAAACAAATGAACACTTGAATCAAAAGGAGTTACAACATGCTTGTAATCAAGAAAGTTATATTTTTTCAAAATTTTCTCAACACAATGTGATTGGTCAAGGAAAATTGCATCACCTGTTTTAGTAATTTTTATTTCAAGAATAAAATTTTCCTCACCAAGATCATTCATATCAAAATGACTTCTAAGAATATTTTTAGTTTCACCAAAAACATTCATGTTAGAGCCAAAGATCAATAAATCATCAATATAGGGGCAAACAATAACATTTGAATTATGCCAAGACTTATGATAAATGCACTTATCACACTCGTTTATTTTAAAACCATTTTCAATCATGCAGGAAACAAATTTCTCATCCTATTGCTTTGGGGCCTGTTTCAAGCCATATAGGGATTTAGTAAGTTTACAAACTTTGCTTTCTTGGCCTGCTTTAATAAAACCTTCGAGTTGTTCCATATAAATTTCCTCATTTAGGTCCCCATTTAAAAAAGCAGTTTTTACATCCATTTGATGAATATGCAAATAAAAAATCGCAGCAATAGCAATTAAAGTCTTATGGATGTAATTCTAGTTACCAGAGAAAAAGTATCAAAAAATTCTAGGCCTTCTAGTTGTTTAAAACCTTTAGCAACTAGCCTAGCATTGTATTTATCAACAGAACCATTAGGTTTTAACTTTTTTCTTAGGACGCATTTACACCAAATTATTTTACAACCGAGTGGTAAATCAACTAACTTCCAAGTTTTATTGGAAATAAGTGATTCTATTTCATCATTTACAACCTCTTTCTGAAAAATAGCATCATGTGAAGATACAACTTCTTGTAAAGTGAGAGGGTCATCTCCAACACTAAAAATATAAAAATCCGGACCAAAATCTTTTTCTACTCTAGCTCTTTTACTTCTTCGTATCTCAAAATCATCATTTCTTTATTTTTCAAAACAGAAGTAGAAGAACTAGTTGGTGATAAATTATTTTCTTCAGTCCTATGACCCCCACTATTTTTAGAATCAAATGAAAATATATTTTCATGAAAAATAGCATCACCTGTGTTACACCCCGGAAATTTTCCATTAACGTACAATGAATAGAATAACGAAGGTCACAATGTATACGATGTTTTGATAAGTAAGAAATAACATTTGATGATTCTAAATAAGATTTCAAAGACATTTGAAGTAGGAGACGAAACTTGTTAAGGAAAGCAAGGTATATGTTGTGTGTCGGGCAAGATTTACAAGTATCGAATTAATGATAGCTTAATGATATTTTGGAGAAGAGTTATAATGTCCCTTAGATTGTTAACGAGGTGTTAAACAAGTATCAAGAAGGTTCCATAAGGATTTGAGATCAAACGAAGTGACGAGAACAAAATCGGAGAAGAGACAGTTTATACGACCAATTATACGGTCCGTATAATGGTCCGCAAAATCGTCACAGTGAAGGTCCCTCACTGATGGGATTATACGGACCGTATAATGTGCCGTATAATGATCACAGAATGAGTTGTTGCTGGGAATGATTTTACTGTCACTTATACAGACCGTATAAGTGTCCGTATAATAATGTCGGGACAGATTTTTATTTTATAAAAAGAGCACCCAAGTTCATTTATTTCATTCTCATTTCTTCTCCACGACATAAGACCCATCTAGAACCTTCCATATACTTCATATACAATAACCCAAGATAGATTGGTGATCAACTTCTTCAAACCAACAAAATTAAGTTTAAGAAACACATTAAAGTTCATCTAAGCCAAGGAATTCCAATGGAAGTGAACTAGGGTTTTGGTGCAAGAGAAATATTTCAACTCAAGGATTATTCCTACACTATCTAAGGTAGGTTTTATGGTATTTCCATGTTGTTTAAGGTATTGAAAAGTTGAAACACTTGGATTGTAGGAGGATATAGGAAATAGGTCATGAATGTGGGAATAGTGTCATTTTTGAGTAGTAGTTTGGAGTGAATCATGAATATTGATATGTTGTGATTGTAATTACGTTATGAATGATGTTAAGAGCATGATAGAAACATTAGATGAGAATGAATGTAATGTTGTATTATGATCATGATTATGGGTGACCTTGAGAGGAAATTGTGGGGATTGGATAATGATGAATTTGACAAAAGTTATTGATGATGATATTATGAATGTTATTATTGACGTTTGGGAGTTGATATATTATATGGAGAAAGTAGTAGAAACAAAGGAGATGCTGCTCAATTTTCTCTAGCTTTAGTTCAAACACGCTTATGTTATCGATTATCTAATATGAGTATGAACTCTCTTGAAAGTAGAAACGTGAATATTGGAGAGGAACGTTCAAGCGATAGAGTAGCTAAATGAAAAGGTATATGAGGCTAGTCCCTTCTTTCTAAGGCATGAATCTTATGAAATGATTTCCCCTCCTTCATCACGAATTTCCTACATTCCGGAAAACTAAGAGTCTATGTTCATGAGTAGCCAAATGAGTTAAAAATAAGAGATATGATGAACATGATGATGATGATGAGCTTAAGTCCAAAGATTCTAGAGTTCACGATATGATGTTTCTACAAAGCTAATGATGTTAACTACGATCCATTGATGTTTTTTATTGTATACACTCACCTTATATGCTAATTCCTTCAAGGTGAGGCAAAATGCTTATGAATGCTCCATAACGGAATCGGGGGTTCACGACCTTATGTCACCCCGGTAAAGTATAGCTGTCCTTGAGTTCCCAGGAATGCATTATGATAATAGTATGATAAGATTATGATAAGTCTATGAGATGTACATGATGATATCACACCGTTCCTATATGGCCGGGCAGACACCGCTAAAGCGGGCAGCGTATACACCATGTCGAGATGGCGTGGGCAGACACCACTAGTGGGCAGCATGAGATGGTACCCCGGACGTAGGAGGCCTGGACGCGGGCTAACAATTATCACACCGTACCTATATGGTCGGGCAGCTATGCATACATTATATGATGATGATTATGGAGTAAGCCAGCATGCATTATTTCTTTTATAATTGATAGTCAGTTACAGTTTGCTCCTCATTTGATGCTTCCTTATTTCATTGAGGTATTATTATTATTGTTGATGCCTTACATACTCAGTACAATATTCATACTGATATCTGTTTTCTTTGGACGATGTGTTCATGCCCACAGGTAGGCAGAGAGGCGATCCAGACTCGTAGGAGCTACTAGCAGACTTTGAGGGCACCCCCTTTATTCCGGAGGTTCCATTGAATTATTCATTTGTGTATATATATGTTTTGGGCATGACGGGGTCCTGTCCCGTCCATATGTCTTGTAATCTAGTAGAGGCTCATAGATACGTATATTATATATATATTATTTTGAGAGCCGAAGGGCTATGTATATAAAGGTAAGCATGTTCAAATGAAAATGATTTTCCCTATGATTTTGAGTATAAGAATAATGAAGGAAAGCAGAATGAGTACGATGAGTAATAGAATGAGTGGTGCTCGATGGTTAGCCCCGGGTACCTGTCATGGCCCCTAGTCGGGTCGTGACAAAAGTGGTATCAGAGCAGTTCAGTCCTAGGAAGTGTCTACGAGCCGTGTTTAGTAGAGTCTTGTTTATGGTGTGTTGCGCGCCACACTAATAAACAAGACACTACAGGGCATTTAGGAAAAATGACCATCTTTCATCTTAAGAGATCGTGTGATACAGCTGTGTTATAAGATTTTCTCCTCCTTAATAGTGTGCTATGGTTTCAGAAATGCCGCCAAAGGGAAAAGCTACAGCCGCCCAGAAGGGCAAGACTACGATGAAAAGGCGGGTAGAAAGAGAGCCGCCAATGAATGTACAAGAGGGCGAGTCACGTAATGAGGCTCCATCTAACACTCCTCCCACTCCGCCTATTATAGAAGAATGAGAAGGGGCTTCAGCTCCAACTCCTATGCCTCCAGTTCCTCCACCGGCTACTTCGGGTCAACAAGTGACCGAGGCTATTCATCTATTGATGCAGTTAGTTGCCGCCCGGGCACAGCGGCAGAATGCTGTCCAAGTGATCGGGCAGCTAGTACCAGAGCCCGTGATTTCATGAATTTGAATCCTCCGGAGTTTTTTGGGTCAAAGCCGAATGAAGAGCCGCAAAGTTTTATTGATGAAATGTTGAGAACGTTGAAGATTATTCATGCCTCCGAAACTGAATCCGTGGAGTTGGCATCTTATAGACTCCGAGATGTGGCGGTATTATGGTACAATAATTGGCTATCATCAAGAAAAGAGAATGCGCCTCCTCCCGTTTGGCAAGAATTTGTAGATGCCTTAATCCGCCATTATTTGCTACCCGAGGTCTGCCAAGCTAGAGCGGATAGATTTTTAAATTTGAAACAAGGAAATATGAGTGCCCGGGAGTATAGCCTTCAGTTTAATTCATTGGCTAGATATGCCCCGACTATTGTGGCCGATATAGGAGATAGAATGCACCGATTTGTGAGTGGCTTAGGGCCACATTTGTTCAAGGATTGCTTGACGGCTTTGTTGCAATATGGGATGGATATTTCCCACTTTCAAGCCCATGCCCAGAATTTAGAAGGACAACAACATTCGCAAAGGGGTGATCGTGATACTGATCGAAGGCAAAGTAAGAGGGCCAGATCTATAGGGGCAGGAAGTGATTATAGAGGGGGATCAAGGCAGACATATCCCAGACATTCAGGCCAGTCGGTGACTAGTGCGCCTCCACGATTTGCAGGTAGGAGATTTGACCACTCCTTTTTTTCAGGACAGGTCAGAGTTCGAGAGCTTCAGGTTCTCAATTTGGGGGTGATCATAGTCAGAGGAGACCCCCAGTACCGAGATGCACCCAGTGCGGTAGATTACATTCTGGACAGTGTCGCCAAGGTTCAGATGCTTGCTATGCCTGTGGCCAGGTTGGGCACATGATATGACATTGCCCGTCGATGAGTGGTAGAGTTGGGATCCAGCCCACAGGATCAGCGGCTGGTTCTTCTTCAGTGCGCCCGGTAGGGCAGATTCCTCAGATTCCAGTAGGTCGAGGTAGAGGCAGAGGGGGAGCATCTACTTCAGGTGCCACTCATCCCCGTATATATTCTTTAGCCGGACGACACGATCTTGAGTCCTCCCCGGATGTGGTTACAGATACATTATCCGTATTTTCCCATGATGTGTATGCATTGATAGATCCGGGTTCTACCCTATCTTATGTTACTCCATATGTTGCTGGTCGTATTAGGGTGAAACCTGAGCCAATCTTTTGAGGTATCTACTCCGGTTGGTGATCCCGTGATAGCTAGACAAGTGTATAAAAATTGTGTAATTATGATATGCGACAGCCAGACTAAAGCTGATTTAGTTGAGCTAGAAATGTTAGATTTCGATGTGATTATGGGTATGGATTGGTTGGCCTCATGTTATGCTAATGTTGATTGCCGAGTGAAAGTAGTTAGATTTCAGTTTCTGGGAGAGCCCGTGCTTGAATGGAAGGGTAATACAGCATCTCCAAGAGGTAGGTTTATTTCCTACCTTAAGGTAAGAAAGATCATAGCAAAAGGCCATATTTATCACTTAGTCCGAGTTCAGGATACTGAAGCAAAGTCCCCAACTCTCCAATCCGTTCCGATAGTGAATGAATTTCCGGATGTATTTCCAGATGAACTTCCAGGATTTCCCCCGGAAGGAGAGATTGATTTTGGTATTGATGTGTTGCTGGACACCAGTCCTATTTCTATTCCTCCTTACCGAATGGCTCCGGTGGAATTGAAAGAATTAAAGGCACAATTGAAAGATTTGCTTGAGAAGGGGTTTATTAGACCCAGTTCATCACCGTGGGGAGCACCAGTCTTATTCGTGAGAAATAAAGATGGTTCCTTACGGATGTGTATCGACTATAGGCAGTTGAATAAGGTGACGATAAAGAACAAATATCCTCTTCCGAGAATTGATGATTTATTTGATCAATTACAGGGTGTCAAGTGGTTTTCCAAAATAGACTTGAGGTCAGGTTATCACCAAGTGAGAGTTAAAGAAGAAGATATTCCCAAAACAGCTTTCAGAACGAGATATGGCCATTATGAATTCCGGGTGATGTCGTTTGGGTTAACCAATGCTCCGGCAGTGTTCATGAATTTGATGAACAATGTATTCAGGCCTCTCTTGGATTTATTCGTAATAGTATTCATTGACGATATTATGGTATACTCTCGCACAGAATCAGAACATGCAAATCATTTACGTATTTTTCTTAGAATTCTTCGAACTCGAAAATTGTATGCAAAATTTCAAAGTGCGAGTTTTGGCTGAATTCTGTGACATTTTTGGGTCATGTTATTTTAGATGATGGCATTCAAGTTGATACTCAGAAAATTGAAGCTGTGAAGATTTGGCCAAGGCCTACGACGCCTACAGAAGTCTGTAGTTTTCTGGGATTGGCAGGTTACTATAGAAGGTTCGTAGAAGGATTTTCCTCTATTTCAGCCCCATTGACGAAGCTAACCCAAAAGTCAGTTAAATTCCAGTGGAATGATGCTTGTGAACGCAGCTTCCAAGAGTTGAAAGACATATTAACATCAGATCCGGTCTTGACACTCCCAGAAGGGCCAGATGGCTATGTTGTATATTGTGATGCTTTCGGTGTTGGGTTAGGATGTGTGTTAATGCAGCGCGGTAAAGTCATCGCTTATGCTTCGAGACAGCTGCGGAAACATGAAAAGAACTACCCAACTCATGATCTTGAATTGGCTGCAGTTGTTCATGCATTAAAAATGTGGAGACATTACTTATATGGTGTGCATGTTGATATCTATACAGATCACAAGAGCCTTCAATACATTTTCATGCAGAAGGAGTTTAATCTGCGGCAGAGGTGATGGTTAGAATTATTGAAAGATTATAATATGAGTATTTTATACCACCCCGGAAAGGCGAATGTAGTAGCTGATGCGCTTAGCCGCCGATCAATGGGCAACCTATGTGAAGTTCCTCTGGAAAAGAAAGAATTAATTCATGAGCTCCACCAACTAGCTAATCTTGGAGTACGTCTGATTGATTCAGGTAGTGCAGGAATTGGTATCAATGATCCCACAGTTTCGTCCCTGAATATGAAAGTAAAAGAGCGTCAATATGAAGATCCTCAGTTGAGCCATTATAGAGACATATTTCATGAAAAAGAGAAGTCTCCATTTGAAACTTCTATGGATGGAATTCATAGATACCGAGGCAGGCTATGTGTTCCGAATGTTGCAGAATTACGTCGCCGAATTCTAGAAGAAGCTCACTATTCTCGATATTCTATTCACCCAGGTGCAACGAAGATGTATCATGATCTCATGTTGATATATTGGTGGGATGGCATGAAGAGAGACAGCAGAATTTGTAGCTGAATGTCCAAATTACCAGCAAGTGAAAATCGAACATCAAAAGCCAGAAGGATTATTGCAAGCAATAGAAATCCCTACTTGGAAATGGGAAGTGATCAATATGGATTTTATTGTGGGATTACCTCGTTCCCGAAGCTAGTATGATTCTATAAGGGTGATCGTGGACAGACTCAATAAAGTAGCTCATTTTCTTCCAGTCAGAACCACATACTCAGCAGAAGATTATGCAAGGTTGTATCTCAAAGAGATTGTGCGACTCCATCGTATTCCGATATCCATTATCACAGATAGAGGAGTGCAATTTATAGCCAAGTTCTGGAAATCTTTCTAAGAAGGTCTAGGTACTCAAGTAAAGCTCAACACGACATTTCATCCGCAAACTGATGGGCAAGTCGAACGTACTATTCAGACCTTGGAAGATATGCTACGGGCATGTGTACTAGATTTCGGTGGTAGTTGGGATGACCACTTACCTCTTATTGAGTTTGCATACATCAATAGCTACCATTCCAGTATTCGAATGGTTCCGTATGAAGCTTTATATGGAAGGAAGTGTAGGTCTCCAATTGGATGGTTTGAAATAGGAGAAGTACAGCTAATAGGCCATGAGTTGATTCAACAAGCAGTAGAAAACGTCAAGGTGATCCGATATCGATTATTGACAACCCAAAGTCGCCAAAAATCTTATGCGGACAACCGCCGGCGAGACTTAGAATTTCAAGTTGATGATTGGGTATTCTTAAAGGTGTCACCAATGAAAAGAGTGATGAGATTTGGTAAGAAAGGAAAGTTAAGTCCTCCATATATTGGACCCTATAAGATTATCCGCAAGGTCGGTCAAGTAGCTTATGAATTGGACTTGCCTCCCGAACTTGAATCGGTTCATCCAGTTTTCCATGTCTCAATGCTCTGCAAGTGTGTTGGAGATCCTATGAGGATTGTTCCAATAGATGATGTCCAAGTGATAGAAAAGCTAGTCTATGAAGAAGTGCCCATTGCCATATTAGACAGGCAAGTACGGAGACTTCGAAATAAGGAAGTGGCCTCAGTTAAAATCTTATGGTGATATAAAAACCAAGAAGAAATGACTTGGGAAGCAGAAGAGAGTATGAAATCCAAATACCCGCACTTATTTCAGCCCCTAGAAGAGATCCACGATGAAATACCAAGATTATGAGGTATGTATGTTTTCTTTTTATGTATATGGGTCGCGTGTGGCCAACTTGTATAGCTATTGTGTTGTAGCCGTGTGAGACAATGTTATTGTGGGCTATTGTGACAGGATGGAAGTGCCGTATTACAAGGGAAACTCTGGCAAAATTTTAGTAGAATTCGTAAGTGCTTAACATTCGAGGACGAATGTTCCAAAAGGGGGGAAGAATGTTACACCCCGAAAATTTTCCGTTAACGTACAGTGAATAGACTAATGAAGGGAACGATGTATACGATGTTTTGATAAGTAAAAAATAACATTTGATGATTCTAAATGAGATTTCAAAGACATTTGAGGTAGGAGACGAAAGTTGTTAAGGAAAGCAAGGTATATGTTGTGTGTCGGGCAAGATTTACGAGTATCGAATTAATGATAGCTTAATGATGTTTTGGAGAAGAGTTATAATGTCTCTTAGATTGTCAACGAGGTGTTAAACAAGTATCAAGAAGGTTCCATAAGGATTTGAGATCAAATGAAGTGACGAGAACAAAATCGGAGAAGAGACAGATTATACGACCAATTATACGGTTCGAATAATGGTCCGCAGAATCGTCACAGTGAAGGTCCCTCACTGATGGGATTATACGGTCACTTATACGGACCATATAATCTGCCGTATAATGATCACAGAATGAGTAGTTGCTGGGGATGATTTTACGGTCACTTATACGGACCGTATAAATTTATACAAACCGTATAAGTGTCCGTATAATAATGTCGGGACAGATTTTTATTTTATAAAAAGAGCACCCAAGTTCATTTATTTCATTCTCATTTCTTCTCCACGACTTAAGACCTCTCTAGAACCTTCCATACTCTTCATATACAAGAACCCAAGAGATATTGGTGATCAACTTCTTCAAACCAACAAAATTAAGTGTAAGAAACACATTAAAGTTCATCCAAGCTAAGGAATTCCAATGGAAGTGAACTAGGGTTTTGGTGCAAGAGAAATATTTCCACTCAAGGCTTATTCCTACACTATCTAAGGTACGTTTTATGGTATTTCAATGTTGTTTAAGGTAATGAAAAGTTGAAACACTTGGATTGTAGGAGGACATAGGAAATGGGTCATGAATGTGGGAATAGTGTCATTTTGAGTAGTAGTTTGGAGTGAATCATGAATATTGATATGTTGTGATTGTAATTACGTTAGGAATGATGTTAAGAGCATGATAGAAACATTAGATGAGAATGAATGTAATGTTGTATTATGATCATGATTATGGGTGACCTTGAGAGGAAATTATGGGGATTGGATAATGATGAATTTGACAAAAGTTATTGATGATGATATTATGAACGTTATTATTGACGTTTTGGAGTTGATATATGATATGGAGAAAGTAGTAGAAACAAAGGAGATGCTGCTCAATTTTCTCTGGCTTTAGTTCAAACATGCTTATGTTATCGATTATCTAATATGAGTATGAACTCTCTTGAAGGTAGAAACGTGAATATTGGAGAGGAAGGTTCAAGCGATAGAGTAGCTAAACGAAAAGGTATGTGAGGCTAGTCCCTTCTTTCTAAGGCATGAATCTTATGACATGATTTCCCCTCCTTCATCACGAATTTCCTACATTCCGGAAAACTAACAGTCTATGTTCATGAGTAGCCAAATGAGTTAAAAATAAGAGATATGATGAACATGATGATGATGATGAGCTTAAGTCCAAAGATTCTAGAGTTCACGATATGATGTTTCTACAAAGATAATGATGTTAACTACGATCCATTGATGTTTTTTATTGTATACACTCACCTTATATGCTAATTCCTTCAAGGTGAGGCAGAATGCTTATGAATGCTCCATAACGGAATCGGGGGTTCACGACCTTATGTCACCCCGATAAAGTATAGCTGTCCTTGAGTTCCCAGGAATGCATTATGATAATAGTATGATAAGATTATGATAAGTCTATGAGATGTACATGATGATATCACACCGTTCCTATATGGCCGGGCAGACACCGCTAAAGCGGGCAGCGTATACACCATGTCGAGATGGCGTGGGCAGACACCACTAGTGGGCAGCATGAGATGGTACCCCGGACGTAGGAGGCCTGGACGCGGGCTAACAATTATCACACCGTACCTATATGGTCGGGCAGCTATGCATACATTATATAATGATGATTATGGAGTAAGCCAGCATGCATTATTTCTTTTATAATTGATAGTCAGTTACAGTTTGCTCCTCATTTGATGCTTCCTTATTTCATTGAGGTATTATTATTATTGTTGATGCCTTACATACTCAGTACAATATTCATACTGATATCTATTTTCTTTGGACGATGTGTTCATGCCCACAGGTAGGCAGGGAGGCGATCCAGACTCGTAGGAGCTACTTGCAGACTTTGAGGGCACCCTTTATTCCGGAGGTGCCATTGAATTATTCTTTTGTGTATATATATGTTTTGGTCATGACGGGGTCCTACCCTTCCATATGTCTAGTACTCTAGTAGAGGCTCGTAGATACATATGTGTGGGTAGTATGGTCTCACGATGTTCTTATTGTATGTATACATACATACTTACATACATACATACATATATATATATATATATATATATATATATATATATATATATATATATATATTATTTTGATAGCCGAAGGGCTTATGTATATAAAGGTAAGCATGTTTCAAATGAAAATGGTTTTCCCTATGATTTTGAGTATAAGAATAATGAAGGAAAGCAGAATGAGTACGATCAGTAATAGAATGAGTGGTGCTCGGTGGTTAGCCCCGGGTACCCGTCATGGCCCCTAGTCAGGTCGTGAAAACCTGATTCTATTATTATATTATCTTCAAGATTAAAAAATCTATAGGCTGTACTATTTGAAGCATAACCAAGAAAAGCAAAAGTAGTAACTTTTTTACCCAACTTAGAAATTTTGGGATCCATTAGCCTTACATAAGCTAGACAACCCCAAACTCTTAGATATCCCAAATTTGGCTTGTGACTTTTTCACAACTCAAATGGTGTTAATTTTGTCTTTTTATAAGGCACACGTGTTAACACATAACAAGCAGTCAAAATAACTTCACCCCCAAAATTTAGAGGTGCACTAGACTCAATAAGCATGCCATTAGTCAACTCAACCAAAGTTCTATTTTTCTTTCTTCTACACCATTAGACGCAAGAGAATAAGGTGGAGTAGTTTCATGAATTATTCCCCCTGATCTAACAAAAGAATTAAACTCATTAGACTCATATTCACGACCTCTATCACTTCTAATTCTTTTTATTTTCTACCAAACCAATTTTCAACTTCATGGAGATAAATTTTAAAATTTTCAAAAGCATCACTTTTATTTTTCATCAAGAAAACATATGTATACTTAGAAAAAACATCAATCAAAGTGATAAAATATCTATTTCCTCCACTAATTAAAATTTCTCCATGTTCACAAATATCAGTATGAACAAATCTAGCAACTCAGTTTTTCTTTCAACTTGAAAATGAGGCCTTTTTGTGATTTTGGCTTTAGTACAAGCCTCACATTTTTCAAAATCCTTTTTAATCATTGCGATTAATCCTAAACTACTTGTGATTCTCACATAACTATTATTAATATGACACAAATGAACATGCCAAAAATTAGTAGAAGAAAGTATGCAAACAGAATTAGAAATTTTATTCATCTCAACATTCAACTTGAACATCCCATCACAAGCATACCCCTTTCACACAAAAATACCTTTTTCACCATTACATATTGATCGAACTCAATAATTGGTTTGAAGCCTGCTTTATAAAGAAGAAAACTAGACATCAATTTTTTTCTCATGGAAGGAGTAAAAAGTACATCTTTTAATGTTAATACCCTTCCAGAAGTGAAGCTCAACTCGACATCTCCCTTCCCAAGAACTTGAGTGGTGTGAGAATTACCAAGCATGATGGTTTTGGGCTCCTCAAAAGGAGTATACACTTTGAACCAATCATTGTCATAGCAGACATGACGGTTTGCACCAGAATCAACCCACCATACATCAACATTTTCAACCATATTTATGTCTGTTATCACCACCACAAGTGGCTATTCGGTAACGTTCACCTGAGGTGTAGGACCACGTTTCTGAAACTTGCAAAATCGAGTAATATGCCCACTCTTGCCACAAACAAAGCGTGGTCCTCCATCTTCTACTTGTTGATTTTGTGCTTGGTTATTACAACCATTATTTTTCTTAGGAGGCCTACCATTATTTTTCTTTAATATTTTCTTCTTCGGCTTCATAAAGGTATTTTTCTTACCATTATTTGAAGTAATTAAATTTACCTTGTTTGTGACGGATTGTAAGGTGCTCTGTTCCGTTTGCAAAAGTGCATCTTGGCCCCTTACCTCTTCTTCCATGTGAATTCGCATAATCAACGTCTCAAGTGAGGTTTCCTTTTGTTTGTGTCGCATAATTTTTTGGAATTCCTTCCAAGAGGGTGGAAGTTTATCTATTATGCCACAAACAATAAGGTTATCTCCAATTTTGATCTCCTCGGACCTGAGCTCTCCAACAATCATTATAAAGTATTGAGCTTGGTCTACCACTGATTTGTTGTCCACCATTTGAAATGAAAAAATCTACTAGCAGTATATTCTTTCGCTCCAGCCTCCTTGGTATCATGTTTACCCTGCAATGCTTTCCAAATTTTCTTTGCGGTAGAGTAAGTTCTATCATAATAATCATAAAAATTATCCGATAGACAATTAAGTAGATAATACCGACACTTGTATGAATCCTCATCGTGCTTTTCAACTTTTTCTTGGAGAGAAATAAGTTCGTCATCATTCATGGAAGAGTTGTCTACTTTGTTTGTATTCTTCTCAGTTCATACATAAGAAATATTGAGAAGACTTAAGTAGAAAAACACTTTACCCTTCTGTCTCTTGAAATGAGTACCGTCGAACCCAAATGGCTTGTTAAGATCTCCTACTTTGACATCCGTAGATTTTTCAAATGTAACCATTGAATCTCCTTAAAATTGTTGGTGAAAATACAATTACAATTGAAAAATAATATGAAGAAAATAAAGTATCTTCAGGCTGAGGCGCGGATATCTCGCTCTCTTTAAGGAGATTCAAGCCCACTGCAGCAAATCTTTACCGATCCAGCAGTAATCTTCCTGACTTGTCCCCTCTAGGATAAAACAGCCCGACCACGTCGTACAACTCAACAAACTTTGGACTAAATTTTGAGTCCAAAGCCCCACAAAAAAAAAAAAAAACACCTTCCTTCAACTAGTAAACTCTCTTTTATTTTCCTCACTTTTTCAAGAACTCTTCAATGTATATTTTCTACACACATAAAGTAAGGATGACAAACTATTTATAGTTGAAAAATTCATCCTTGAATTGAATTGAATGAAAGAGTAGATTGATGAGGTATTAAAGTGGTTTAAACATGGAGAATATTGGTGACTTACGAGTAGGAGGCTACAAAAGAAAATAAGACCACATTCATCCATAACTCAAATGGATAATGAGATAATGGAAGAACAAAGTAATGGCCAACTATGGCACAAAACCGTGAGAAGGAGAAGGACCATTTCTGCCAACTTTATGGCCACAACATGACATATTTTTAATATTAAAATTCTAATAAGAACCATCACTTTGTAATTCTAAGTAATAAATCAGTGGTTTTTATGTACATGAGTTTTTTAGATTTGTTGAATTCTTCGTAATTCTAAGTAATGAATCGGTGTTTTTTTACGTACATGAGTTGTTTTGATTTGTTGAATTCTTGGCAATTATAAGTAATAAATCAATAATTGTTTAGTACATGAGTTGTTTTGATTTGTTGAATTCTTGGTAATTCTAAGTAATAAATCAGTGACTTTATGTACATGAGTTTTTTTTATTTATTAAATTCTTGGCAATTCTAATTAATAGATCAGTGATTTTTATGGAAATGAGGTGTTTGATTTGTTGAATTCTTGGTAATTCTAAGTAATAAATCAGTGATTTTTATTTACATGAGTTGTTTTGATTCGTTGAATTCTTGATAATTCTAAGTATTAAATTAGTGATTTTTATGTACCTGAGTTGTTTTGATTTTTATGTACCTGAGTTATTTCGATTTGTTGAACTATTGATAATTCTAAGTAATAAATCAGTAATTTTTATGTACATGAGTTGTTTTGATTTGTCGAAATCTTGATAATTGTAAGTAATAAATCAATGATTTTTATGTAGTACATGATTTGTTTTTATTTATTGAATTCTTGGTAATTCTAAGTAATAAAGTAGTGATTTTTAGGGTAAAGACAATAAATTGGTTGTTTTAATTAAAGGTTTTAACAATTCTGAATGCACTAGTCAAAGCTTTTACTTTTAACCCAAACTAAGCATTGGTTTAAGGTAGCAAATGATAAGTGGACAATAAGTAGCAGGATAGAGAAAACCCTAATTGACTAAACTCTAAGTCTCACAACCATATTTGGTCAGCGGCATGGCCATTCCGGCGACTAGACAGCCTCCCTTGGAGGGTGTCCAGCATGATACAACACCTACACCATTTACAACTCACCTTATACCCAACCAAACCTACGCAAATACCCTTACACCAAATACTACAACTCCACAGTTTCCTCCCATGCCCACGAAAGCTATTACGTATCTACATAGAGAACCCATGGTTATATGGGATGAAGAGGAGATTCAACAGATGATCATACGAGATATTACAATATGCAGTTGTCGGAAAATTCTCATATGGTTGGCCTGATATTAAAGAACTAAAAACCCTAATACCAAAGCAATGTGAGTTGAAAGGAGACTGTATAATTGGTTTATTGAGTAACAGATATGTAATTATTATGGTATCATTAATGGAGGATTATGTAACATTGTTGTCGAAGCCTGCTTTTTATATTAAGTACAAGAGGTGGTTGTATCCTGTGCACACTCATAAGTGGTATCCATGGTTTGATCCAGAAGAAGAAACATCAATAGCAATTGCATAGATATCTTTTCCATACTTTCCGCCAAATTACTTTGTGAAAGTGGCAGTTTTCTCATTAGCTTCAGCAGTAGTGTCACGACCCAATTTAGGATTACGCGGGCACCTACCTTTCCCTCCTCAATAGGCGAACCATCAATTCAATAATACTTCAATCACTAAAGACAATTTGACAAATTCGATAATTAAGTACAATTAACAGCGGAAATCAATTCATTTAATAACTCAAGATTGAAAACGTTTACCACAGTTAAATAATTACAGACTCATTCTGACTTCCCATGACCTGGTCTAGATTATTACAAGAGTGACTAATGAACCCGACTACTACAACATTCTAAGACTCAACCTCAATCCCGGAATGAAGTGAGAGGAGGCCTTCAAGATAGGCACCGCGCATTTCCGAACATGTCACAATCAATAACCTGAAAACACTTTACACCCCAAAAAGGGTGTAGCAAGAGCAGTATCAGTACAATCAACACGTACTGTGTAAGTATCATAGGCCGACAATGGTTAGAAACACATATCAGTAAAAGAATTCACAAATAAGCAGGATAAGTAACTAGACCAAAATTGTATATCTATTTACCGCATACTATAATATCAAGGCTCTTATCCTACATCCTTTCATAAGCCAAACATCTAACCGATCCTACGAGTGATCTATGAGATAATTCAACAGGTATAAGGCAATCAAAATGTAATCAAGTACATGTCATCGCCTAAGTAGAACATCTAATCCCAATTATACCAAGTCCCCATAGGTCCAATCCGAATCAAACATTACAAGTACAACACCAAATCATCTCAATACAAACCTCTATTCAATGCAATGCAATAATGTATGTATGAAATGCAATGCCATGCAAATGTTGTGTACACATGTACTTCGGACGAAAATATCGATGTCTCGGTAGCACAACCCAGGGTGACTCGCGAAGTCTAAGTGCCACCCGTCCCGGATCTTTGCCAAACAGACAGAAGGGACCTCGGATCTTTTCCCATGGAGGGTTCTCACTGGCACCACCCTGGGGGACCCGCGGAGTCCATGCACACACTCAATCCACGATTCCGGAATGAACATCGAATATTGAACTCTCACGTCACTCAAGTAAAAATCGAGCCCAGCTCATCACAGTATTTCATCAAGTATCATCAGTATCTCAACAATATATCATGAAGAATGAGAGTACATGCAATGCATGTATCATCATCAATAATCATGCTCAATATCACAAGTACCAACAATGGGCACGCCAATCAATACATCTGAATCACAAGTACCAGCAGTGGGTACGCCAACAACATATCAGAGTCACAAGTACCAACAGTGGGTACGCCAACAACATCATAATCAAGATGGTAAAACAGAATCCAATGTCTACCAACAACACATGGCATCAAGCCAACATAATAGAACAATCAATTCACAACACAATGTTACCACTGTCCCTATCAAACTTTCCTATATAACACATCATCTTCTACTTACAAAACATAACTACTGCCTGTCTAGAATTAGTTTACTATCGTTGATGTATTTCGTCCTTCCAAGTATCAACTAGATTCATTATTAATAACACAGCATAATTAATCGCATATTACATAAATTCTCATTGTGAGACATAGAAAATAAGTACCACCGACTACTTCCAAGTCACATAAATCCACCGATACTCAAGAAAACCAGATCAAGAATCCTAAAGAATCTACAGGCCACAAGCCCGAACATACAAATCGCATAGCAATACCATCCTATGATTCCATTCCAATTCACCAATTCCTACGCATGCATTCTTCGTTCCTTTTAATACATGAATATGGGAAACTAACCGGAGTTTACTAGAAGGAAAGTTGTAACCTAGCTCAAGGCCAATAGGCTGCCACGAACAACCGTTGATTCTTCAATTCGATCATCACGTTGTAATCCGCACGAAGGAACTTTGAGACAAACATGAGACCCAAGAATGGTAATAATCGTTAGAATTCTTATAAGAGATTTCGGGTTAATAAGGAAGATTTGGGAACTTAGCCTACCTCTATATTTCATTCATAACTTCACTAGGAGATTTGTCAACCTCTTTCCATGAATAAAGTCAACTATGATAAGCCGTTAGCTAGGTAAAGTTACCTTTTTTAGCTCTATCCTTTAGAGGTCCATTTTCAAGATTCATAAGGAGACCCATTTATAATCTAGTAAGGAAATGAGAAACTAAGTTAGTAATCATCCTAGGGTGATCAACAAGAGAGTATAATTCAATGAAATCCATATTAAGAACAACTAGCCCATCATCTCTTTAAATCTAGGAAATTGAGATACCCATTTTTGTGATTTCTAAATGAGGGTTTTTAATGAGGATCACTAATGTGAAGAATGAATGGATGAAGTTTGAAGGATTACCTTTCCCAAGGGAATATCTTTTTTGGCTCAATAATTGCTCCAAAGACGGCTAGACTATTTAGGGTTTGAAAAAATGAGGTCAAATCCTCAAATGAAGTCTTAAATAGGTATTTCACTATACGTAACTGCCCCAGCGGTATGTTCACCACTTTAGCGATGCCGCTAGGGCGGCTAAGCCCAATGCTCTAACAAGAATGGTGGTTCTTCCACCACTGTAGCGCCTTTCCTGCAGTTGTGGCAGCCCAACTGGGCCTAGTGGCCCACATTTCAAATTCTCACGCGCTGCACACAACGATTTTTAAATAACTTAGAGATTTGCGGAATGTAATTGAACGAAGACATTTTTAAGGCGTCAAAGTTTCGAGTTTTCTCGAATTTTACAATAACGACAAAACGGGTCGTTACAAGTAGGGAAGCCTCTAAAAGTGGATATGGCTACAGTTAATAGGACTAGGCCAAGTTGTTCTAGAGTGAAGCAGAAGTGGATCTATTGAGCAAGTTTCTTCAAAGGATTAATGTTGGCATGAAGAAAAATAAGAATGGAGAAGTTATTGATAAATGGATAAAAATTAATTATGATCATGTACCTAAGTATTGTAAAAGTTGCAAGATACAAGGTCATAATGAAAAATATTTCTATGTGATTCGTCTGGAGTTATATCCTGAGGAAGAAGATGAAGATGATGATAAGAAGCAAGAGGACAAGAAGGTGAAGCAAGCAAAAGATGTGAATACTGGAGGAAAGGATTTAGTCAACCAGGCTGAATCTAAGAAAAATAATAGGACTGATACCATGGAACATAGAAAGGATATAGAAACGGAGAAAATGAGGAGGCTCAAACTAAACAGATTGCAAACAAAGGAGTAAAAGAAGATGAAGATTCATGTTTCATAAAGGAAGGAATGAGCATGATTGGAAGAAAAAAGATAGTCAACCACAAGAATCAAATCAATATGCAGCACTGCAGAACATGGAAGAGGAAGTAGTAGATTTGACCAAAGCTGATAATTCAAAGGAGGAAAGTTCACAAGGTTCAGGACATGTTGAAGAAACAAAAGTTGAGAATCAGGTGGAGAAAGAATTAGCAAAGCAATGGGTTAAAGCTAGTTTTGGAAAGAAGCTTAATGAGAAAGGTGAGATTATTCAACAGAATTTAGAAGCGAAGAAAAATGGCAACATTGTCAAACAAACTGAGGAAATAGCAGTGACAAAGATCAGCAACAATGACGAGGAAAATACTGACACTCCTAAGGTGGATGATGCTACTAGTGATGGGAAAAGGATTAATGGATTGGGAGTTGCTAGTGGTGATGACAATAATAATAAGGGAGTTGTAGAATTCGAAGCAACTAGCAACAATAATAGAGAAGGGGAGGAGGATATTTCCATAGTTGATACACTATTGAAAGCAATAGATATTAGAAGGGAGGAAGGTACTAGGCCACTAGATGATGATGTTGAAGATACACAAGTGAGGGTGGAGGAAAATATGAATCAAAAACCAGATCAAGGAATAGCAGAATCATAGATAGTTCACGAAACACAGGAGGAAGATGATTTGAGCCAGAACATTCATGACATATCTAATAAAGCAGATCTATCTCCAAGAAGTGTGCAGAAGCTGAAACTAGCAACAAGTAAACAAAAGCCTGTAAGAACTCACAGTATCCACCAGGAGTTACAATAAGGAGGGGAAAGAACAAATCCATTAATTATCAATGATAGATAAAGCAATATTCTGGAATATTAGATCCATCAATACTCAACAGTCTTATGAGAGGTTTATTGATCTAAAGAGGAGACATCATTAGTCTTTCATTGGTTTAATGGAACCATTTCAAAATCCTATGGAGATAGAAGACTATAGAAGGAAAATAGGATATCATAATTGCATGGTAAACTGTTCAGGAAAGATTTGGATCTTTTGGACAGATAAATGGCAAGGAACAGTTATCTCAGACACAGGTCAACAAATTACTCTACAACTCTCTCATACTACTGTTGCTCAGACTGTATTGATTACTATGGTTTATGCTAAATGTGACAGAGGAGAGAGTGAAGAACTATGGGACTCCACGGTAGATATAGCTAATCAGTTTAATGTTCCATGGATTATAGGTGGAGATTTTAATGTAATATTATCTGAGGATGAGAAACAAGATGGATAGCCTGTATCAACTAATGAAATATTAGACTTTACAAGTTGTATTCAAGCTTGTAGTTTGATAGATGTGGGATACTCTAGGAGCAAATTCACCTGGTGGAATGGAAGAATAAATGAAGATTATATATTCAAGAGGCTGGACAGAATTTTGGCAAATCAACAGCTCCTGGATATTTGTAACACCCCGTAAACTTGAGATGATATTAAAATCTAATATTAAGATGATATTTTATCTATGTGAATCCATTCTTGATGAATTCGGGTGGAAGACGGTCGTTTTGAAGTCAAACCAACAATCGAAGTTCTTAAGGGCTCTTAAATTCGCCTAAGTTTTGGTAGGTCTGTCTTCTGGGAGATTTTCATGCAACTGTGTTGATAATTTGGATATACTTCCTTGAATAAAGTTGTATATCTTTGAAATATCTTTCCAACGGTAGGTCTCCCAGCCCGAGCAACATTTTGTACAAAGAGTTATGCCCATTTTACTAAACAGTGTTCTGTCAGTTTACGGTGAAAACATACGGACCGTAAAAATTATACGGTGGAACATACGGACCGTAAAAATTATATGGGCCGTATATTCCAGTCGTATAATTGGTCTAGAATGTCTAAATCACTGGAATGATTATACGGTATGATATACGGTACGTACAAATTGTACGGGACGTAAAATTGGGCGTAAAATGGGTCTGAAAATAAGTTTAAAACTTCATTTAACACTTTTCACTTCATTCCTTCACACCTCATTCACGAAAACTCATCCCAAATTTAGAGAGAACAAGTCCTAAACTTCAAGAACTTCCAAGGTAAGTTTTTAACATAATTTTAGATTGAATCCAAGTCTCTAATCCCTTTCTAACTTGAGTAAACCCTTCTAATCCATAGAGTTGTGATTGAAACATTTTTGTTGGATGTGGAAACCCTAGAACCCGAATTCAAGAGGATTGGACTTTAAAGGTAATGCTTCTACTCCCTAATCATTTATAGTTGTGAATTGATGAATTCTTGGTAGAATAGTAAATGGGTTTGATAAAGAGAATTATATGAACTATGCTAGGGTTTTTGGATTGTTGACTTGGGATTGTTGTACTCATATGGGTGATCAAGAATGATGTTAATTACATCTAATTGAGATTGTAGAATCAGCTAGAAGTAATAGAATAGGGTTTGGGTGAAGAAAACACCATTAATGAAGGTTGTGGAGCTTCATGCCCACCAAGTGTTTGACAAAATGCTTGGATGATCAAAGCATGGATATTGTTGCTAATATAGAATACCTATGACCTGTATTCCTATAGATTAAAGTTGAATGAATTGAAAGACATTGTGATACGCTCAAAAGCACGAAGTTAAGGTATGTCTCTTTTGAACATACTCTTTTGATCGATTTTTATAAACTCTTTGATTGTGATTCGTATGTCTCTCTTTTAAATAACTTATTTTGGATGAAAATCACTCTTTTTGAAACTATTGTTGGAAGTATAAATTTTATTCAAGATTCTTTAATGAATGGGAGGAAAAGTAATCTTTTCATGTTTCTTGAATGCTAATTCATGTCTAAATGATGGTTAAGGACTGGTAATGACATTTTCATTGATGAATTGGGACATGGAAATATTTTGTAAAGAAGTTATATGTTTTCAAACATTTGTTGGAATGACTTATTCTTTCAATATGGCATAATGGTCCGTGATGATAATTTGACTACAAAGATGATTTCCTTTAGACAAGGTCATGCGTGTGTAGGGTCAAGCCCGCATTGAACCTTATACGAACTATACTACTTTGTGAAACTCGTTTTTTCCCCATTATTGGATGATTGGACTTAATCTTCTAAAGGTCCTTCAACTTGTTTTGTTGTTAAATGGGTTTCTTAAACTTGAAATTGAATAAGATATTTAAATAAGATTCTAAATCGGTTGTAACTCGAAATGCCCCTATTTGAGATGATGACTTGAGGAGTGAGATTCGGCTCTAAGCCATGATTGATAATTTGGTAATATGACATGATTTGTATTTTGTTTGTGTTTGGGCCTGTATGGGCAAGTTGTGCTAGTCCAGAGGACTACTAGCCTCCGTTGCTTCCTAGACCGAAGTATCAATTGCTTGATTAGTTTGCCTACGAGTGGTTGTTTCGTATCTTGTTGCCTCTGAGCCGCTTGTGGTGATATGGAATTCATGAATGAAATACTTAGCATGGTAAATGGTAAGGACTTAAGTTAATATGTCTTTCATTGATCGATATGCGTAATGAACTTTGATGTTATTGATGGTGTGACTGCTTGGAGATAAAATTGTGAATTGGCTTCTATGCCATGAACTTTATTGTTACGTTTATGCCCAGCTGTTCGGGAGGAAGGATAGCCACCGAGAATTATATATTCCGGTGTGGTGCGCTATGCGCGATATTTATGCGACGGCCAGAATAAAACCGTGAGGCGCCTCAGCTGCGGGCTGCAGGTTAGCCAGAGCGGATGGCCAGAACAAAAATCGTGAGGCGCCTCAGCTGCGGGCTGCAGGTTAGCCAGAGCGGATGGCCAGAACAAAAACCGTGAGGCGCCTCAGCTGCGGGCTGCAGGTTAGCCAGAGCGGATGGCCAGCTCAATTGGTATGAGGCGACTCCCTCGGGAGTGTAAATGGGTGTGGCGTCGCGGGTTCGATTCCTTGCAAGCGTGCGCGCTTGGGGTGCTGCTGCATGTAGTGGTCAGGGACCGTCGGATTAGATTTGCGCGCACACGTGGACAATACCTGAGTGAGTCGATCCTCACAAAAAGGCGGTTGCAGGTTAGCCAGAGCGGATGGCCAGAACAAAACTGTGAGGCGCCTCAGCTGCGGGCTGCAAGTTAGCCAGAGCGGATGTATGACATACTTATTCTTTTATGGAATTGTTGGTGACTAACTTAATTAATGAACAAGGCATATTTGAAGTTATAAATTGACAAAAGGCTTTGTAATCGGTTTTGATAATTCTTACTGATGTACATATGATATGCTTAATACCTGTTTTTATATTGATTTATGGCTTTATAAACTGCTTAATAAATGATATTGAGAATCACAAAGTGGAATGACTGTTTTTATGCCATCTCTTCAGAACTGATTTCTTTATGTATTATTATATTGTACTTTCATAATACTTGTCCCCGAGACACTCACTGAGTACGAAAGTACTCAGGCATACCATTGTTGTTTTTGATGGTATGTTAGGTAACGAAGGAGAGCAGGTTCGTGATACTATCGACGCTTAAGAGGACTTGCTACTGCTGTGGATTTGGTGAGCCCACATCCTTGTTCGTGGGACACTTCCTGTTTGTTTATTATTCTGGAAATTCTGGGCTGCATCCCGAAGTTTGACGATTGTTACGTCTCTTAGAAGCTCCATAGATTAGATAGTTGTCAGAATTGTGGGTAGATTGTCAAAAGTCTCGTACGACTTAATGGGTGTTTGCCACGTTGATGGCTATTACTTATAAAGACTTCCGCTGATTTAATTCATGTGTTCATGATGTGTTACATTTAATTTATAAATTATTGGAGGCGAATGTTGAACCTGGCGGGTTCAAGTATCATTATTGTGTTGTTTAGGTTCTTCCGATATTGTTCGTGACGTCGGATGCCGGTCACGTCTAGGGTGGGTTTTGGGGCGTGACAATATTATGCCATCCACTTCTGTATCACATTTGATTAAACATGGATTCGATCATGCTCCATTACATCTGGAGTGTAATAGCATTGATATACCAATAAGAAACCCAATTAAGTTTCTCAACTTCTAGACTAAACATCAATCATTCATGGATGTGGTGAAGTTGCATTGGGAAGCTGATTTTTGTGGAAATCCATTTCATGTTTTTCGTCATAAGTTGAAGAAACTAAAGAAATCATTGGTTCAGTGGAGCAGAAACACTTATGGTAATATCTTTCAACAGATAGCTACCATAAAGGATATTATAAAGGTGAAGGAGTGACAATTTGAAACAAATCCTACAAGGGAGAACAGAATTATTCTACAAGAAGCACATGTTGAATTAACTAGATACCTGCACTTGGAGGAAGAGTATTGGAAACAAAAAGCATAAATGAAGTGGTTTAATAAAGGAGATAGAAACATAAAGTTCTTCCATTCATATGTAAGAGGTAGAAGAAGTAAATTGACCCTCAAGAGGATACAAGATCAAAATGGAGTATGGGTAGAAACTGTAGATGAATTGAGAGATGAGACAGTCAGATTTTTTAGGCACAGTTCAGAAATGAACAAAAAAAATAGACTCTACTCTACTGAAGAATATTCCAAAGCTAATCACAAAAGATCAACAAAAGATGGAGGAATTTCCAACAGAAAAAGATGTAAAGGAAGGTGTATTTTCTCTTAATAGTGAGAGTGTTAGTGGTCCTGATGGCTTTGCAGGACTCTTTTACCAAAATTATTGAGACACTATTAAGGAGGATGTGATTATGATGGTGAGGGCTTTCTTCTATGGAAATGAGATCCTAAAGTACATTACACAAACTAATTTAGTATTATTACCTAAAAAAGAGGTGATTAATACTTATAGTGATATGAGGCCAATCAGTCTTAGCTGTTTTACCAATAAGCTTTTGTCTAAAGTACTTCATAATAGAATATCTGAAGTTCTTCCTAAGGTAATATCTCCTAATGAAACAGGCTTTGTGAAGGGAAGGAGTATTGTTGAGAATGTATTACTGGCATAAGAGATCATCAAAGATATCAATGTGAGGGCAAGCAATACTAATATGGTGATCAAGCTTGACATGGCAAAGGCATATGACAGGTTATCTTGGATCTTCCTAACCAGAGTTCTGAGATAGTTGGTTTTGGAGAAATAATCATTGACATGATGTGGAGATTGATCTCAAACAACTGGTATTCAGTGTTAATCAATGGACAAAGGTATGGTTTTTTCAGGTCAAGTAGAGGAGTAAAACAAGGAGATTCATTGTCACCTACATTGTTTATTATAGCTGTTGAAGTGTTATCAACAAGTCTGCATAAATTGCATGAGAAACCAAAGCTTATGAGTTATGGTATGTGTCACGACCTAACTAGAGGGCCATGATGGGTACTCGGAGCTAACCTACCGAGCACCTCTTAACCTACAACTCATAATCCTATCTAGGTGGACCACTAGATAACTCATAAATATTAGAATCCGTAAGATCGACCTTTGCTTCTTGTGGCTGATAGTGGTGTGTGAGTTGCTGCTTAGAGTCTTACAGGGTGAGCATGAGGACGTTCGACGCCTTGAAGATTCTTCCTTTATCTTATGTCTTATTTGATATTCCGAGACATATTCAGACTATTGATGTATTATTGTTATTTCCAAACTTGTAGATTCTAGTTAGTTGCTCTTGTATGACTAGATAGATTTCTGGGGTGGTTTTGATGTATTCTGCATATTCTATCTATTATTATGTCAGACTTACGTATTTCTATATTTTCCGTTCAGTTAATTATTATTTCATGTTTTGAGATTGTTGGGATAAGGGTTAGCCTACCGAGGTGGAAAAGGTAGGTGCCCGCACGACTTAGCTAAATTGGGTCGTGACAGGTGGACTGCAGATGTTAAGCCAAAGCTGAGGCCAATGTTCAAAGCCATGCTAGCATTTATTATGTGGGAACTGTGGAAGAGGAGAAATTCGATCAAGCATGGAGGTACTGTCATAGTGCATAGGATGATTCAACAAGTTCAAAAGAACTTACAACATCTAGGGAAACTTAGATTTCCATGGATGCAGATATCATATGAATGGGAGATAATGTATCAGGAACTTAGCATATATAGACCAAAACTCTATTATTCTAAGGTGTTGTGGAGAATGCCACCATCAGGAAGACTGATATGCAACACAGATGGAGCAAGTAGAGGCAATCTTGGTAGGAGTTCGTATGGTTTCTATATAAGAGATAGCAGAGGCGATTTGGTGTATACTCAAGCCGAGGACATTGGCATCGAGACAAATATAGAAGCAGAAGCTGAGGAAATCAAACAAGCTCTGAAATACTGCAAGGAAAATAATATACTGCAAATACAAATAGAAACAGACTCCCTAGTGCTCCTCAAAATTCTACAGGGTTCATGGACTACACCATGGGAGTTAAAGGACATTTTGGAGGACATCAAAGAGGGCCTAATATTTATACAAGGTCAAATCATGCACACTTTTAGAGAAGGCAACAAACTGGCAGATTTCCTTCCAAATCAGGCTTTGGACAATGAACACTTAGAACTGAACAGCTTTGCAGATGTGCCTAGAGAAGGAAGAAAGATCATCAACATGGACAAGTCACAAATTCCTCAACTGAGGATCAAAACAAGGAGGATAAGTCAAATATGCAGCTAACAATAGTCATACTACTTCAGCAGCTATATTGCAGTTGTTTTCTGGAGGACAATGCATCAAACACACTAGAGTTGATCAAGAGGAAAACTAGTTTAGCCCTTTTTAGAGCAGCTGTGCAATACACACAGTTCAATTTTCTTAAGGATTCTATGTTACTTTTCTGGTTTTATTAATAAAGAAAAACTCTAATGGGCATCAATAGCCTGTTAGAATAAATTTGTAAAAAAAAAAAAAAGTTTAAGGTCGATGAGAATGTAGCTTAACCACTACTTATATGTATGTACGTATGTATATATAAATTTAATAACATTACTCATATTGTAACTCTAGCTACCAAAATATAGTAACATGTGAAGAAATCACTGGTCTATATTGGAATTTGAGCTCTAATCTCCCTTAATTCACCCACTTCATCAAATGTTAGACTACACCTTTGTTTCTGTAGCAATGTTATCCGAGTGGCTACTTATGATTGTGATTATGACGTATATGGTGTTTTTCCTCTCTGTGATTTAGGAATGGTAAATCATGAGTTCCGGGAAGTGGTTTGGGCGGAGGAGGCGGTGGCAGCCGCAGCCGTAGACGTGGTGCTGGCAGAGGTGGAGCTGGTGCTAGTGGTAGTACCCAAAAGATTCCATGTAGTGATGCAGTGTCTTATTTAAAGGAAGTTAAGAACAAGTTTTCAAACCAAATGGAGAAGTATCACATGTTTTGTGATGTTTTGATATACTTTAAGAATCAAAGGTTTACTACTTTGTCTAGTGTCATCCTTATTATTTTTATACTGATCTGGGGATTTATGTACGATTTAATTGCATATTTTCTCACAGAATTGATATTGATGGTCTCATAGCAAGAGTGAAAGACTTGCTTAAAGGGTATCCTAGTTTGATCCTTGGATTCAACTCTTTCTTGCCCAAGAGCTATGAAATAAAACTCAATGAGAATGTTGAGATTGTCACGCCCCAACTAGGGGAACGTGCAAGCACCTACCATTTCCCACCGCGGCAAGCGAACCCGTCCCTTAATCACAACTAAAAAATAAATAAAATAAATTCAATCACCAAGAATTACATAATAATAAGTCTAACATAGATAGGTAAATATGATAAGAATGGAACATACATCGAATCCCAAAAATCTGGTCTATACAGTACAAGAATCACTACATAATGTCTAGGAATATACAAGTCCCAAATATCCATAAATACTTTCTAAATGATAGAATATAAAGACAGGAATAGATAGAGCCATCCGGGTAGCGAACCCATCCAAGTGCTCACCCCGGAATGCTCATCAGACGGCCTCGGGACTCAGTCACAAAGCGCAGAAGTCGATCCGGTCACAACCTCTGCACTCAGAAAGAATGCAGCAACGTAGAATCTGTATAACAACACGTACTGAATAGGCATCATAGGCCGACAGCAGTTAGAAAATCATATATATAAGAAAGAGACTGAAAAAGTAGGCATGCTCACAATAAGATAAAAGTCAACACAGTCCAAATATCGAATCCAGTGCAAATTCACCAAGTCTAGTATATCACCTCAAAATCCACTATAAGTCTGAAACACAATCTCAAGAACCACTATCAAGTACACGTATCACCAAAGATCAACCAACAAGTCCAATACAATGCCACAGGTAAATATGAGGTGAATGCAATGCAAATGCAATGATACACACACGCTTCGGGCGAAATATCTCGTCACTTCTACAGTCATGACCCATGGGGACTTTTAGTCCACGTACCTGCTGTGGCGCACAACCAGCTCCCATAGTCAATGTTGCGACGCGCAACCCGATCCCAAAATATGTATAAATGAGTGAATGCATGTTAACAATGCCAACAAGAATATATGAATCAATGGTGCCACACATGGACACAAATCTCACTCACAATATCAATATCATAACCATTCTTTCCTTTTCAACAACCTCAATCATGATAAATATGCTTTCCGACATATAAGTAATCACTAAGCATCAAATCTAGAATTAATCATGGGGCGACAAGCCAACAACTCACAAATAAGCAACAACTCAATAGAACACAATAAGGCGGCAAACCATAATCAACAACAATACCAACCTAAGTATTCCATATCAACTTCATACCTGAAGGTTTACATGCTTTCTTCAACAATCCCTAACTCTGTATATGATTCGCTAACCGAAGTCTAACCAAAAGGGTAAACCGTAACCTACATGGAAAGCCGAACAGGAGCCACAAACCGTCATACCTTTGCCTTGCCCTTTCGTAGCGAAGTACTCAAAGTCTATTCATAATCGAATTCTATATTAAAAACCACGAATAACGACACCTACATTGCTATACTTCTAGTTAGGTCAAATTCTAACCCAAGGAATTTGGGAAAACGGGGCCCACAAGGGTAAAATGGAAAATTGAAAGATGGAACATGCAATTCAAGATCTATGTGATCAAACACACTAATCATTGCTAAAACAACTCAAGATTTAGCCTAATTCAAATTTAAAGCAAAACCCCCAAATTTGGGTATGAACCCTAATTCTTCAATCCTCAATTTTACCACTAATAATGGAAAAAATAAGTTTAACAACAAGGGATTCATCAAATTATATGGTTATACTAGTCAATTTCACCATCAATTTTCATTTTAGAAGTCTAAACCCATTTCAAAAAATTTATCACAAGGCTCATCTTCTCTATTTCGATTCTAATAATTCTAAGCTTGGATTAGGGATTTAGGAAGGTAAATGATTAGTCTAGGGTCATAGATCTTACCTCCAAGAAGATTCAGTCCACAAGTTGATCAATTCTCCCAAAGAGTGCTTAGAAAGTGATGAAAAGAAGTGATAGGGTTTAAGGGTTTTAACTTGAGAAAAGGAAAATAATTCTTCCCGACATCGACTGCAGTGGTCATAGGCCCGCTGCAGCGCATCCGTTATAGTGGCCAAAGGACAGCTACAGTGGCCCACTTACAAATCCCTAAGCTGTTGTAGCGGCAACCCTACTGCTATAGCGGTTGGTCGACCTTCATGGCGGCTCGCCCCAATTATACTACGACCGCTATAGCCATCAGCCCCTCTCTACTGCGGGGCCACTGCAGCGGTTCTGGTTTAGCTGCAGCGAACACCAGACACCAGAATGCTACTAGTTTTTGACAATCTCCAACCCAAAATCTGACTATCACCTGAGGCCCCACATATACAAAAAAAACATGCAAACACACATAAAAACGCGCTACGAATATTCGTGGCCTCGGAGTTCCCAACAGAGGTCTATTTGACCAAGTCAACCCCCAAGGCCTAAAGCAAAGTTTCCAACCGAAGTTTCAAAACGCTCCCAATTGCATTGGGAATCAAACCGAACACACTACCATGTCATAAATGACCATCCGGATCTCTCGAAATCGACGAAATTTCAGAAAAGGTCCATTTATCCAAAAGTCAACTTTGGATTAAACGAATTCCACTTTAAGGCTCAAAACTCCAAAAGTCACTCCAAAACCCGCCCAATGACCTCAGGAAACAACAGGGTTAAAAAGTTCATTAGCACTATAACGACCAATCGAGTCTTTACATCAGATACCAGTTAAACAATTGCTCGTCCTTAAGTGACAAGGAGTAGAAATGGGGAAAAAGTACCTGAATCAGCAAGCAACTGGGATATCTCTCATGCATGTGGGACTTAGTCTTCCAAGTAGCCTTCTCAATAGGATGATACTTCTATTGAACCTTGACCGAAGCAATCTCTTTTGACCTCAGCTTTCTAAATTGCCTATCCAGAATCGCTATAGGCTCCTCCTCATAAGACAGATTCTCATCAAGCAACACAGAATCCCAACGAACTATATAAAAACTATCAGAATGATTCTTCATCAGCATGGACACATGGAAAACCAGATGAACACCTGACAGGCCTATTGGTAAAGCCAACTCATAAGCAACATCTCCAACTCAACGAAGAACCTCAAATAGGCCAAGGTACCTCGGGCTCAACTTTCCCTTTTTCCCAAATGGCATAAGACCCTTCATGAGTGAGATCTTCAGAAGCACTTGCTCGCCCACTATAAACTCTAAGTCCCAAACCTTTTGATATGTATACATCTTCTGTCAACTCTAGGCTACTAGAAGCTTTTCCTGAATAAGCTTCACTCTGTCCAAGGACTCTTTCAACAAATCTGTGCCCCACGGGTGAATCTCAAAAACATCAAACCACCCAATAGGAGAACAGCACCTCCTACTATACAAAGCCTTAAATGGCATATCAATACTAGAATGGTAGCTATTGTTGTACGCAAGCTCCGCTAAGGGCAAGAACTGGTCTCAATGACCACCAAAATCAATGATGCATGCTCTCAATATATCCTCTAGCACCTGGATAGTTCCCTCGGACTGACCATCAGTTTGGGAATGAAAGGTTGTAATAAGGTCTAACTGAGTACCCAACTCTGCCTGAAAATCCCTCTAGAAATTAGAAGTAAGTTGGGGACCCGATCGAAACTATATAAATAGGGACCCCGTGCAATCGAACAATATCACGTATGTAAATCCTGGCTAACTTTTCCGTAGTGTAAGTGACCTGAACTAGAATGAAATGAGCGGACTTAGTCAATCAATCAACAATAGTTGAGTCTTCAACCAGAGTAGATACATCAATAGGCACATCAAAACAGTCACTAGTCAAATCTCAACCAACAGAATAATAGGCAAATACACATAAGAAATTAAACCTCGGATCAAACAAGACTAAAGCAGGTCATTGACGAATAGAAATAGTACCTGAGATCACAGCATCCGAGGCCTCAGCCTCGGGCCTACCTAGAAAAGAATAGCAAAGACCACCACCACAGCCACTTTGGCCCGATTGTGCCCCTCCTATGGAGGCCTGAGAACCGCCTCTACCTGACTAGTGTCCTCCCCTGGACTGATGAGATCTACCCCAGCCTGACTGAGTACCACAGCTGGCTAAAGAACCACCCCGGCCACTAGATAGTGTCGGAGTCGTTGGAGTTTGGAAGCGTGAAACCTGCTGGGACCCACTTTGTTCAGATCTGGGATAATCCCTCATAAAGTGGCCAAAATCACCACAAACATAGCAAGTTCTCGGCTCTGGAGGCTGATATATGAAAGCTGAAGAACTAGAGGGACCATTACGGTCAGCTGGACGGGAGTAAGAACCACTATGGGACTGTCCAGCTCCATAACCACTAGGTCTAGGAGGACCATATGAAGAAGCCTGTAACGCTGACTGAACAGGCCTGGATAACATCCCCTACCCGTTACACCCCGTACTTTCAGAGAAGCACTTAGTAAATTTGAATGTAAGTATGTCGAGCTATGGCTAAGTAACAACTTTGAATTATGAGGAACGAAGCATTATTAAGTATATTGTATGAGTAAAGGATGAATTACGATCTCGTAAGTCATAACCGAGAAGGACGACCTTGGAACCAAAGGACATAACTATTATCAAGTATGATTAATGATAAATATCATGTGTGGAGAGTTTCGGAAGATTCCGGGACCAAGCAAATCGAAGAAAATAAGATTGTCGAAAATTTGGAATTTAGTAAAATTTTGGGTCAAATTTGGAGGGGTATATCTCCTAGTATATTGAGAGTTTTAAGGTGTTTCAAAAGTCTAAGATAAAGTTCGTCGAGTCTAGTTTCCAACGCAACAAACCGCTCGTCGATACGGCATCGAAGTGGAGAATTATGGTCGTTACGAGTTAGGCTGACAGAGCAGAAACGCTGCTACAGTAACCGGGCTGCTACAGTGCTGCTACAGTATCGACTGCTACAGTAACTGCTACAGTGAACCGACCCGAATTTGACCCACTGTTTAAGGATCAAATCTGATCCTAAACCTCATATTTCATCCAAGAATTCTCCAAATATTTCCCAAATCTTCTAGAAAATCTCCCAACTTCTGTCCACTAGATTTTAACGCGAATTAAGTATAATCTCCGGATTTAAGTTTGGATAGCGCGTAGTTGCGATTATACTATCGTATTGCGGTGAATCTTGGTTGGAATTCAAGGCAGATATTGGAGATATCGCGGTACTAGCAGGAATAAGGTATGAATCTCTCCTTATTGATATGGATATAAGTTTATTTACGAAAGTAGAGTTGTAGAATAATCGTATAGTGGATTTGTTGGTGGAAAAATTGGACAAATATCGTGTGGGATATTTTATGGAATATATTGGTATTGATAATATTGTGGTTGATATTGGTATTGTTGTTATTGTTGTTGGTTGCTGGATTATGATTTCGGGCTGGGCATATAAACAGGGGAGATGTTGCCCGAATTTCAACAGATTCAAAAAGGGGTTTCATTTAAATGCTTGAGACAAGTGTGTGGCAACGAGTCTAATGATAGTATAAATGATTTTTATGTAGACATACGAGCTTGGGAGAATAAACGTTGGGTGACTAAGAAGACCGAAAGGTATGTTAAGGCTAAACCTTTCTTTCTTAAGGCATGATTCCTTTGTTGTGAACCTATTTATATGACATCTTCAATAAACTCGTTTCTAAAAGTACCAAATCTTACAGTTCCCGATGTTATTGTGATATCCTTGAGCTTGTTTCATGGCTATTGATGTTATTCATTGATATTGATCTCATCTTATGACTTTGTTCCTTCAAGGTGAGACGTGTTCATGATGACGATTCCATAATAATAATCCAATGAGTTTAGGAACAGGTTCTTAAGGAATGTTTTATAGGACATGAATAGAGTGCTAGCAGAGGATCTCTAATGAGGTATTTAATGTTCGAAGAGAGGTTCATGTTGTATCTTAGGATTCAGTTATAGTCTAGTCAAGTGGGAAGAAGTACTAATGGCCTGAGCTGGGCTTATAAGTCATATGTGATTATGTAGACCCTACGGGTTAATGATGACCACGGGAAGTGCATAGAGATTACTTGTAGAAGTTTAGTTATGATGTCGATTATAATTACCACTGGTCTACGACCAGTTGGAATGATGTATATATTTACCACTGGACTGCAGCCAGTCGGGCAATTACCACCGTGCTACGGCCGGTCAGGCAGTAACCCTGATTAGTTGGGTAGTTGCGCTTTACCGTCGGGCGATAATCGGACGGGCAGTTATTACCACCGGACTGCAACCGGTCAGGCAGTTACCACTGATCAGTTAGGTAATTAGTATAGGATGATTAGTAAGATAAAGGCACAGTACTATACATAGACATGGTTAAGCATGCGAGAGTATAGAGAGACATGTATCATATATGGATCGGGTTGCACGCCGCAACACATGTTCAGATAACGTTTGATGATAAGGTAACCAGGGCCATGGTAGGGTATACAAACCTAGTAAAGATTACAAGAAGATGAAGACGTATGTATACATATGCTAGATTTCCATCGGTAGTTCAGAAATGCCAGGCTGATTCTTATTCTTCTCATCTTTAGTATATGGCTATTTTGTTGCACTTTCCGCCTAGCATACTCAGTACATTGCTCGTACTGACGTCCTTATGCTGGGGGCGCTACGTTTCATGCCCGCATGTCTTGAAATACAGCTTGACGGATCTTTCAGTAAGGATACCAGCTCAGTAGGCAGAGTCGTGGCACTCCACTTGCTCCGGAGTTGCCCTGTGAGTCAGCATGGCTGCATATGCATGGGTATGACGGGGCCCTGTTCCGTCCACTTGATGTCATGTATTCCTGTAGAGGCTCGTAGACAGATATGCACAGTTAGATAGCTTATAATTATCTTGACTTATACTATGTTGTATCATTATTAAGGATAGCCTTACCGGCACATGCACTCGAGATTAGCTTGAAGACGTAAGTATGTTATCTTTTGGGCTTGTGCCCCTATGGCTTATAGTACCTTGGTCTTATGTTGCCCTTCGAGCTACAGAAAAAACGAGTTACAGTTGGTTCGCTCGGTTCCCGTAGGGTGCCGAGTGCCAGTCACGCCTTACCAAGGTTGGGGTGTGAAACTACCCCTGTAACTAGAACCACTATAACTACCATGATTACGCGGCCTCTTCTCACTAAACTCTCCCAAAGATCGAGCCTTAGCACACTCAACACCCATAGGATGATCAACAACCACCTGGAAGCAAGATCCCAAAGCCACCAACTGAAGACAAGCAACATGGAGTGGATACACAAGTCCACTAATAAACCTACGAACACTCTTCTCCTCCATGGGAATCAACTGAGTAGCATATCTAGCCAAAAATAGAAATCTGGCCT
Source organism: Lycium barbarum (assembly GCF_019175385.1). Taxonomy (NCBI): domain Eukaryota; kingdom Viridiplantae; phylum Streptophyta; class Magnoliopsida; order Solanales; family Solanaceae; genus Lycium; species Lycium barbarum. Next base: position 80,781,037 of record NC_083340.1, on the reverse strand, counting down.
CATACACTGATACGATCATACCTCGCTATCGCAAATGAAGGAACTCATCTCTACGTTCATCCCTCAAAGTACGCGGCAGTACTACTCCAAGAAAGCCTGATGGAACTGTGTCCAAGTAAGTGGAGGTCCACCAACGGGTCTGCTCTCAATAAAAGTCTCCACCAAGTCTTCGTGTCACCGTGAAATTGAAATGATACATAATCAACCCCATGACACTCCACAATACGCATCTTATAGATCCTCTCACACATCCTCACTACACAAGCTAAAGAACTTAGGCGGCTCCATCTTCAAGAACCTCCCAACAAGCTCCTAATCCTCAACGGTCAAGGGCTGGACTACCATGGGTCTGAAAGCACCCTCAGGGGCTGGAAAACCACCTAAAAGTAGGGCCATAGCAGCAACAGGATGCATCTTCATAGTCTGGCCCTGCTGGAGAGTCTGTACCCCCACTCGAGTCTGGGAACCACCTAGAGTAGTGACACCCCCTACGGCAGGCTCGGGCACCTCATCCCTTGTGATAGTATCTCGTGTCCTCACCATCTGTGAGAGAATAGAAGTGGATCATGTACCAATTAGAAAAATCAGATACCAATTTGAATAAAGTAGCATGGAGGAACGAAAGAATGTGAAGTTTTCTAAATGTCTCGTAGCCTCCCGTAGATAGGTACGGAGCTCATCGTACCAATCCATAAGACCCGACTAGAGAAGCTCTTATACTTATAGACCGGGTAACCTAGGGCTCTAATATCAACTTGTCATACCCAAACTAGGGGAACGTGCGGACACCTATAATTTCCCACCTCGGCGGGCGAACCTGTCCCTTATTCATCTGGACAAGACCACTGGAGCGATCGTGGGACTGCCGAAGCAGTCTGGTGGTCGCGGAAGAGGGTGACGGGCAGTTAATTTCATTAAATGAAGTGTTAAAAGCTCTAAGTCTCTCATTTATTACTATTCTGAAATCTAAGTTATTGGGAGCATTTCAAGGTGATACTTGGGGGAAAATCTTGTTGGTAAGTCCTTCTGTCTTCTTTCCTATTTCATGATTTCATTATCACCTTAGGATTCCATTATCATACTAGTTCACTAAGAGTTCAAGAATTAAAAGAGGGTTTAATGAGTTCTTCTTTTAGGCTTTGTAATCTTGATTTATTTGTTGGGTTAGCTTCTTTAAGGATGGAATTGATGATTAGAATCTTGTATCTCATGATTTCTTCCAAATTAGTGGCTAATTTATGGGATTGGAAGTTAGGGTTTATACCCAAATTTTGGGGTTTTGCCTAGAATCCGAATTTAAGTGAATTGTTGGTTATTCTAGCTTGATATTGATAGGGAATTGATCACCTAGAGCTTTAATTTCATGTTGGAACCTTTAGATTCCTCATTTCACCCTCCTAATTCATAAAACCCATTCCACAAGTTGGGGATTTGGGTCTTGAATAGAAGTATGGTTTGGCCGATGCTCTTCTTGATTCTAATTTTATGATTCGAATATGCTTAGACTTTCTTTATCTCGAGGCTCACTAGAAAGGGAAGACTAAGGTGTGATTGTAGAGACCTAGTTCGGCCTTCTAGGTAGGTTACAGTTTACCCTATGGTGAGACTTCATTTAGCGAAGCTTATATTTTAGATGGTATTGTCGGAGAATGCATGTAAACCTTCGGGTATGAAGTTGGGTTGGATATTGTCTTAGGTTGGGCCCTTTTGTGTGATTTGGGTGTTAGCCACGCCGTTGTGTTGTGGCTTATCTTGTTCTATTATTGTTGGCTCGATGCCATGTGGAGATAGTAGATATTGGTGACTATTGATATATCTTGATTTTAATATTGTTGTACCTTACTTCTTGTTGTTTAAGACGAGGATAGTGATTCTGTTATGGCTTATTGTGTAGCCTTTTATTGATATTGTTGGTGTGCCCATGTGTGGTACTTTTGATATTGATTTTATTATTGACATTGAACTCATACATTGCATGCATTCTCATCCTACATGATATATTGTTGATACATTGATGATATACAAGGAAGCACTATTATGAGTTGGGCTTAGTTTGATGAGAGTGACGTGAGAACCGATGTCCGATGTTTATCCCAAAATCGAGGTATGAGTGCAGCGATGGCTGTTGTTGCTTGAATCGTGAGGGTACATGCACTTCGCAGATCCCCCATGGGTTTTGCTACTGAGATGTGATGTTCCATTATCGGAGTATATGTGTACGATGCATATGCATTGCATTCACACTTCATACATTATTGCATTGTACTATGGCTTCTATTATGATATTATTGTGATGTACTTGTGATATATGGTTTCAGATTGAATATATTAAGACTGGCACATTTGGGTTTAGATGCTATAACATAGGTGATGATGTTTGCTAGGTTACTGGCTCGGGATTGACTTATACCTTGTTGATTTACCTATTTATCTTACTTTATTGCCTTGATATATGTTAACTAATCTTAGTCGGCCTATGATACCTACCAGTACTTGTTGTTTGTACTGACCTGCACTTGTTGCATTCTTTTATCAATGCAGAGTTCAAGGTGGGTTCGACCTCTACTCTTCGTGACCGACAGTAGTTCGAGGTTTGTTGTTTAGAGTCTTTCTGTCACAGCCCAAACCGATGGGCCGTAACAAGTGCCCGACCACTACTGGCCAAGCATTCCTGTGCTTGCATTTACTTGTCACTGACTGTCCTGGGCCCATATACAATCTGTAACTGTGCTATACTGTCTCCCGAACATTCAACATAAAAGACACCGTACCGAGGAATCACGGCCAACGCATACATATAAACATAAACACTGAGAATAACAGCGTGAGCCGATCTGACCGCCACACATATATACTGTACAACAAAATATACGCCAACGAGGCTGCATAATACCATCGCTACATATCACTGTCTACAGACCTCTATAGAATACAAACCATAAAAATGACAGGACAAGGCCCGGCCGTACCCATATATGTACATAGCCGAATAGCATACCAAAAGGGGTGTAGCTCCAGATCAATGGAGCGTACCGACTGCCGCTGAGGGAAGGTCCTACTGCTGTGAATCGTCCCACTGGCTACCTGATCCTACGGGCATGAACGCAGCGTCCACAGGAAGGTCAGTACGAGTAAAGTACCGAGTATGTAAGGCATGAATACCAACATAATAAGGGATGTAAAGTATGAATAGTAACCAAAGGGAGATATAGAGCATATCGTAAGATACAAGAGTAACCTGTACATATGAGTGCCTCTTAGGGCGGATGCCATGCATTCTTAGTGCTGCAGAACTTGCAGCCTGATCCATATATATATTATTGTTGTGGAACGTGCAGACCGATCCATTTACCCATATATCCCGCGTCCGGGCATCCCACGTCCGAGAAGTTATCATATTATGCCAACTGATCAGGTGGTTACGCGTCTATAGCGCCACTCCCTTTTTCCCCATATTTCCCATATACATATACATATATCATATAAGCAGCATGCAGGAGAGCCCAAGAAAAGCTATAACTCTATCGGAGTGACGTAAGGTCGATAACCTCCGATTATATTATGGAATAATCGTGGTTGCTTTGTCTCACCTTGAAGGAACAATTATTATAAGGTGAGACTATCAATGAAGAATAGTATTAAGAGAACATAGAATAAGATCATAAATCTCATAAGGCGTCAATTCGTATACTTTGGAATCTTTAAAAACAGTCATCATCCATGATTAAAATTGAGAAATCAAGAAATAGCTCAACATTCTTATATCGTCATTGAAATCGTAAACTTGGAACCTTTAAACCCGGAATCATTATCATCATAATCATCGTAGGAAAATATTCTCATCTTTGACATCACCATTATGATTGTGAAAACAGGTTCATCGTTGTTATCATAAGAGCTCACGGAGCAATAAATCTCTGATTTAGAAAATACGAACATTTTGGAAAACAGCTATGAATTATTAGGAAAGGAATTATGCCTTGGAGTCATAAACATCTAACTTTTGAGAACAAGGAAGATATGGAAACATTTATGAAATGGTAACATAGGAATCATGCCTTTGAAAGAAAGGGATGAGCCTTAACATACCTGTTCCACCTCCTATTAGCTACGCCTATTTCTCTAAGCTCGCAAGTCTACATTTAAGAGGATTTACACAATCGTTAGACTCATCTTCATAGGCCTGTCTTAAGCCCTCAAACTAACTCTTCCTAGAATCTGCTGAAATTTCGGCAGCATCTACCCTGTTTATATGCCTAGCCCGAAATTATAATTCAACAACCAACAACAACAACAACAATCACATCATTTCCAATGCCAATATGTACCATAAAACATCCCACATGATGTTTCCCAATTTCCACAACCAACCAACTCGCTATACAATTATTTAACGACTTTATCTCCGTAAATAAACCAAAATTAACATTAATAATTGGAGATTCATACCTTATTCTTGTTAAAACAGAGATATCTTCAATATCTACCTTGAATCCACCGCAAAACCATACTAGAATCACATCCATGCGTTTATCCGAGCTTCGATTAATACTCCGTTGCTTGAAAATTGCTTACTTTGTGATCTCCTCTCTCTCTCTCTCTCCAAAAATCTGGAAATTTTTGGGCTAATCTGGTGAAAAAAGAGGGTTATGACCCTTTTTATAAGGGTCAAATCCGGGTCGGTACTGTAGCGGTACTGTAGCAGGTCGTACTGTAGCGGTACTGTAGCACGTGTTTCTGCTTTATCAGCTAAACTTGTAACGTCCATAATTCTCTACTCCGATGTCCTATCGAAGAGAGGTTTATTGCGTTGGAAACTACACTCGACGAGCTCCATTTTAGGCCTTTGTTTCACCTTAAAACACTTCATATGCTAAGAGATATGAGTCCCCCAAGTTGGACCAAAATTTTCACACAAAACATTACCCATCCTTTCTCCGAAGTCGTACTACTTCATTTCTTCCGCTCATTTCCTTATAAAACCTTGCGGTATATCTTATATATATCCTTCACTTATTAAATATACTTAATAATGCTTGCCCTTTATATTCCAAAGTGGTTTTACTTAACCCTAACTCAACGTACTTATGTTTCAAATTTGATAAGTGCTCTTCGAAGATACGGATAACATCCTTCCCCCCTTAAAAACATTCGTCCTCGAATGTTGCAGTATTGCCAACCCACGACACCATCTTTGATTTGTTAGAATAATTATTTTTCCTTTAGGGTCTGATTACCATTTTCTTAAACTATAACTTGGATTAGTCTCTTCTCATTCTTTCTTAACTCTTTCATTGCCTTCAGTCATCTTCTTTCACTTCTTTGTCCTCATGTACATGATCGGAAATTAACTAGCATCTCGCTCTTGTTCTTTCTCCATTATGGTAGTCTTGACTTGCCGTGCCATAACTATCTATCGTTCTGTAAGTACTATTTTTTTTTCTTTTTTCTTATTTTTTTCGCTCCTTGTTTCCTTGTTAGTGGGCAGCTACCTTTCTCCCTTTACGGTGCACTCTTTGCGTTTATCTCTTCGGTACTATCTCGGGCTATCCTTTTTGATATCTGTTGGTCTTGGATATACACTATCGACTCCCTGTAGTTCATTAGTTCGGCTCCCTGTTCTTATCTCCTTGTCGCCATCTCTTTTACCCTTACATTCCAAATGTTTACCCGGCATAACTGTGTCGCTAGTGAACCTAATGGTTATGTTCCTTTCTAAGGCCAGTTATATCATTATTAGAAATACGTATATACGTAATGCTTCTTCGCCATTTATTATCCTTCGCAGTCCAGTTACTCTTATGGCAAACTTATAATCCGAGTTCAACTAATTTCATCACTCGCAACATCTTTGGGCTCATGCTACAACTTTTTCTTTACTTCCTTCCCTCACATCTATTAATACAATCCCAGAAGCATAGGGATACGGTAATTCTTCTATTATGACTCTCTTGCAATGCAAGTATACTTATCTTCGATTTACTTGTATCGGCGATCGTTTCGTCAGTCGTTATTCCTTGTTGGCTTTCCGATGTGGCCTTCTTACAATTGTAGTTAGGCATAGCTTCACGTTGATGGTTCATATAATTCCATAGCATATGCTCTTATGTTCAGTATAATTAGTGGCCCACGAACTATTTTCTAATATCCGGTAAACTTTTTTATTTCCATTCATAGGAGCAGCGTCCTTCCTTTCCTCGGAAAATTACCAAACTACCAATCGTTGTTCCTTTTATTACAATTGTCATCGTCATACCAAGTGTTCTTTGGGTTTGTCATCCTCTCTGACACCCTTTGTAAATTTGGCTTGGAGACCTTTCTTGCTCTTTTCATTACCCTTTAGGGCAGGTCACTGCATACTTAGGTACGACGCAATTTTTTTGCCTTGTACGAGGGATTCAAATCATGGTCTAAAAATATCGTAGTTCATCTTGGCGTAAAGTTCTCTCTTGATTTATCTTCCATACTTTCTCCCTATGTTTGCCTCATAGTACACTTATTGTCAATTCATTTCTTCTTCTTTCCGTTACCTTCCCGATATGCCAATACGCCTCGAACTTTGGCCCCGAGCTAATACATCTCCTTTTCTGGAGCTTGAAACGTCATAATTCCTTTCAAGTCTAGTATGTTCTTCCTCTCTTATTAAGGAGGTCCTTATACGCCCATAGCCTTTGAGTAACCGTCGTCTTCGATAATTATCTGCCGCCCTTCACGATCTTCTTAGGGCCGGGGTTCCGTCATCGTAAGGTCTGACTTGTCTATGTTCTTGCTAGTTACAGCCTTGTATCCAATCGGAATACTTATAAGTGTTAGATCCAATTCTGATGCCTTCTTTTCCGTCTTTTCACACCTCTTTCTTTTATGACTAACGGTGTTTCGGACCCGCAAGTCATTGGGGACATCAAGATTCACCACGTCCTTTATGAAGTCTTCCATTATACCTTACTCCTCGTTTTTCTTCCCGACTTTGCTTATAACGTATCTAAAATTTCTTTCCCTGAGTTCTTCTTCCATTTATGTCCATATCATCATTTATTCTTTTCAACATTTCCATACCTTTCCATTAACTACTAGTCCTTTCGCCCGCTTAGCTCACTCACTCATAATCCTTCTTAATAACGCGTTTATGTTGCAGTTGTGCATCCAAGTTTTTCGAGTGTCCTGCTACTTTTGCTCTTAGCACAGAATTCTTACAGTTTACGCTCTCTCTATCCTCGTTCATCGAACCTTTATCTATCTTTCTGATGCTACGGCCGGGTGGTCTTCCATGCACGTTCCTTACATTTCATTCCATTTCCTCTATGATCGAATCTCTCAGTCTTCGCATGAATTCTTATTCCATGTCATTAATTTTCTAATCAATTGTGTCGACTCATCATCCTCGTTCCTTCCTCAATGAGTAATCGGTTTCCTACCGCCAACTCATTAAAGTATCCTTCTTACTCCAATGGTTAATGATTTCCAGTTACTTTACTCCTAAATGCTCTCCTCTTCCTTCGACCAACCATTAGTATACCTTTCCTACTTTCATCCTTAACCTTTCTTGGGTTTCTCCCTCCTCGAGCACCTTTCTTCTCTTGTTATTTACAGTATCGGCTCCAAAGTTCATGAAATATTCCTTTAAATGCGCAAATCCATTCTATTCTTAAGTCATCCCTTTAAGAGAACTCCTCTATGTCTGAGGAAACCATGTCAATATGACTACCCATTTGTCCTCTTATATACCTCTCGAGAGCTGAAAATCTCTTAGCATCGTTGCAAGGCTTAATCATTCTTTCTCTTACTTCACATTCCTCGTCGTGGCCACTATCCCTTTATCCCCACTTATCGAATTTGGTTCTCGAACCCCACCATTCCTCTTTTGTTCCATACTGCCACACTTTATCCAATTCACATGCCTACCTTCAAATTTTTACCCAAATAGTCCCGTGATTGCCCGTCGTCCCTCCTGGAGGCTTCACTCACTCATGTTCCCTCCTGGAGGCTTCACTCACTCATGTTTCTTACTTTTCACTTTTTCTGATATTTTGATCTCTGTACCTTCCATCTACTCACATTCTTTCCTTTCCAGATGTCATTACATTAAAACTCTCCAAACTTAACCTGTAGTGAAAATAGCATCAGCTTACCTTGTAACATTTGTGCCACTTTTTTTTTGTCACTTGAACTTCGTTACCCTGTTCGATTAATGCCTTCCATATACCGCAACGTTGGTTGCTGGGATACACATACCCGCTGATATAGCAACGTATGGGATATCATATGCATACGTCTATATATAATTACTACTATCTCGCTTACAAAATATTTCCAAACGCTATTCAAACTCACCCTAATTCTAGAGCTGTGATGCACCTTCTTTCTCTTCAGCGGTCTAGTCTGCCTCGTTCTACGCGACCTCTTAAGGTTTCCAACCACTTCGCACACTCTAATTTCCCTTAGGCTACTTTAGCTTCTTATTCATGTCTTACGTCTAAATTTATAGGACTTTTAGTACACTTCCCAGGGGGTCACCCATCCTAACATTTCTCTCACCCCAGCACGCTTAACCTTGAAGCTCTGATGAAATCCGGTGCGTTAATGTTGGTATGATCGCATCCACCTCACCGCATGACCTTCACCACATAATCTAGAGCAAGTTGAAGTCTTAATAGATTCCAAAACATTCTAGTAACGCATCTCCCTCTGAATTAGAAAGGGTCTCTTAATCTTCCGACTACACAATTACTATTTTGGCCTTTTTAATTCTCAATATTCACCTTTCATCTGTATGTACGACTACTTTCCGTCCTAGATTTCCCGATTCCCAATGGTAGCGAACACACCTTGGTCGCCGTTACTTATAAATACTCGGTTATCGGCCTCTTTGGGTTTCCACTCGCCACTATTAAATAATAATCTACAGCAAATGCAAATACATAGGAATTCCAATAAGGACTCATATACCCGTAGTCGATCGGTCTCTAGTCTGATCTAGTAGACTATAAGGTGAAGTGTACTCCTCGTCATCGTCTACCCACCATCCGCTCGTCTGGCCTTCATCATCTCTCTCATCTGAGTCCGAGGGATATAAATAACCGGGCAACTCCTGGTTTACCGACGGCCGGGATAGAGGGCTAGAGTAATCCGTAACACTCACCGGGGAGGCTGGTCTGGTGTAGTGCTCTGCCATAGGAGCAGCTGGCACGGCCTCAGGAATCTCCTCCTCCGGTGTCCCAGACGAATACTCGGACGGATCTGTATCATAGTTGTCCTCTGGGGGGGTCCTTCTCCCTAGGAGTCACAAACTCTGGAGGAATCATCGCTGGGTGCTCCGAGGGATCAGTCTCTATGGAATAACTAAGGCTCGTCCTGCTGGGTCCTGGAAATACTCTAGGGGCCTTCTTAGTACCCCCACTACCTGAAGCTGATCTCTTCATCTTTCGTCAGTCTGCACTTACCTACAGGAAAAAGGATCAAAAGCGATCTTTCCTAGACTCTGGCTTTATCGCACGATCTAAGACAGAAGGAAGGTCAATGATTCCTAAATACCCTGCAGCCTCCTGTTTATAAGTGTGGCCGGCTTCACACCCATAAACAGGACTCTACTGGACACGCTCTGTAGACAATCCCTAGGACGAACTGCTCTAATACCACTTTTGTCACGACCCAAACCGATGGGCCGTAACAAGTGCCCGACCACTACTGGCCAAGCACTCCTGTGCTTGCATTTACTTGTCACTGACTGTCCTGGGACCATATACAATCTGTAACTGTGCTATACTGTCTCCCGAACATTCAACATAAAATACACCGTACCAGGGACTCACGGCCAACGCATACATATAAACATAAACACTGAGAATAACTGCGTGAGCCGATCTGACCGCCACACATATATACTGTACAACAAAATATACGCCGACGAGGCTGCATAATACCATGGCTACATATCATTGTCTACAGACCTCTATAGAATACAAACTGTAGAAATGACAGGACAAAGCCCTGCCGTACCTATATATGTACGTAGCCGAATAGCATACCAAAAGGGGTGTAGACCCGGATCAATGGAGCGTACCGACTGCCGCTTAGGGGAGGTCCTACTGCTGTGAATCGTTCGACTGGCTACCTGATCCTGCGGGCATGAACACAGCATCCACAGGAAGGGACGTCAGTACGAGAAATGTACTGAGTATGTAAGGCATGAATAGCAACATAATAAGAGATGTAAAGTATGAATAATAACCGAAGGGAAATATAGAGCATATCGTAAGATAAAAGAGTAACCTGTACATATGAGTGCCTCTTAGGGCAGATGCCATGCATGCTTAGTGCTGCGGAACGTGCAGCCCGATCCATTTACCCATATATCCCGCGTCCGGGCATCCCGCGTCCAGGACGATATCATATTATGCCAACTGATCAGGTGGTTATGCGTCTATAGCACCACTCCCTTTTTCCCCATATTCCCCATATACATATACATATATCATATACATATATCATATAAGCAGCATGCAGAAGAGCCCAAGAAAAGCTATAACTCTATCGGAGTGACGTAAGGTCGGTAACCTCCGATTATATTATGGAATAATCGTGGTCGCTTTGTCTCACCTTGAAGGAACAATTATTATAAGGTGAGACAATCAATGAAGAATAGTATTAAGAGAACATAGAATAAGATCATAAATCTCATAAGGCGTCAATTCATATACTTTGGAATCTTTAAAAATAGTCATCATCCATGAATAAAATTGAGAAATCAAGAAATAGCTCAACATTCTTATATCGTCATTGAAATCGTAAACTTGGAACCTTTAAACCCGGAATCATTATCATCATAATCATCGTAGGAAAATATTCTCATCTTTGACATCACCATTATGATTGTGAAAACAGGTTCATCGTTGTTATCATAAGAGCTCACGGAGCCATAAATCTCTTATTTAGAAAATACGGATATTTTTGAAAACAGCTATGAATTATTAGGAAAGGAATTATGCCTTGGAGTCATAAACATCTAACTTTTGAGAACAAGGAAAATATGGAAACATTTATGAAATGGTAACATAGGAATCATGCCTTTGAAAGAAAGGGACGAGCCTTAACATACCTGTTCCACCTCCTATTAGCTACGCCTATTTGTCCAAGCTTGCAAGTCTACATTTAAGAGGATTTACACAATCGTTAGACTCATCTTCATAGGCCTGTCTTAAGCCCTCAAACTAACTCTTCCTAGAATCTGCTGAAATTTCGGCAGCATCTCCCCTGTTTATATGCCTAGCCCAAAATTATAACTCAGCTACCAACAACAACAACAATCATATCATTTCGAACGCCAATATGTACCATAAAACATCCCACACAATGTTTCCCAATTTCCACAACCAACCAACTCTCTATACAATTATTTAACGACTTTATCTCTGTAAATAAACCAAAATTAACATTAATAATAGGAGATTCATACCTTATTCTTGTTAAAACATAGATATCTTCAATATCTACCTTGAATCCACCGCAAAACCATACTAGAATCACATCCATGCGTTTATCCGGGCTTCGATTAATACTCCGTTGCTTGAAAATTGCTTACTTTGTGATCTCCTCTCTCTCTCTCTCTCTCTCCAAAAATCTGGAAATTTCTGGGCTAATCTGGTGAAAAAAGGGTTATGACCCTTTTTATAAGGGTCAAATTCGGGTCAAATCCGGGTCGGGTTACAGTAGCATTTTACTGAAGTAGTACTGTATCAGGTCGGTACTGTAGCAGTACTGTAGCACGCATTTCTGCTTTATTAGCTGAACTTGTAACGTCCATAATTCTCTACTCCGATGTTCTATCGATGAGCGATTTATTGCGTTGGAAACTAGACTCGACGAGCTTTATTTTAGGATTTTGTTTCACCTTAAAACACTTCATATGCTAAGAGATATGAGTCCCCCAAGTTGGACCAAAATTTTCACACAAAACATTACCCATCCTTTCTCCGAAGTCGTACTACTTCATTTCTTCCACTCATTTCCTTATAAAACCTTCCGGTATATCTTATATACATCCTTCACTTATTAAATATACTTAATAATTCTTGCTCCTTATATTCCAAAGTGATTTTACTTAACCCTAACTCAACGTACTTATGTTTCAAATTTGATAAGTGCTCTTCGAAGATACGGGGTGTAACACTTTCAGGGTGAGCTCCAGGACGTTCGCCGCCTTGAAGATTTATGTCTTACTTGATATTCCAAGACATATTGAGACAGTTGATGTATTATTGTTATTTCCAGACTTGTAAATACTAGCTAGTTGCTCTTGTATTACTAGACAGATTCTGGGGTGGTTTTGATGTATCTCCGCATTATTTATCTATTATTATGTCAGACTTACTTAACTCTATCTCTTCCGCTTATTTATTTATTATTTCATGTTTCTAAGATTGTTGGCATAAAGGTTCGCCTACCGAGGTGGGGAATGTAGGTGCCCGCGCGACTTAGCAAAATCGGTTCGTGATAATATACAAGTCTCAAATATCCATAAATACTGTCTAAATGATAGAATATAAAGACAGGAATGGATAGAGCCATCCGGGCAACGAATCCATCCAAGTGCTCACCCCGGAATGCTCGTCAGATGGCATCGGGACTCAGTCACGAAGCACAGAAGTAGATCCGGTCACAAACTCTACACTCAGAAAGAATGCAGCAAGGTAAAATCAGTACAACAGCACGTACTGAGTAGGCATCATAGGCCGACAACAGTTAGAAAATCATATATATAAGAAAAGTTCACAATTAGATAAAACTCAACACAATCCAAATATCGAATCTAGTGCCAATTTACCAAATCTAGCATAAGTCTAAAACACAATCTCAAGAACCACTATCAACTACAGGTATCACCAAAGATCAACCAATAAGTCCAATACAACGCCACAGGTACATATGAGATGAATGCAATGCAAATGCAATGATAGACACACGCTTCGGGCGGAATATCTCGTCGCATCGACAGTCATTACCCATGGGGACCTCTAAGTCTATGTACCTGTGGAGGCGCATAGCCCGATCCAATAGTCAATGTTGTGGAACGTGCAACCCGATCCCAGTCAGTGTTGCGGTACTTGCAACGCGATCCAAGTAAGTGTTGCGGCGTACAACCCGATCCCAAAATATGTATAAATAAGTGTGTCACGACCCAACCCCGTAGGCCGTGACTAGTGTCCGAATTGGACACTCATATCACCTGTTAACTATAATCTTTTATAACCAACATATTATGAACTTATTTGTATAAAAAAAACAGGACGTTATTCTAAAGTTGTCACAATTCTGTATGTCGTAGGCACCTGTCTCCTAAGGAGTTACGATCTTCAACAACCACATATATATATTTACGCAAGCCGACAAGGCTGCCACTACATGCAACATCCCAAACATATATATATATATATATATATGCAAGCCGACAAGGCTGCCATTACGAATGGGTACGCCCCAAACATAAGTCATATTCATACAACGCAACAACAACTATATACAGACCCACACATGTGTCCACAGACCTCTAAGAGTAATGACAGTATCATATGACGGGACAGGGCCCCGCCGTACCCCAAATAAACACATACATATACAACAAAAGGGAGTTATACCACAAGCTAGGCTCCGGAACAAAGGAGCACTTCAAAGTAGCTGAATAGATATCCTAGGCTAGCGGATCTCCGAAACGAGCGCCTGTACCTGCGGGCATGAACGCAGCCCCCCCGAAGAAAAGGGGGTCAGTACGGAATATGTACTGAGCATGTAAAGCATGAAATATAGTGATAGACTCATACTGAGACAAGGTGTGTAGGACCCAATGCAACAAACAGAATTTCATAAAACTTGCCTTTGAACATATTTCATCTGTATCGTTCTCATATCAATATCAATATAGAGTTTTGTAACCAAGGTTGAGTAATCATTCTGTATATAACATATATAACGTGTCCCGACCCTTTAGTGAGGGACTCGGTAATTATAATCATAGCATCATAACATAAACATATACGTGTCCCGGCCCTCTAGTGAGGGACTCGGTAATAAGGAATATATGCCCTCCTGGCCGCCATCTCCATATCATCATGTCATCATATCATCATATCATCATCATATCATCATATCATCGTATATATATATAACGTGTCCCGGCCCTCTAGTGAGGGGCTCGGTGAGTAATATAGTAAATATGCGCACGAAAACGTGTCCTGGCCCGGGACTCAGTGAAGGATATAGCGGTAAGCACGAGCAGAATAATAAGCAACCACATATATGCAATTCATCTTTTGAGACTCAATAGATAAGTAACTAACCAGCTCTAAAGTGTCAGGATAATAATCATATTCAGTTCTTTTTAAATCTCATTATAAGTTATAGCAAGGAACGTATCAGATTTCATGTACATGTATCAATTTGATATGGTGTAACTTTTGATAGTCAAGTATGCCTCTAATTATGCAATTCTTTAAAAGTAGGAACTTCTATACATCATTCATTAGTCAATCATATAGTAGGCTCGTGACCATAACATTACGGAATGAATAGAATCATAAGTCATGCTTGGAACTAGAGAGTAGAATTTACCCCAAGGTTCATATCATTTCTTACTTACGTCTAGGACATGCCAAGAAAAGAAGGAATAGGCTTTACATACCTTTAGCGTTTAGTCGTATTATAACTTGTACTTGCTGCCCGATAGTACTTATCCTATATCAAAATATCAAGAGCTACGATTAGTCTACGAGGGAATTCAATATGTATTTTAACGTTAACAACCCCTTTCCAACATTTAGACGACGTTTCGTTCGCATTCAAACCAACTAGTACTACAAGCTAATATTGTTAGTCATTCTTTCATGTATCAATCCGAAATTGTTTAAACATGACTTAAGGGAACTTTGGACAGTCCGTACATCATTTAAAACAGGCCCTTATCCACGGCCAAACAGCACACACAACATTACCATTTTCGCTTCGCAATTTTCCAACTTCAACTACAACGATAACAACACGTTTACAACAATACTTATATGATTATTGGAACTGTTTTAGCATCATATTAACTCTTACAACAGCCCACAAACCATTTCAATTTCAACTTGAATCATTAAACTTCACTTTCATTATACGTTCATAACAATAACCAACATTCACCATACACTAATTCACTCCTAACATTAAAACAGTCCACGGTTTGGACTGTTTTCCCCCTTCAACATGATTCATTTCTTTAACACCTCAATTCACATATTCATAATGCATACAATACACCACAATGTCCATAACAACAACAATTAAAACATGACACAAAACAGTCCATAAATTCCTCTAAAACAGCCCCCTACACGGCTTCAACACAACTACAACAACTTCATGATTTTCATCCATTTACCCACACTACAACACACTCAATTCATTCCCAATACATGTACAAGAAGATTAAGCATGATTCCATTTAAGTCTACAACACACAGCCCACTTCAACTTCAAGAAAAACAGTCCAATACCAATATGCAACATCATAAACATACTTCTACAATCTTTGTTCATTTACATATGTTGACACACGTTCAACCCATCAACAATACATGCAAAATAAGACCAACATGGCTTCACCCAAGCTCACGGCTCACCTAAACTTCAACCACAACAACAAAACAACAACAACATGCACGAATTATACATTCAAATCATCATACAACACAAGAAAAATGATCATTCTTACCTTGTATCTAAACACTTCAATCGGCTAGCCCTTCACTTTCACCTCTTGAATTTTAACACTTGTTCTTGCTATTCCAATGAATGCTACACGTTAATACACCTTTAGGGGAGTTAAATTGTCCAAGAAACTGATTTTGTTTTTGGAGCAATTTGGAGGAGGGTGTTCTCGGCCAGCTTGTAGCCGAGAGCCTCTCTCTCTATCACTATACTTTCTAAACTTTGTAAATGTTGAAAATGATGTAGTTAGTTGATAGTGAATCAGCATTTGTGTTATATATATGCATTACAATATTTGGACATGTGTCCCACTTAAATTTTGGGTCAATTATCTTTGACCATTCCACTAAACTACACGGCCAACTATGGCTATTTTTAATGGACTGATTTAGTTTTCCAATCCCACTTAATAATCTAACCATGGTTAATTTAATCCCAATTTTCCATTAATGCTTCTATACCAAACGAAATTTGTAGGTACTTGTGACTTGAAACGAAACCGGAAGTTAAAGTCTCTACTTCGTATCTTAAAATAGTCTTGTCTTTAACTTGTCGCGTTTAGTTTAAAACGTCCCAATGTATGAAAATATGGGATATAACAAAGTGAATGCGCAATAGCAATGCCAACAAGAATAAATGAATCAATGGTGCCACACATGGACAAAAATCCCACTCACAATATCATATCATAACCTTTCTTTCCTTTCCACCAACCTTAATGACGATAAATATGCTTTCTGACACACAAGTAATCACTAAGCATCAACTCTAGAATCAATCATGTGGTGACAAGCAAACAACTCACAATTAAGCAACAACTCAATAGAACATAATAAGGCGACAAACCATAATCAACAACAACACCAATCTAAGTATTCTATCCCAACTTCATACCTGAAGGTTTACATGCTTTCTCCAACAATCACTAACTCTACATATGATTCGCTAACTGAAGTCTAACAAAAAGGTAAGCTGTAACCTACCTTGAAAGCCGAACAGGAGCCACGAACCATCATACCTTTTCCTTGCCTTTTCGTAGCACCTCCAAGTACACAAAGTCTATTCATAATCGAATTCTATATTAAAAACCATGAATAACGACACCTATATTGCTATACTTCTAGTTAGGTCAAATTCTAACCCAAGGAATTTGGGGAAACGGGCCCACAAATGTAAAATGGAAAATTGAAAGATGGAACATGCAATTCAAGCTCTATGTGATCAAACCCACTAATCAATTGCTAAAACAACTCAAGATTAAGCCTAATTCAGATTTAAAGCAAAACCCTCAAATTTGGGTATGGACCCTAATTCTTCAATCCTCAATTTTACCACTAATAATGGAAGAAATAAGCTTAAAAACGAGGAATTCATCAAATTCTATGGTTATACTAGTCAATTTCACCATCAATTTTCATTTTGGAAGTCTAAACCCATTTCAAGAAATTTATCACAAGACTCATCTTCTCTATTTCGATTCTAGTGATTCTAAGCATGGATTAGGGATCTAGGAAGGTAAATGATGAAGGCTAGGTTCATAGATCATACCTCCAAGAAGATTTAGTCCATAAGTTGATCAACTCTCCCAAAGAGTGCTTAGAAAGTGATGAAAAGAAGTGATAGGGTTTAAGGGTTTTAACTTGAGGAAAAACAAAATTTTGCCCGACATCAACTGCAGTGGTCATGGGCCCATTTCAGCGCATCCTTGGCGGCCAAGGGATAGCTACAGCGGCCACTTAAAAATCCCTAAGCTTCTGTAGCGGCAACCCTACTGCTACTGCGAGCCCGCTACAGCGGTTGGTCGACCGCTATGACGGCTTGCCACAATTATACTATGACTGCTATAGCCGTCAGCCCCTTGCTACCGCGGGGCCACTGCGGCGGACACCAGACACCAGAATACTACTGGTTTTCGACAATCTCCAACTCGAAATTCGACTATCACCCGAGGCCCCACAAATACAAAACAAACATGCAAACGCATAAAAACGCGCTACAAACTCACCCGTGGCCTTGAATTTCCTAATGGATGTCTATTTGACCAAGTCAACCCCCAATGGCCTAAATCCAAGTTTCCACCCAAGTTCCAAAACGCTCCCAATTGCATTGGGAACCAAACCAAACACACTACCAAGTCATAAATGATGATCCGGACCTCTTGAAATTGACAGAATTCCAGAAAATGTCTTCTTACCCAAAAGTCAACTTTGGGTCAAATGAATTCCACTTTAAGGCTCAAACCTCCAAAAGTCACTCCAAAACCCGCTCGATGACCTCTGGAAAGGGTCAATAGGGGTAAAAGGGTCATTAGCACTATAACGACCAATAGGGTCATTATAGAGACTCATCTAACAAAATCAATTGAGTTTGAACAAGCAGTCAGGCTAGTGAACAAAATAAAGGTTAGATTTATGTTACCTTATATGATTTTAATAATAAAGGTCTGATTTTTTCTTCTTCAAATAAATTTTAGTCCCAACTTACTGCTTATCACTTGTTGTAGAAGCGTTTCAGAAACGTTGACCATGTATACAAATCTTTCATAAACATTGTGGGCACGTATAGGAAAGAGAACAAGAACATCAAAGAGGTGTACTAGAGGTGATAAAACATTTTTAGTTTGAATAAATAGATATTATAGATGGGTGACATGATTTTCTTTTTGTCACTATATTTCCATATGTGTAGATAGTTGTACTTCTCAATGGCCATCCAGAATTGCTAGAGGAGCTCACTAGATTTTTTCTAGATCCAGCTACTGTTAATCCGCGCTTCCCTTTGGTTAGAATTATTGATCCTCATGCAGAAAGAAACCTTAGCATGCAGCATCATACTGATGAAAGAAATTTTTTCGAAAGGTTGAAGAATTTAGAGGTCCTCACCAAGGTAAAGTTTCCCTAAGTGTGAGTTCATGGTTATCATTGTCTGAATATCTGTACATGATGTGCCACATTAGAATCTTCCGCCATTAGGACTATATGGTTTATGATATCACCGATTTGAGGGCCATCTATTAGTTAGTATATATTGATTCATGGTGAATTACAAGTGCTCATTTTTAGATTTCAGTCGTGCGATGAAACCTAAAGGGTGAGTATTAGTACTCTGCTTCCCTTAAATTTGCTAAACATTTACAAACTTCTTTGCTAAAGTTCTTGATATATGCATTTGTTTTTAGAAAAGTGTTGATGAATTTGGTTAGTAACATTTTTAATATGATTTGTTTGATCTTTCCAGATACGTATAACACTTTCTGTGAAAGGGTAAAGGAAAGACTACGAAGTCCAGTTGATTATCAGTCATTCTTAAAATGTCTTCATATTTACAGCAAAGAAAAAATTACAAGGAAGGAGTTACAAAGTTTGGTACGTGTATCCTGCATCTACTATATCTTTTTTGCACCTACATGACAGTAATATTTGTTTATAACTTCTGCTATCTGTGGCTTGGTTGATGTTCATGCAAAACATAGTCCGAACAAGCGGTACACTAAACGCCTGCCCAATCGTGAGAAAAAAACTTCGTGCAACTACAAAAAAATATAACAACCTTAGTGAATAGATGCTAATCAGTTCCTTTTTTATATATCTTCAATTCAATAATTAAGAAAAGGAAAAGATAAAAGGCTGAAAAAGCACAATTGGTGTGGGTTCCGCTAGGATAGAGTTTCAATTCTTTTGATTGATGCTGCAAAATGGTTACGGCGCCTGGGATAGAGCCAAATATATTCAAACACATCCTCTCTTTTGACCGAAAAATATGATAAACAGGGGTACTGAATCCGGTTCTTTTAGAATTCTGTGGTACTAATGTCTCTGAAATGATATACAAGTCGATCCGGTGATTTTTGTTTGAGCATCATAAATTAAAATACATGCTACTCACTTTAGGTTGTCAATATACTTGGACAATATCCTGATGTTATAAAGGGCTTCAATGAATTTATAGAGCGTTATGATCGAGTTGGCACGTCCTGAAATTTCATTATGGTAAAATTATTGTGTCACATATGTATGTGATTTCATTATGATTGATTTCTGCTTTGTAGTTGAATTTCTTGCAGATGAGAGTAAGGAAGAACGTAAAGAGTAGAAGTATAAAACTGAGGCTCCTCTTGAAGATGCTATCAGCTTTCTGAAGAAAGTAAAGGTTATTCTCCTGGCTTCTGATTTCATAATAATTCTCTGCACTTTTTTCCTTTTCTTTTACTAGTTACTATTTATATGCAATACAGGTATATCTCATGATAATTATTACAGTACATATCTTTTATCCAAAGCGATAATATTGTAAGGGTATGTCTTATAAATGTAATGTAAAGACTTACATATTTATATATATATATATGTATTGTGAAATGTTACCCATTTCGAATGTGAACTTGGAGTATAGGAATAAAAACTTGGATACTTTAAAAAGTGATTCACTATTTTTATGATGTCATTCTACAAGGAAATAGTGAAGTTCTGGTTAATTAAAAGGTTATTGCATTCCTAACGACACGACAAGTGAACAGTGAGGTTTTTTAATAAATTAAAAAAAAATTGAATAATGGGTATGCTGTTGTTGGCTAAATAATGAATAAACGTAAATTATGAAGTTTTCAAGAAATATGTAACTATTACAATTTAATCCAACATGAAATGCAGTTATGAAGGATAAAATTTTGATCAACATTTCTATTGGAGTCTCGTGCATTTGTAATAGTATAGATATAGATAGATAAACCTTAAGTAGTAACTTAATTGTTGGAGTTATCACTTCGTGCAGGAACGTTTCCAAAATGATGATCATACTTACGAATCCTTCCTAGACATTATAAAGACGTACAAGAAGGAGTGCAAGGGCATCTATGAAGTCTACCATGAGGTGATTAAACATCTTTTAAGTTGAATAAAAAAAATACTATATATAGATGATCTTCACGTTTTAATTTGTCACTATTTTTTTTATTTTATTTGTAGGTTGTCAAACTTCTCAATGACCATCCAGATTTGCTTGATGAGTTCACTAAATTATTGCCAGATCCTTAAGCTATTTCTATGCTTAGGCAATATCCTGTGAACCATCCTTTTTAGCTCCTTATAATGCTATTGTCATGACTAAAGCTTGCTAATCATGAGTTGTACTTGATATTCTCAAAGAATTCTTACGGAGATTGGTTGGTTGTTTTGGAATTCCATGTGCGGTTTTTTATGAATAGAGATTTGGTATTATTAGCATTAAATATTGCTAAATGGTTTCTTGAACAATATCATTTTCCCTTCTAGCAAATCAAGAAAATTTTCATTCATCTTTATATATATAGTTACAAGAGAATAACTTATTTGTACTTGTTTATATATGTGGAAAGACCCAAAGAGGGTCCTAATGTAATTAAAATAAGGGTAAATATCTGCTTCCAAATCTTGAACCTCTGGGGTAAAACTTGTTCAAATCAAAGTAGTAAAATTTGCCCAAGATTTAATAGCTTTGATATAAAACAAAGTGATAGGCATCAATCTACTTCTCTAATGATGCTTGAATGAGATAATATCTAGTTAAGGATACAAATAACTATGAGAATTTTCCCTTGCTTTGTTAGTTATTGCAGTATAAACATGTTTGTCATACCGTATTACTTGTGTTTAATCGTATTGTTCTCAAATCTCAATTGATTAGAGCGATATATTCTCTACTGTTATCCAAAAACAATCATAAAATGAATCAAGTAGTCTGTTTTCGTGTAGAAGACTACAGCATAAGAAAATAATCTTCAACTCAAATAGTCCACGCATCAAGAACTATATATTAGTCTACCATATATACACATAAAAAATGATCATTTTAACCTTATAAATAATGTAATTTTCAAGGGAAACTATCCGAATGAGCCCTTTTGCATCATCTAACTCCGCCAATGTGTGTGAGTTTTTGGCTTTGCAACCCCTAATTTTGCCGATGTACGTGAGTGTCTAGCTGAGGTTGAATAAATGGAATTCAACCTTAATAAATCAATAGTTGAATATATTGACAAAGATGATTGGGTACTTTATTTGGTTAACTAAATAAAATCAACAATCATCATTTTGAAAAACTTATATTTTTTGCTTTAACTTTTATTTTATAGTTCAAACATGATTTTTTAACATATCATTTTGAAAAACTTATATTTGAATTTTTTAACAGACCTGATTACTAGTTTTATAAAATGCCTAACAAAGAGAAGTAATTAAGGATTAATAATATGTGGCCGTGGTGAAAATAATATGTGGTAGCTTCTGAAAAAATAGTAGAAACTAAAAACGAGTTATATCTTGATCTGTCGTATTAAACTATTTTAACTTAATAAATAATTTTGAATTCAACATATTCAATCAAGTCAATGTATAAGTCATAACCTAGCCCATTTAAACTTCGATGTATGACTTAAAAGACGATTGCTTTTGACACCTCTACATAATTTTGCCAATCTCTAGTCATTCTGAACTTCCAGAGCATGAAGTACAAATGTTAGCAGCGTTAAATATTAAAGAAAAACTAAAATACCCCAAATTTTTTACCTAATTGTCAACAACTCAGTAAACCAAGGAAGAGGGCATTATTCCGTTTTTAAGAAAATTTTAATAGTAGTAAACTAATAGCACACATTACAAGATACATATTCATGAATAGAAGGTAAGGAGCTTACGATTTTGCAACAATATCTATCGTCACATTACTAGGTATATTTACACTTTATTTTTTTTGTATATCTCTCCAACGTTAGAGAGGGAGAGAGAGAAGAAGGCAAATAGAACAGGTATAAATACAGATTTAATGATTTCTTCTACTGATCCACATATTGATTAATTCTTCTTGTTATTTATTCGTAAAACTTGTTGTTGTACTATTTTTCCAGCATGGGTCTATTGAGAATCAGTGTATATGGTAACGATCACTTTAAACGGCCAAGTAATTCTTATCGTGGAGAATCGTAAGCTCTTCTCATTCTGTTCACTTCCAAATTATTTAGTTTTTTGAATTCCTGATAATTCTAAATAATAAATCAGTAATTTTTAGTTTCTACATGGCGATTGGTGTGTTGTTTTATGATCATAAATTTTTAGATGCCTTTTTAGAATATGTCAATTTTTACCCATGCTGCATTTGTTTGGGTGGTCTAGTATGATTTTTTCTTTACCTATTTGGTTCTGCCCTTTTAATTGGGTTTTACCAATTCTGAATGAACCATTTCAAGTTTTTTGCTTTTTACCCCAAACTAAGTGTCGTTTTTATGTGGATGAGATAAATCAAAGTTAACCACTACTTGAATATATGTATTTATGTATGTATGAATAATTTTAACAACACTACTGCGAACACAAGCTTAGTTACATGCATATTAATTATTCCACTTGCTATCTCTGACCACAACATGTAACCTTAAGCAAGAAATTTCCACCCTTAGGAGACACCAGACCACTCTGGATTATCGGGTCTCGCAATTAGAAGGGAAAGGAAAACAAATAATAGAAACACTAGTTTATAATACGATGGAAGATTTACCAGTTGATAACACCGTAGAAGAAGTAACTACGGAGGAAGGAGAAAGTAGTAATCCCGGTTCTAATTTTTTAATAAAATTAGAAACTATCACTTCTTTCAAATTTTTTATAAAAATTACTCTTCTAATAGATTATAATTTCAAAAAGGAATTCACTGCTCTAGTTGATAGTGGATCAGATCTAAGTTGTATTCAAGAAGGATTAATTCCTTCAAAATATTTTTTAAAAAAACTACTCATAGTTTACGGTCTGCTAGTGGCCAAAAAATGGGTATTACTTATAAATTACCTAAAGCTTATATTTGCCAAGACAAAGTTTGTATTCCTGAAAGCTTTGTATTGGTAAAAGATATTTCAAACCAAATGATTTTGGGAACTCCATTCATCCATAAACTATTTCCTATTCAATGGATGGATGACAAAGGTTTTATAGGAACCTATGATGAAAAAACCTATCAAATTCCAGTTTATAACTGAACCTTTTTCAAGGATTTTAAATGAAATCAAAGATAGGTTGATGAATAAACATCAACAAATCAATTTTCTTAAATAAGAAATTTATTCTCTTCAAATTGAAGATATTTTACAAAATCCTAAATTACAGGAAAAAATTGAGTTTATAAAAAATCAATTTTCTCTACAAATTTGTAGTGATCATCCTAATGCTTTTTGGGACAGAAAAAGACATATTGTCACTCTTCCATATGAAGAATCTTTTTCTGAAAATAATATTCCTACTAAGGCCAAACCATGCCAAATGAATTCCGAATATTTGGAATTATGTAAAAATGAGATTTCTACTCTTTTACAAAAAGGTCTTATAAGATCTTCGAAATCTCCATGGTCATGCACAGCTTTTTATGTTAATAAACATGCTGAACAGGAACGAGGAGTTCCAAGATTGGTTATAAATTATAAACCTCTTAATAAAATTTTAAAATGGATTCGATATCCGATTCCTAATAAAAAGGATTTACTAGATCGTCTTCATAATGCGATCATATTTTTCTAAGTTTGATTTAAAATCCGGTTATTGGCAAATCCAAATAGCCGAAGCAGATAAATATAAAAATGCTTTTAATGTCCCAATTGGACAATTCGAATGGAATGTCATGCCTTTTGGGCTTAAAAATGCCCCTTCAGAATTTCAAAAAATTATGAATGATATTTTTATGGCTTATAGCAACTTTATTATCGTTTATATCGATGATATTTTAGTATTTTCAAATACCATTGAAATGCATTTTAAACATCTTGATATATTCAAGAAAATTATCATTCAAAATGGTTTGGTTATATCTAAACCAAAAATGTCCCTTTTTCAAACAAAGGTCAGATTTTTAGGCCACAATATTGAGAAGGGAAAAATTATTCCTATAAATAGAAGCATAGAATATGCTTCTAAATTCCCTGATATTATTACTGATAAGACTCAACTTCAAAGGTTTCTTGGAAGTTTGAATTATATTTCGCCATTTTATAAAGATTTAGCTCAAGATACATCTATTTTATATGATAGATTAAAAAAGATTCCAAAACCCTGGACTGATGCTCATACACAAGCAATTCAAAAAATCAAGGGAAAAGTTAATAATCTTCCATATACGACAGGATCGCGCCATCACATGATGCCATCTAGGTAAAAATAGTTTTACTAGGTTACCGACCCTGGCGTTGGGGTTGCTCCTACCAGAACAAGTCCAACAAACACCATAAACGCCATCCTCGGCTAAGCTGGCAAACAACAGGACCACCGCCTGGTTATGAACAGTTCGCCTGGGTCAATCTCTACCTTAACCTTGAACAACTTGTTTTGGCATTGATCATGATGCATTAAAGCATTATTACCACGATCCCAGTAGTCTAGTGTGATGTAATTCAACGGAGTATTTAGCCTATAAGGCTAAACATGAACTGAAATAAAATAAAACTGATAAAGCAAGAAAATAAAATTTATACCTTAAGGATGAAAGTTAAACAAACTTTCCTCTTATCTGAGAAGAATGAGATTTTTACAGAAGGAGATTTATATAAACAAACTTTTTATTTATATGAGAAAGGTTTTTACAAGGAGAGAGCTGGAGAGAGCTTGTGCTTGGGGGATCCAAGACTTGCCTCTTATCTGAGAAGAATGATCCATATATAGCAGATCATGGGTACAAAACAACAAAATGAAAAAGTAAATGGCTGACATCCTCATGGCCAGATAAAAAGAAAAACGGAAAGTAAAAAGTAAAAGTGGCCGAAAGTGGCCAAAGTGGAAAACATAATTATTACAACTTTAATAATTAAAGTTGCTTTATTAAAGCAGATTCCTTCTTTATAAGAATAGCCGCCTAGTGGCGGGTCCCACCAATCATATCATTGGTGACTTGCCCTTGTTTTTTGAAGAGCTGGAAGATTCTTCCGGTTGGCTAAGAAATTGAGCCGCGAATTTTTCAAAGTCCTCTGTATTATCTGGACTCTGGGATTCCCCTGCCAAGACCTGGGTATCATAGTCTTCGCCTTCTTCATTATCATTGTCAGTGGTATGATCAACAGACGCCATTGATGTATCTGACATAGCTTTCATATTAAGATGCTGCATCAAATTAGATTTAAATTCCTCCATGCAAGTAGCTATAAGCTGTTCTGGGGGAATTACTCCTTTTTTCATCTGAATCTTTCGAGCAATATGCTCAAAAGGACTGGGAACTTCCTTTTGTCTGGAATTAATGGAGTCCTTATAATGTCCAATGGTAGTCTTGATTTGATTTATTAAATCTTGTCCTGGGATGGTTCCATCTTTAGATTTTTGAATCAATGTTTTCCAGAATTTTGTATAAAAAAATCTGTTTAAGCAAGGCATATTTGGCGGGGTATAACCCACTTCAACTGACCAATTCATGATCCATGGAATAGAAAATTCAATGAAGAAATACATATTAGAAATTTCTTCAGAGAAGGTAATATTATTTTCCAAATCTATTATTTTTTGGAGAAACATCAACCCATTCAGTATATAAACTCTTGAAGGGTTCTGGTAAATTTTTCACGGTTGGACCATAATGGATCCACCATTGATAAAACCAATTTGGAATGCCCTGTTTATAAACATTGGCACATATTTTTATAAACCAAGAATGTTTTTTATTATCATTCTCATATAAAAGAGCTTTATTAAAGCTTTCAACATAGTCCCAATAAATGAATTTAACTGGGACCTTTTGTTCTGGGTGGATATAATCTCTGTCCTTTAACGGACTTATTCCCCATTCATTTGGAGAGAAGATTTTCTTTATAATGATTTTTGAAAAATTAGAAACCTTTTTGGTATTAGCTGGATAAAAATGTTGAAATTCAGCTGACCCTACAGATGAAAGGATCATTTCATAATTCATCCGATATTTATAAGTTGGAGTAGCGTATGACGCTTTATCAAAATACCTTTGCATTATTTGCCAAGGTTCATCTTTCCATTGGAGATCATCATTCTCAAGGAGAATTATTAATTCTCGATGAGCATTTTCTTCATATGAATCAGTGTCCCCATTATCATCTATTATGAGAGCACTGGAATATGATGGAGGCATATTATCTCCTTTTTTCTGTGCTTCTATAAAAGCAAGGTATTCAACATAAGTGATTTGTTTCGGAGTATTACCAGAAGTTTCTGCAATATTGTCGGCTATTAGCCTTTTGTTACCTATTTGGGCAAGAATAGTACCTCTGCCCGTTCCTTTTTGTCCTCTTCCCCTTCCTCTATTAGAGGGAGGTGTCAGTGTGGGTCTCATCCTGCAAATGAGAAAATGTCAGTTATGAACTTGAATATTCTCTAGTAAGAAAATCAGGGAGATTATTATCTGATCCCTTTTTATAATGAATTTCAAAATCAAATGGTGCTAAAAGAGCTTGCCATCTGGCAAACATTTGTTTAGAAACATCATGTTTGCAATCTTTATTAAACATAAATTTTGTTGCTTGGCAGTCAGTTTTTATTAAAAAAATTTGGTTGTATAAATCACCTTGAAATTTAATAACACATTTTACTATAGCAAGAATTTCTTTTGCTATAGTAGCATAGTTCTTTTGGCTATTATTCCATTTGCCCGAGTAAAACTGGACTAAATATTCTTGTTTATCATTTGGAGAAAGCTGTTAAAGTATTCCTCCATAGCTAATATCAGAGGCATCAGTTTCTATAATCTTTTGCCAGTTAGGATTGACTAAAGTAAGACAAGGAAGATTATAAACTTTTCCCTTGATTTTTTGAATTGCTTGTGTATGAGCATCAGTCCAGGGTTTTGGAATCTTTTTTCATCTATCATATAAAATAGATGTATCTTGAGCTAAATCTTTATAAAATGACGAAATATAATTCAAACTTCCAAGAAACCTTTGAAGTTGAGTCTTATCAGTAATAATATCAGAGAATTTAGAAGCAAATTCTATGCTTCTATTTATAGGAATAATTTTTCCCTTCTCAATATTGTGGCCTAAAAATCTGACCTTTGTTTGAAAAAGGGACATTTTTTGTTTAGATATAACCAAACCATTTTGAATGATAATTTTCTTGAATATATCAAGATGTTTAAAATGCATTTCAATAGTATTTGAAAATAGTAAAATATCATCGATATAAACGATAATAAAGTTGCTATAAGCCATAAAAATATCATTCATAAATTTTTGAAATTCTGAAGGGGCATTTTTAAGCCCAAAAGGCATGGCGTTGGGGTTGTTTCTACCAGAACAAGTCCAACAAACACCCTAAACGCCATCCTCGGCTAAGCGGGCAAACAACAGGACCACCGCCTGGTTATGAACAGTTCGCCTGGGTCAGTCTCTACCTTAACCTTGAACATCATGTTTTGGCGTTGATCATGATGCATTAAAGAATTATTACCATGATCTCAGTAGTCTAGTGTGACGTAATTCAACGGAGTATTTAGCATATAAGGCTAAACATGAACTGAAATAAAATCAAACTGATAAAAAAGGAAAATAAAACTTATACCTTAAGGATGAAAGTTGTGCTCAGCAGAAGGAGATTTATATAAACAATCTTTTTATTTATAAGAGAAAGGTTTTTACAAGGAGAGAGCTGGAGAGCTTGTGCTTGGGGGATCCAAGACTTGCCTCTTATCTGAGAAGAATGATCCTTATAAAGCGGATCATGGGTACAAAACAACAAAATGAAAAAGTAAATGGCCGACATCATCATGGCCAGATAAAAAGAAAAACGGAAAGTAAAAAGTAAAAGTGGCCGAAAGTGGCCGAAGTGGAAAACATAATTATTACAACTTTAATAATTAAAGCTGCTTTGTTAAAGCAGATTCCTTCTTTATAAGAATAGCCGCCTAGTGGCGGGTCCCACCAATCATGTCATTAGTGACTTGCCCTTGTTTTTTGTAGAGCTGGAAGATTCTTCCGGTTGGCTAAGAAATTGAGCCGCGAATTTTTCAAAGTCCTCTGTATTATCTGGACTCTGGGATTCCCCTGCCAAGACCTAGGTATCATAGTCTTCGCCTTCTTCATTATCATTGTCAGTGGTATGATTAACAGACGCCATTGATGTATCTGACATAGCTTCCATATTAAGATGCTGCATCAAATTAGATTTAAATTCCTCCATGAAAGTAGCTATAAGCTGTTCTGGGGAATTATTCCTTTTTTCATCTGAATTTTTCGAGCAATATGCTCAAAAGGACTGAAAACTTCCTTTTGTCTGGAATTAATGGAGTCCTGATAATGTGCAATGGTAGTCTTGATTTGATTTATTAAATCTTGTCCTGGGATGGTTCCATCTTTAGATTTTTGAATCAATTTTTTCTAAAATTTTGTATAAAAAATTTTGTTTAAGCAAGGCATATTTTGCGGGGCATAACCCACTTCAACTGACCATTTCATGATCCATGGAATAGAAAATCCAATGAAGAAATACATATTAAACATTTCTTCAGAGAAGGTAATATTATTTTCCAAATCTATTATTTTTGGAGAACCATCAACCCATTCAGTATATAAACTCTTGAAGGATTCTGGTAAATTTTTCACGGTTGGACCATAATGGATCCACCATTGATAAAACCAATTTGGAATGCCCTGTTTATAAACATTGGCACATATTTTTATAAACCAAGAATGTTTTTTATTATCATTCTCGTATAAAAGAGCTTTATTAAAGCTTTCAACATAGTCCCAATAAATGAATTTAACTGGGACCTTTTGTTCTGGGTGGATATAATCCCTGTCCTTTAACTGACTTATTCCCCATTCATTTGGAGAGAAGATTTTCTTTATAATGATTTTTGAAAAATTAGAAACCTTTTTGGTATTAGCTGGATAAAAATGTTGAAATTCAGCTGACCCTACAGATGAAAGGATCATTTCATAATTCATCCGATATTTATAAGTTGGAGTAGCGTATGACGCTTTATCAAAATACCTTTGCATTATTTGCCAAGGTTCATCTTTCCATTGGAGATCATCATTCTCAAGGAGAATTATTAATTCTCGATGAGCATTTTCTTCATATGAATCAGTGTCCCCATTATCATCTATTATGAGAGCACTGGAATATGATGGAGGCATATTATCTCCTTTTTTCTGTGCTTCTATAAAAGCAAGGTATTTAGCGTAAGTGATTTATTTCTGGGTATTACCAGAAGTTTCTGCAATATTGTCGGCTATTAGCCTTTTGTTACCTATTTGGGCAAGAATAGTACCTCTACCCGTTCCTTTTTGTCCTCTTCCCTTTCCTCTATTAGAGGGAGGTGTCAGTGTGGGTCTCATCCTGCAAATGAGAAAATGTCAGTTATGAACTTGAATATTCTCTAGTAAGAAAATCAGGGAGATTATTATCTGATCACTTTTTATAATGAATTTCAAAATTAAATGGTGCTAAAAGAGCTTGCCATCTGGCAAACATTTGTTTAGAAACATCATGTTTGCAATCTTTATTAAACATAAATTTTGTTGCTTGGAAGTTAGTTTTTATTAAAAAAAAAATTGGTTGTATAAATCACCTTGAAATTTAAGAACACATTTTACTATAGCAAGAATTTCTTTTGCTATAGTAGCATAGTTCTTTTGGCTATTATTCCATTTGCCCGAGTAAAACTGGACTAAATATTCTTGTTTATCATTTGGAGAAAGTTGTTTAAGTATTCCTCCATAGCCAATATCAGAGGCATCAGTTTCTATAATCTTTTGCCAGTTAGGATTGGCTAAAGTAAGACAAGGAAGATTATAAACTTTTCCCTTGATTTTTTGAATTGCTTGTGTATGAGCATCAGTCCAGGGTTTTGGAATCTTTTTTAATCTATCATATAAAATAGATGTATCTTGAGCTAAATCTTTATAAAATGACGAAATATAATTCAAACTTCCAAGAAACCTTTGAAGTTGAGTCTTATCAGTAATAATATCAGGGAATTTAGAAGCAAATTCTATGCTTCTATTTATAGGAATAAGTTTTCCCTTCTCAATATTGTGGCCTAAAAATCTGACCTTTGTTTGAAAAAGGGACATTTTTGGTTTAGATATAACCAAACCATTTTGAATGATAATTTTCTTGAATATATCAAGATGTTTAAAATGCATTTCAATAGTATTTGAAAATACTAAAATATCATCGATATAAACGATAATAAAGTTGCTATAAGCCATAAAAATATCATTCATAATTTTTTGAAATTCTGAAGGGGCATTTTTAAGCCCAAAAGGCATGACATTCCATTCGAATTGTCCAATTGGGACATTAAAAGCAGTTTTATATTTATCTGCTTCGGCTATTTGGATTTGCCAATAACCGGATTTTAAATCAAACTTAGAAAATATGATCGCATTATGAAGACGATCTAGTAAATCCTTTTTATTAGGAATTGGATATCGAATCCATTTTAAAACTTTATTAAGAGGTTTATAATTTATAACCAATCTTGGAACTCCTCGTTCCTGTTCAGCATGTTTATTAACATAAAAAGTTGTGCATGACCATGGAGATTTCGAAGATCTTATAAGACCTTTTTGTAAAAGAGTAGAAATCTCATTTTTACATAATTCCAAATATTCAGAATTCATTTGGCATGGTCTGGCCTTAGTAGGAATATTATTTTCAGAAAAAGATTCTTCATATGGAAGAGTGACAATATGTCTTTTTCCATCCCAAAACCCATTAGGATGATCACTACAAATTTGTAGAGAAAATTAATTTTTTATAAACTCAATTTTTTCGTATAATTTAGGATTTTGTAAAATATCTTCAATTTGAAGAGAATAAATTTCTTGTTTAAGAAAATTGATTTGTTGATGTTTATTCATCAGCCTATCTTTGATTTCATTTAAAATCCTTGAAAAAGGTTCAATTATAAACTGGAATTTGATAGGTTTTTCATCATAGGTTCCTATAAAACCTTTGTCATTCATCCATTGAATAGGAAATAGTTTATGGATGAATGGAGTTCCCAAAATCATTTGGTTTGAAATATCTTTTACCAATACAAAGCTTTCAGGAATACAAACTTTGTCTTGGCAAATATAAGCTTTAGGTAATTTATAAGTAATACCCATTTTTTGGCCATTAGCAGACCGTAAACTATGAGTAGTTTTTTTAAAATATTTTGAAGGAATTAATCCTTCTTGAATACAACTTAGATCTGCTCCACTATCAACTAGAGTAGTGAATTCTTTTTTGAAATTATAATCTATTAGAAGAGTAATTTTTATAAAAAATTTGAAAGAAGTGATAGTTTCTAATTTTATTAAAAAAATAGAACCGGGATTAATCCTTTCTCCCTCCTCCGTAGTTACTGCTTCTACGGTGTTATCAACTGGTAAATCTTCCATCGTATTATAAACTGGTGTTTCTATTATTTGTTTTCCTTTCCCTTCTAATTGCGAGACCCGATAATCCAGAGTGGTCTGGTGTCTCCTAAGGGTGGAAATTTCTTGCTTAATGTTATGAACCTCTCTTTCTAAGTCTTGAGTGGTTGCCTGTGTACTTATGATATTCCGGCGTTCTTGGAGGAGTTTTTTGACTCCAGACATAGTATAAGGTCCTGTAGGTTCTTTAATTTCTACAGCAGTTGGTTCTTCTTGAGGCTGCTGTTTCGAACCTATTTGGTCTATGATTTGGGACCTAAGATTGGGATCCTTAATATATTTAAGGAGATCGAATAGGTTATTACCATCTAAACCATGAAGACTGTTTTCACTAAATTGAGAAACAAGTTTATAAAACTCATCGTCTTCCTTAGTTTTCACACAAGGCTGCCCTAATTGGCATGGCTGACACTCATCATCTGAGCTGGTTGAGATATAACTCTCCTCATCTAAGATCCTAATGCCTTCATCTGAAGAAGTGTTGGAGGAACTATCATTCTCCTTACCAGAATCATCTTCTGGTTCTGGGTCTGAATTTAATAAAATCTTATATAAAGATTCTCTAAGGTCATCATCTATGTTAAGGGCTTTAATATTTTCTTTAACCTTATAATTTTTATAAAAATGACCTACTCTGCCACACTTATAACAGGCTTTTGGATTTTTGAATTTAATGAAATCCTTCCTTTCTTTGAAAATCTTTTTGCGCCTAGCTCTTTTCTGCAAGCGCTTCTCCTTCCATTGTTGGAAGTCTTTATATTTTTTCTTATGCCCATGAGGCTTTTTTGAAGATTGTGGAACATCTAATCCAAACTGTCCACAAAATTCTCCTAACTGTTGTCTTTCATTAAGACCATGGCGCTTGATTTGCTGATTTAGCCTAATTTCATTACATAAGGCTAATCCTTCCTGCATACAAGTACCAATTAAATTTCCATAAGTATAAGAATCATAATTAATACTTCTATCCCCTTTCCTAAGAGCTTTTCTAATTCTTTCTGCAAAAAGAGGAGGGAGTCCATCTATAAATTTGGACTTCCAGTGGGAGTCATTACTCTCTAGTAATTCCATGACCCTGCAAAGAAAAACATCTTTATACCACCTAAATGAGGTTAGGGTCTTACATCTGAGGTTTTGAAGCATAGTACGAATAGACTCACTATTATCGGACCATCTTCCTGAAAAATGTTCAACTATATTACTAACCATTGTATAAACTGCATTAGCTACTGGTGCTTCATTACCAGCTCCTGTTTAACAGCACCTAAAATTGAATGACGCTGTGTAGGGGTTAAATAATTATCCCACCAACCTTTTAATTGGCCAGTGAAACCAGCTATAATCATATCTGCAATAACTCTTTCAGTATTTTTATGAACCTTGAAGATAGTGATGTACATTAACATTCTATGAATAGTACAATAAATTTGACGCTCAGTATA
Organism: Lycium barbarum; assembly: GCF_019175385.1. Lineage (NCBI taxonomy): Eukaryota > Viridiplantae > Streptophyta > Magnoliopsida > Solanales > Solanaceae > Lycium > Lycium barbarum. Next base: position 80,747,467 of record NC_083340.1, on the reverse strand, counting down.
ACCGTCATGTAACGACCCGTTTGGTCGTTTAGCACTTTTGAACTCTTTTCCGTTAAAATACCCTTTTCGTAATTTTAAAATGGTATTCTTGACTTGCAAGGATAGGTGGGATGGTTATACAATTGACGAGTAAATTTTAGAATTTGTCTATTTAATGTGTGTGAGTATTTTATTCATAAAAATATTATTTGTACACATATAAGGTATGAGTTGGAGAATTAAATAAGTGGTTGGTAAGCCTAATTTATACTTTTACAGGTTAGTTGGGTGATTAAGTAATCTGAATAATTTTATAAGAGAAAACTGGGCCAGGCCCATTTATTCCTAGTCCACATATGAGGATACGAGATATATTAGGGTAAAAGAGCTCTTGGCTCTGGGGAAATAACATTCATTCGAAGGGAGTGACTGGGGCTTTGGATGCGCCGACAGTGAAGCACTCTTCAATTTAAGCTTAAGGTAAAAGTGTACTTAGTCTATATATTATTGGTTCTTGTATTCTTGCTAGATAAGGATTTGCTAGAACTCATTATTAAATGTAAAGTCCGAATGGAGTAGATTAAAGAAAATCAACATCTGCAAACAATGGTCACGTTCTTTATTGTTATTTTATTTTCTTCCAACCATGTAAATGCTTTATTGGTCCTTTTGGAAATGCTTTGGATAGTAACAATTGATAAGGATTAATGATAGTAGTGGGTTCATACAGTTGAAGTAATGATGATAGGAGTAATGATTAAAGGGTTTCTACAAATCTGCTAAGTTGCAGTTATGTAACTTAGGCTACAGTGATTAGAATTTCTTTTTCACACGTTATCATGATTGCACTTTAATTCTAATACATAGGGTATATGTAATTGAATATTTTGGTAGTGAATAATATGAATACCTTCAGAATCATGGTATTTAAATTGTGAAAAGTTAAATTTTTATCTGAAGTTAAGATATTGGAGTAATTAAAGGTTTCGAGTCCTAGTCCTAAGAAAGGGGAATTAATGATTTGATAGTCTATTTATGGATGAAATTGACCAATTTTAAAATATATGATCCTTAGATAATGGGTGAAATTATTTTTCAATAAAATTCCAATCTTGCCCTTGTGGGCCCAAGGCCACTTTTTGGGGTGCGTTTTTGGGTTTCGAATATAAATATAGCAATATGGGTGTCCTTAGATTCGTATTCTAACGTAGATCACATACTTTATAGATTTTGATCGTTCAGAGGCTCTACGCGAAGGGAAGGCATTGGTTTAATTGTTCGTGACACTCGCTCGGCATCGAGGTAGGTTACGGTCTACTTTAGTTAGACTCTGATTAGAGAATCGTATGTAGTTGTAGAAAGTGACGGGGATAGCATGATAGGCCTTCGGGCACGAAGTGGAGGTGAATTCCAATTAGGTTGATTTGTCAGCTGTTATGTGGGCTTGTCGCCAAATGTGTTATTTTTGTGATTATCACTTGTTTGTATTTCCGTCACGTACTAGTTCACTCATCACATGAAAAGGAATGGTAATGTTGATAATTGAACAGTGAACAGTAATATGACTTGTACTTGTTGATCTATATTGGTGATATTGTTGAGACTGATATCATACATGGCATGTTTTCCATATTATTGTTGTGATGATTGGTGAGGGGAGTGATTGAGAGACTCCGAGGTCTTTGCCGGAGATGGAGAGTGACAGAGAGACTCCGAGGTCTTTGCCGGAGATTGAGAGTGATTAATAGCCTCCGAGGTTTCTACCGGAGAGCACGAGTGGTATATGGACTTCGCGGGTCCCCCATGGGTCATGGCTTTGAGGCACTGCCCTTAGCATGTGTGTACGAGAGTGGAGTGAGAGAGGTGACTATTGAATTGCATTGCATTCATCCACTCATATATTTGACTGATCACGTACTGAATTATATCTGTCTTGGTTGATTTCATGATTCCTTTACACTTTACTTGTATATGATACGTGACCACACCTGTTTGCTCTATGTGCTACTTGTTGGTTTCAACTTCTTCATGTGTTATCTAATCATTGTCGGCCTATGATGCTTACCGGTACAAGTGTTGTACTGATACTAATCTTGCTGCACTTTTGTTGAGTGCAGAGTACGATCCAGGTTCCAGTTCTACACCCCGTGGCTGATGCGCGAGGGTGATATCTTTCAGTCATTCAGGGTGAGCTACTTGGTCGTCTGTGGCCCCTGAAGGACCTCCTCTATTTATTTCTGTTTTTGTATTCGACAGACAATATGTAGCCTTCGGGTATTTTCATACTTCTATTCCGTACCATGTTAGCGCTCTTGTACCCTTTGACCACTTTTTGGGGTTGTCGTGACATTTCTAGTTATGATAAGTATTTAAGACTTGATAACTTATTCTTAATAAATTTTCCGCTTATTTAACCTGTCATTAGTAATGTGGTTCGCCTACTCGGAGTGATAGTGTAGGTGCCACCACGTCTCGCGAATTGGGTCGTGACACGTCAATATTCCATTCATATATTTTCTTACCGCTATAACAGTTGGAAATAACATGTTCATGCTCCTCTAATAAAACATCTTGAGGAGTTGGTCGAGGATAGTAGTACATCCTCTGGGTAGGCTTAACAACATAATATTCATCAATTTTATTAATATCTGATGATATGCGATCCTTATAATCAATATCAGACAAATATTTATCATCCTCTGCTATTAAAGGACTAAGTTTTAAACCTTTAAACTTTTCATCTAAAAGTTTTTCTAAATCTGATAAAGGTTTTAATTTAAAATCATGAATTTCAGGAGGAGACTGTATACTTGGAGTAGCAACAACTTCCTTCTGTTTTTCTTTATCAGAAATAGATGTCTTATTAAGACAAGTTAAAAGTTTATCAACCTTTTCATGTAGTGAAAATATTTGTTCACCCAAAATATTCATAAAAATATTAGAATAATTTTGTTGCCTTATTACCATATTAATATGCCTGGTAAATATAGGCAAATTCTCAGTTTCCAGTAATTTTGAAAATGCTGAAAAGTGCAAAGTTTTATCATCTTTTCCTATCTGAAAAGATTGTTGTGGAGGAAATACAGTATGAATGATCTCTCCATTAGACAATTTATAATCTCTTTCTAGAACAGAGAGATAATCAGCAAAATATTTTTCCATAAACCAAGGCACAAAAGATATAATTTGGTTTGCTTTGGAAAGGTCTTTATAAAACTCATTTTGGAAAACCATTGTTTCCTCTGATTTAAAATTATCAAAAAACCATTTTCTAAATGATTCTCATTTGGGAGTATTAAATTCTTTATTGATTTGCAATCTTGCGGGTGATCCCCGACTAAAATCAATTTTTTGGTCTTGATCCATTAAATAGTCGAAAAATCCATATCTGACTCAGTTAATTCTGGGTCCTGGGTACCAGTAACAATATTCTCCTGGTCAATTTTTAAGTTACTAATTCTATTAGAATTAGTATCTCTCATCTGAGAAGTAGACACTCTTGATGGAGTCTGCACAATATAATCAACAGGAGATATATAAGATCTGTTAGAAGATAAGGATCTAGGTATACTAGAACGAATACTATTATGTTCATTTTCTTCTAAAGTTTCTGGTTCATGGAACCTTAATCTAATTGTCCCATCTGGGGCTTGTTCAATTTCTGATATTTCAGTAGGAATATTCTGAGGAGGTGTTGCTCCTTCAATGACCCGCTCTTTTGGGAATTCTATCTCTTCCCACTTGATAGGTCTTCTAGTCATAATATTGGATTTACCAAAATTAGTTTCTATTAAAACAGATTCATTTTTGAAATCCATGATTTTGCACATAAGATTCATAGTATATAATGGTTTATAATATATTCTATAACAGATACATATTACTTCTGTACCTGGCATATAATCATAACCATGCAATTTGATGCTTAATATTAAAGCATCTAAAGAATTATCATCTTGCAAAGATACCTGCAAGTTAGGATAAGCATTAAAATAAACTGGACCATAAGCCAAACTTGTTTGGACTGTCCCTATTAGGGATTTTTTCCAGTTTCGATTTCTTCCATCTCGTAAAGCTGCTATAAAGCTTTCTGGGAAACCTCTTAAGGTTAAAGGTTTGAATGCAACCTGTACTAACCCAATATGCATAAATCTATGGGTTACCCTATAAGGGGCAAGATCACTGTCAGACAATAATCTAAAAGTGGCATGATCATTATCTACAGTCATAGTTTCTTCAGTAGTTTTAACTACTTGTTTGAGACCTAATTTCTCAAAAGTTCCCATCTGATATATCAATCTGGGTTCTATTTTAGGAATCGTCCATTTATTAAGGAGATCCAATTCTTGAGGAGTATCATATTTCTCTTTTTTACTGTTTTTAACAGTTCTTTTCCGATTTATAAAATTCATGGTATTAAATCGTTGAATTACATCACCTATTACCACCGAAACACCATGGCTCTGATACCATAATACGACAGGATCGCGCCATCACATGATGCCATCTAGGTAAAAACAGTTTTACTAGGTTACTGACCCTGGCGTTAACTAGTAATTCGCGGCTCAATTTCTTCAGAGAACCTTGAACATCATGTTTTGGCGTTGATCCTGATGCATTAAAGCATTATTACCATGATCTCAGTAGTCTAGTGTGACGTAATTCAACGGAGTATTTAGCCTATAAGGCTAAACATGAACTGAAATAAAATAAAACTGATAAAGCAGGAAAATAAAATTTATACCTTAAGGATGAAAGTTGTGCTCAGCAGAAGGAGATTTATATAAACAAAACTTTTTATTTATATGAGAAAGGTTTTTACAAGGAGAGAGCTTGTCCTTGGGGGATCCAAGACTTGCCTCTTATCTGAGAATAATGATCCTTATATAGCGGATCATGGGTACAAAACAACAAAATGAAAAAGTAAATGGCTGACATCATCATGGCCAGATAAAAAGAAAAACGTAAAGTAAAAAGTAAAAGTGGCCGAAAGTGGCCAAAGTGGAAAACATAATTATCACAACTTTAATAATTAAAGATGCTTTATTAAAGCAGATTCCTTCTTTATACGAATAGCCGCCTAGTGGCGGGTCCCACCAATCATGTCATTGGTGACCTGCCCTTGTTTTTTGTAGAGCTGGAAGATTCTTTCGGTTGGCTAAGAAATAGAGCCGCGAATTTTTCAAAGTCCTCTGTATTATCTGGACTCTGGGATTCCCATGCGAAGACCAGGGTATCATAGTCTTCGCCTTCTTCATTATCATTGTCAGTGGTATGATCAATAGACGCCATTGATGTATCTGACATAGCTTCCATATTAAGATGCTGCATCAAATTAGATTTAAATTCCTCCATGCAATTAGCTATAAGCTGTTCTGGGGGAATTACTCCTTTTTTCATCTGAATTTTTCGAGCAATATGCTCAAAAGGACTGGAAACTTCCTTTTGTCTGGAATTAATGGAGTCCTGATAATGTACAATGGTAGTCTTGATTTGATTTATTAAATCTTGTCCTGGGATGGTTCCATCTTTAGATTTTTGAATCAATTGTTTCTAGAATTTTGTATAAAAAATTCTGTTTAAGCAAGGCATATTTTGCGGGGCATAACTCACTTCAACTGACCATTTCATGATCTATGAAATAGAAAATTCAATGAAGAAATACATATTAAACATTTCTTCAGAGAAGGTAATATTATTTTCCAAATCTATTATTTTTGGAGAAACATCAACCCATTCAGTATATAAACTATTGAAAGATTCTGGTAAATTTTTCACGGTTGGACCATAATGGATCCACCATTGATAAAACCAATTTGGAATGCCCTGTTTATAAACATTGACACATATTTTTATAAACCAAGAATGTTGTTTATTATCATTCTCATATAAAAGAGCTTTATTAAAGCTTTCAACATAGTCCCAATAAATGAATTTAACTGGGACCTTTTATTCTGGGTGGATATAATCCTTGTCCTATAACGGACTTATTCCCCATTCATTTGGAGAGAAGATTTTCTTTATAATGATTTTTGAAAAATTATAAACCTTTTTGGTATTAGCTGGATAAAAATGTTGAAATTCAGCTGACCCAGTAGATGAAAGGATCATTTCATAATTCATCCGATATTTATAAGTTGGAGTAGCGTATGACGCTTTATCAAAATACCTTTGCATTATTTGCCAAGGTTCATCTTTCCATTGGAGATCATCATTCTCAAGGAGAATTATTAATTCTCGATGATCATTTTCTTCATATGAATCAGTGTCCCCATTATCATCTATTATGAGAGCACTGAAATATGATGGAGGCATATTATCTCCTTTTTTCTGTGCATCTATAAAAGCAAGGTATTCAGCATAAGTGATTTGTTTCTGGGTATTACCAGAAGTTTCTGCAATATTGTCGGCTATTAGCCTTTTGTTACCTATTTGGGCAAGAATAGTACCTCTGCCCGTTCCTTTTTGTCCTCTTCCCCTTCCTCTATTAGAGGGAGGTGTCAGTATGGGTCTCATCCTGCAAATGAGAAAATGTCAGTTATGAACTTGAATATTCTCTAGTAAGAAAATCAGGGAGATTATTATCTGATCCCTTTTTATAATGAATTTCAAAATCAAATGGTGCTAAAAGAGCTTGCCATCTGGCAAACATTTGTTTAGAAACATCATGTTTGCAATCTTTATTAAACATAAATTTTGCTGTTTGGCAGTCAGTTTTTATTAAAAAAATTTGGTTGTATAAATCACCTTGAAATTTAAGAACACATTTTACTATAGCAAGAATTTCTTTTGCTATAGTAGCATAGTTCTTTTGGCTATTATTCCATTTGCCCGAGTAAAATTGGACTAAATATTCTTGTTTATCATTTGGAGAAAGTTGTTTAAGTATTCCTCCATAGCCAATATCAGAGGCATCAGTTTCTATAATCTTTTGCCAGTTAGGATTGGCTAAAGTAAGACAAGGAAGATTATTAACGTTTCCCTTGATTTTTTGAATTGTTTGTGTATGAGCATCAGTCCAGGGTTTTTGAATCTTTTTTAATCTATCATATAAAATAGATGTATCTTGAGCTAAATCTTTATAAAATGGCGAAATATAATTCAAACTTCCAAGAAATCTTTGACGTTGAGTCTTATCAGTAATAATATCAGGGAATTTAGAAGCAAATTCTATGCTTCTATTTATAGGAATAATTTTTCCCTTCTCAATATTGTGGCCTAAAAATCTGACCTTTGTTTGAAAAAGGGACATTTTTGGTTTAGATATAACCAAACCATTTTGAATGATAATTTTCTTGAATATATCAAGATGTTTAAAATGCATTTCAATAGTATTTGAAAATACTAAAATATCATCGATATAAACGATAATAAAGTTTCTATAAGCCATAAAAATATCATTCATAATTTTTTGAAATTCTGAAGGGGCATTTTTAAGCCCAAAAGGCATGACATTCCATTCGAATTGTCCAATTGGGACATTAAAAGCAGTTTTATATTTATCTGCTTCGGCTATTTGGATTTGCCAATAACCGGATTTTAAATCAAACTTAGAAAATATGATCGCATTATGAAGACGATCTAGTAAATCCTTTTTATTAGGAATTGGATATCGAATCCATTTTAAAACTTTATTAAGAGGTTTATAATTTATAACCAATCTTGGAACTCCTCGTTCCTGTTCAGCATGTTTATTAACATAAAAAGCTATGCATGACCATGGAGATTTCGAAGATCTTATAAGATCTTTTTGTAAAAGAGTAGAAATCTCATTTTTACATAATTTCAAATATTCGGAATTCATTTGGCATGGTCTGGCCTTAGTAGGAATATTATTTTTAGAAAAAATTCTTCATATGGAAGAGTGACAATATGTCTTTTTCTGTCCCAGAAAGCATTAGGATGATCACTACAAATTTGTAGAGAAAATTGATTTTTTATAAACTCAATTTTTTCCTGTAATTTAGGATTTTGTAAAATATCTTCAATTTGAAGAGAATAAATTTCTTGTTTAAGAAAATTGATTTGTTGATGTTTATTCATCAGCCTATCTTTGATTTCATTTAAAATCCTTGAAAAAGGTTCAGTTATAAACTGGAATTTGATAGGTTTTTCATCATAGGTTCCTATAAAACCTTTGTCATCCATCATTTGAATAGGAAATAGTTTATGGATGAATGGAGTTCCCAAAATCATTTGGTTTGAAATATCTTTTACCAATACAAAGCTTTCAGGAATACAAACTTTGTCTTGGCAAATATAAGCTTTAGGTAATTTATAAGTAATACCCATTTTTTGGCCACTAGCAGACCGTAAACTATGAGTAGGTTTTTTAAAAATATTTTGAAGGAATTAATCCTTCTTGAATACAACTTAGATCTGCTCCACTATCAACTAGAGTAGTGAATTCTTTTTTGAAATTATAATTAATTAGAAGAGTAATTTTTATAAAAAATTTGAAAGAAGTGATAGTTTCTAATTTTATTAAAAACTTAGTGTGACGTAATTCAACGGAGTATTTAGCCTATAAGGCTAAACATGAACTGAAATAAAATAAAACTGATAAAGCAGGAAAATAAAATTTATACCTTAAGGATGAAGGTTGTGCTCAGCAGAAGGAGATTTATATAAACAAACTTTTTATTTATATGAGAAAGGTTTTTACTAGGAGAGAGCTGGAGAGAGCTTGTGCTTGGGGGATCCAAGACTTGCCCCTTATCTGAGAAGAATGATCCTTATATAGCGGATCATGGGTACAAAACAACAAAATGAAAAATTAAATGGCCGACATCATCATGGCCAGATAAAAAGAAAAACGGAAAGTAAAAAGGAAAAGTGGCCGAAAGTGGCTAAGCGGGCAAACAACAGGACCACCGCCTGGTTATGAACAGTTCGCCTAGGTCAGTCTCTACCTTAACCTGAAAGCATGATGATTATGATGATGATGATGATGACATTAGAATAGCCATAACACGAGTACAACCACAAATTCGATCAATAGATGTAAATGAGATGATGATATATGCAGTGCAATGTGATTGATGTCAATGCAATGCAATGGCCAATAACTCAACCTCTACACATATGCTCCAGACAGAATCTCGATGTCTCGGACGTCATGACCTCTGGGGGACCCATGGTGTCCATTTACCACTCGCTCTGGAACAGACCACGGATCACGGATTCATATCATACTTTCCTCAAAAGTGCCACATTTTCTTTCATAGTTGCCATAAGTCATTCATCAATCAATTTCGAACCATTTCCATTATGTATGCATGAATGAAGGGAATAATGCTAAATCAATGCCAATGAATGTACTATAAAAATCATGGAAGTCACAACACTATAAGCCGCGTCAAGACTTATATAAATCAACTCAACCATGGAAATGGAAATCAACAATCTGGTTCAATCAGTATAGTGAGTCTATCATCTCACTTCACTTCCAAACATAACAAGTACACCAGCGTTTCAGAAATGCTGACCATTCGTACAAATCTTTCATAAACATTTTGGGTACGTATAGGAAGGAGAACAAGGACATCAAAGAGGTGTATCATGACATGATAAAGCATTTTTAGTTTGGATACATAGATATTATAGGCGGGTGTCATGTTTTTTGTTTGTTACTATTTTTCCATATGTATAGATTGTTGTACTTCTTAATGGTCATCTAGATTTGCTAGATGAGTTTACTAGATTCTTTCCAGATCCAGCTACTTAGTTAATCCGTTTCTGCTAAGCTCTTTCCTCTGAGTAGCATTATTGGTCCTCATGCAGAAAGAGACCTTAGGATGCAGTATCACATTGATGAAAAGAAATCCGTTCGAAAGGTTGAAGAATTTGGAGGTCCTCGTGAAGGTAAAGACGCCCTAAAGGGGTTGAAAAGTACGGAAACCTACACAAATAAAAAATAGTAACAAACCAAATCATTTATTGGTCCTCTGAGAGACCTAGATTTGAATGACGATAAAACATTGATAAAGTTGTATAAAGAGCAAAAGAGACGTGCTGGAAAAGAAAGCATGGATGAATGAAGCCATGATTAGGATTATAAAGAACCTGATAATGAGAATGAAGGAGATCTAGGCATGCGATGTCTCAATGATAAAATGAAATTTGTTCCGAGGATTGAAGAATTTGGAGGACCTTATGAAGATAAAAATGACCTGATGAAATGTGAGTTCATGATTATCATTGTTTGAATGAATATCTGTATTTCAGGTGCTGCATTAGAATCTTCCACCATTAGCGCTATGGTTTGTGATTGTGATGACATTGATGTGAAGGTCATCCGTTAGTTAGTAAGTATTAATTCATGGTGAATTACTTAGATGTTTATTTATGTGAGGACCAAGAAACAGTAGATCACTTCCTCCTCCACTGCAAAGTAACTAGACAATGCTGGGACTTGTTCCTAAATATCCATGGAATCTATTGGGTAATGCCACTGAAGGTGAGAGAGACGGACTACTGGCAACACCGGAGAATTCCTAGAGCCTTAAAGAAGATCTAGAGAACCATCAATATCTGCATAGTCTGGACCATTTGGCTAGAGAGAAACAATATATGTTTTGAAAATCAGAAGAATTATACCTCCAGAATAAAGGATAATTGCCTCCAAGATTTAAATTTCTGGAGTAAATGTCATATGGCGGATAGTCTTAGAAATTCTATGGATTTTCTAGATTTACTTGGAAGAAAGATGTAACTTACTGCATGGCTATCCCCTGCAGGTCTTTCGTATCCATTAAGTACGTTCTTGGTACCTTAGTAATAAATCTTACCTTATAAAAAGAGAACACGTGCATTACATATTGAACTACAACAAATGATAAAACTATACATTTTCTCTCTGGACGTCTCTTTGCTGGGCGTTTTGGTTTGTCCCTCTTTTCCGCTAGGTTTTGAGGGCTAAAAAAAGAGCAAAATGGCATTGAATAAGGGGTTAGCTGCTCCAGAATAGATGCTCTTGAAAGCTATTAGTAGGCACTTATCAAAGCATGTTTCATAGCATAGTGCAAAAAGAGAGGGGAAAGGATGAGGCAACAGGCAACAAATAATGGTGCACAGTAAATTATATCACATATCTTCAGCCTGTAAGGCGATGCAATATTCAATGCACTAGCAGGCATGACTTGAAATTGAAGGAAGAAGTCTACTAATATCTATTGCTAAAAATTCCACTCATTCCTCTTGTTACTGCATCTTTTCTCGCTTTTTAAGGCACGGGGAAGATGAAGCAGTTGAAATCATTCTATCGAATGGCTACCAAATTTCCCATAAATCCAAACCCTATTTCAAAATGTTTCGCGGTGGAAAATCCTACATCAAGAGCCAGCTTCTCTAACTCGTTTCCTGTATCACAAATCATACATTTACCACGGATTAAAGACACAACATGCAAAAATATTGGAAGGTAAAAAGATTAGTCAATTTCCCTAAATTAAGGTTTTCTTTTTCTTCATTTCATCAAGGGAGAGATTTGATGTCAACTTCAGTCTGCTCTCTAATTGCTGTCTTACCTTTCCATTTTTTGTTTTTAATTTTTACCGTTACAAGGGTGATGGATGCAAAGTCAGCATGCCTCTATTTCTTCTTCAGGTCAGTTTTCTCATCCATGAAGAGTTTCGAAATGCATCATTTGTTCATGTTTTCTCCCCGGTAGTGGAGTCTCCGGTTCTAATCAAGTATGTTTCATAACCAACGAAGGGAGGCGAATGAAGTTGAACATTGAAGAGAGTCGTCAATTGAATAACATGTTTTTCTCCAGAAGAAAATAAAGAATAGATGAAGAAACGTTATTTTTATCTGTTTGACAGGTGTTTCAAATTAAACTTATTTAAGAAAAAAAGGTTACTCATGTTACTTTATTTCTAAATCCAAAATTTAAATAACATATCACAACATTATGCATGCACAAGGCTTCAGAAGTCAGAACTGCTTACAGCAGAAGTGACTCAACTAAAACTGCTTAAACTATATTGGTAAAAAGATCAGACCTGTCAGAAAGTCTTTGATAGAGCTTTTCAAGTATATGTACTCATCTTCTAGGCCATAACCACTCGCTACAGGAACGACTATATTGTCGATCATCAATTCCTAGACAAATAAAATTAGACAAATTCTGTAATATTACTACTCATGAGATGCTGGAAAAGAAAACATTAAGAAGTTTGCACATAACAATCTGTGATGGAGATACCGGAATTGTCCATAATGCAGAATAACAGATTATTCCCCGGAATCTGATGGATAGGAAAGTGACTTGCTTTTTGACTTGTGAAGAAAATATGGTCCCATATGGATGCAATTTAACTTTGCTGATATTATGTGGAGTAATATTCTTGAGCTATACTACAGATGATATCCACTCACATAGAATTGTCCAACTTATGACGGGTGAAGATCACTATTTCCCTTCTAGATCATAAAGCTACAACTTCTAAATTCTAATAAAGCAGTTTTCTCCTTCCCCTTCCGCTACCCCCGCTTGTCCTACACCCTAAGGGGTCGTTTGGTTTGAACACAAGTTATTCTAGGATTAGTTATGCTGGGATTAGTTATACTGGGATTAGTTATGTTGGGATTAGTTATACTGGGATTAGTTATGTTGGGATTAGTTATCCTGGTATTGTTTCTTATTGATTGTTGGTTTGTTGTATTAAAAGTAACATGCATTGCATAATTTCTAAGAAAAAGTTGTTTGTTTACAAAAATACCCTCCACCTTATTTAGTAGAAAAGGGGTTTGAGGGACCTCGAGGCTATTTTTGTCATTTTCATTGTTTTATCCTGGGATAACTAATCACGGGATTGTTATTCCGCCCTCTGCTAGGGATAACTTATCCTGGTACTATTTTTAATCCTATCCCAGGATTATTAACCAAACAAAGGATAAGGTGGTACTAAAGTTTTATCCCAAGACTAATTTTTCCTTATCCATCATACCAAACGACCCCTAAAAGTGTTGGAAATCTTATGGAAAATACCTGATCATGAACACTTGTAGGGAATTCTTCAAAGCTTAAGGCATGTCAAAGACACAATCCTTAAGGATATTTCACCCGATGTAGGTGTATCCCCCAGGATTCAACAAGCTCTTCTAGTATAAAACTAGGAGACAGAAACAAACAAAGATTTATTTTGGTAGCAAACCCAGCAGAAGGAAAGAGAATAATCTTATGTATTCTTGATATATCTATTTCATCAAATGAAAGAACTTGACTATATATAGGTAAAAGAAATCATCTCATAAGAGTGATGTTAAGACAATGTTCAATTGCCAGATTAATGGCTCCAAGCCTCCAGCAGCACAATGTAAAATAATGATAATAATGAGTCAATGATCTGTTACTAACTTACTAATGCAAAGTAACGTTAGGAATTCTGAAGAAAGATGGTCAATCAAGGCTATTCAGGAGTAATAAAGGATATGCTACAAGGAGTATTAAAGGTGATTAAAATTAATCATGGCTAGTAAGAATAAAGAATATGTTACTACTTATTTTTGAGATATAAGAATTTTTTTTTCCCAACAAAAAGAACATGATAAGCTTCAAGAGTCTATTCTGTTTCCATTGTTGTCACCATTTTTGCTAAGTAACAACATGTTCTGTATAAGGGCCAAGAAATATGTACTGACTACATCCTTAAAAAAGCCAACAAGGGAACCCAGGGAATCTCCGAATTTCCAAACAAGTGTTTCGGACATGGATAATGGCCATCATTGTTTCAAACATTGAAATGGAACTGTAATGCATCCCTAAAGCACAGAGTTTTAATCAGATAAAGGAAAAGATAATGAAACCAATAACTTACTCTATACATCTTCAGGGTGATGCAAAAAGAATGTATTAAACCTGCCAACAACTACCTGAATTGTGGTGCTCAAGGGGTTGATACTCTTATTGAAGTCAAGAACAGATACCGTTGAGCCTTGTTTTAAAACTCGACATATCTCTGCCATAGCTTTATGTCTATCAACCACATTTCGTAATCCATAGCCAATAGTAACAGCATCAAAGGAGGAGTCAGGAAAGGGTAAATCAAGCGCATTGCCCTCCATCCACCTTCATAATCATATGCATTAATCCCTCACAGTGACTCAGGGAACATGAAAACTAATTGGAAGGAGTAAGAAGGTAAGAGTACAGAAGATAATGCACGTGTAACTGGTAAATGTAGCGTGTGAAAACATTTTGGAAGTTGACTAGATTTTATTTTTACCAGCAGATTTTGCTAAACTGTGTTGGCAAATAACCTTCCCAACATTATCTGTTTGAATATATTGACAGTTTAATTACCAATGCTCACTTGATGTTCTTATAACATGTCTTTGAACGTAATTTCTGCCGAGTCGAAGCAATTAATAATTGTTCCTTTGAGAAATCAAAACCGAACGCCTGCAAAGCCAAATGTACTAGTGAGAAAGCCAGTTCAGTAATATTTGACATCCGAAAATTCAGAAATTAAGATAACTAGCCTAGGTTGCTTCGATCATGTAATCCAGTTACCTATTCAAACTAGAAGTGACAGTATCACCAGGTTCAAGTTCATTCAAGAAATTTTTGTTTTTTCCCCTTTCAATGAGTAATAAGAACTGTAAGAATGATGCCAGAGATGGCTTCTCCTATGCTAAGTTATAGGAGCCATGGTTTCTATAACGAGATATAGGGAGGCAGGAACTGGAAAATGCATAAAGAGACACAGTAATTTGCTATGTTATAAAGGATGTTAATTAGCAAACAATAAAAAAGGTGACTGAACAGAAATAAATAAATTTCTGATTCTCACAACAGTAAAGAAGATTCGACAATGGTAAAATGATCTCTTGATAATAAAACAACAGGTAGTTATAAAACAGTTAAAGAGGCACCAAGGTAATTAGGAATAGAGGCACAAGTTCCTTTTCTCTTCCTTGTAAGAATATTATCTTTCCTTACTTCTTATCTCCACGTGTGATAGTTAAACGCCACAGTTTGCTTATAGTTTTCATTTCCAATAAAACAAAGGAAGGATATTATGTCTTGATATTTTGGTAATTCCATAGAGCCATCTATTTAAATCAGCTTACGGAATTTCTCAGGATGGTCAATGAAAGAATTGAGTTGCTTCTGAAATGGTGAATAATAACTAGCAAAACGACAATTACACAATGGAAGAATAGAAAGAATGAAAAATAGAATATAAAGCAAACCAGAGACAGCAAAAAGAAAGAAAAGGGAACCTTGCCATTGGGTCCAACTCTCTCAGACAAAAGAAACGTCAAATCTCCACTTCCACAACAGACATCTAGTACGTTGTCCCCTTCTTTAGCTCTGCAATACAAGCTCAATAGTTCCAGCTTAACTAGGACATAAACATAGTCCGAATCCAAGAATTATGCCTAAGAACAGCGAAAAAAGGGTGGAAACTTCTACTCCCTCTGCCCTGTGTCTGTCTTCCTCTTTGAATGGATTTAAATAAGATGCACCAACAGTGTTACGATTTTTCCATCAATTAAACAGCCAACTACAGTTTATAGTAAGCATGGAGTAGTACACCGCTTATCAAAAGGAAAAGGATATAAGTATTAGTTATACTGTTATTGCAGAAAACTTAAACACATTCCTGATGTCCGGCATGTTTTCACTTTCCTAAAAATAGTTACATTATTTCAATATTAACCGTTATTAGTTTATTTACAATGCACAAGCATCTTATACTTTACCCAGTGAGAGATGCAACTCTTCCGATGTGGGTTCATCCGAACATAGTATTTGTGATACGAAATATAGATACATATACTGTTTAAATCATGGATCCCCTCTGGCTTTACCCGTAGAAAGAAAACCTTTGCAGACAGAGAAGAAGCTTCCATTTTTCTCAAATTGTATGCAGGTCCAATATGACAAAAGATGCTGTCAGTTTGAAGGAACTATGACATTTCTCTTCATTCCCAAAACATGAAGGATCCCAAAGTAACAGGTGAGATTATGTAATATCATTCTCAACTGGGACAACATTCCTTAGTTTTCTGGTTTACATGTTTACTGTTCTTATAATTAAAATATTTCTATAAAGGTATAGAAAATATACTCAAAGAGAAAACTTTGACATCAATTTCATATCAAATGGTAACTGTAAGGATTTAAATTTTGTTGGATTTAAATTCATAAAATAATTTGGACTAAATTTTAAATTCAAGATATATTAGTCCAAATAAATATCATTGGCTAATATGATCTAATAAATTATTTCAGTCCAATAAATGAATTTAATTAAAGATTCAGTTTTGTTGGGCTAGTCCATTTATTTGGGATACAAATTATGAGCCATTTCGATTAGATAAATGCCATCTTACTCTATAGGCCAAACTTGTTCGACGTGTCAAATGACGTGGCATGACAAGTCAAATTAAAGAGCCAATAGGATCATGCCACATTCCCAGAATGATGTGGCATGCCTAGTCAAATCAAAGGCCAAACAACATGTGGCATATGTACAAGTGGCAAGTTCCGAGCAATCAAATGTGGTCTTGTCACTGCTTCAACTTGATTGATCGGTGATTCAAATCAACCAATCGAAGGAAACAAGTTTGTCATCATCACAACTCTTCTCTCCCACAACATTTTTTTTATATAGGGTAAGATTTATTAATAAAGTACCAAGATGGTAGGAATCAAGATATTGATCCATACCCTCTAACAAGCCCTCCTTACACCAAATAGTAAGATAATGAATAGAATTGTTTTTTACCACAAAAAGGTGACTCTTTTTTCCTTCAAAGCATATATTGTTTTTCTCCAGCCATAGAATCCACAAAATACACAGTGGAATTTTTCACCAAATCTGTTTTGGCCTCTTTTGTCTCCCATATTCAAAAAAGGGACGAAAATTCAGAACATGAAACAAGATAGAGCTCGTGGATCAAAGGCTACAAATTTCTCTACAAGGTGCAAGCATTCAAGGATTCCTCTACAAGTTTCTTTCAAATACACAAAGATCAAGAACGAAGGCAAATCAAATACAAAGGCATTCAAGATCAAAGTTAATTGTTCATGATAGGTCATCAAAGCATTGTTGACGACTAAATCAAATCCACATTCAAGTGCAAGATTATAATTCAAAATCAAGCCTCAACAGTACCTTGAATTCACATATAAGTCAAGATCAAATCCATTAATTTCAAGATCAAGCTCAAATGCCCTTAGAAAAGAAGATTAGAGAAATTATAGAGATTGTAATATTCACTATATTGAAATAAAATACTACACCCTCTGTCCCAATTTATGTGACACCGTTTGATTGAGCACAAAGATTAAAAATAAAGGAAAACTTTTGAAATTTATGGTTTAAAACAAGCCTTTGACATTTCGGTAAAAAGGGAATTTTAAAGTTAAAGTTGTTTCTACTTATAAAGGTGACTTTCTTTTTGGGACAGACTAAAATGAAAAGTGCGTCATAGAAATTGTGACATTCTTTTTGGGACAGACTAAAAAGAAAAGTGTGTCATAGAAATTGATACACAGGTGCAATTATTATACTCCCTCCGGATCAAAAAGAGTGTCCACTTGCCCTTTTTTTCTTTTCTTGTTCAAAAAGAATGTCCACTTACCAAATCAAGAAACAATTAACCTTCAAAGTACCTATTTTTGCCTATTAGATAGTATTTTCTTAAGGGTTGCGCAAATGGCTAAGTGAACACACTTTTTGATCCGGAGGGAGTAATATTTTGTTATATTTATTATTATTTTTTCAGGCGAAACTTGTTGTCTACAGTATCCAGTAAAATGTGACATAAACAGTAGATTACCAAACATTGTCAGATACACATATAAAATAGGAGGGAGGGAGGAAGAAAGAGGTGGATAATTACCGGCTCCAAGAAACAGCCATTCTTTTCCATATGCGATGTTGACCCAAACTCAGCATATCATTCAACTGCAACACATAAAAATTGTGCAAACAATGTTACATTTGAATAGTGAATGGAGGTTCTTTAGTGCTGGTACTTACGTTATCATAAACAGGGGCAATGCGGTTAAACAGCGCTTGCCGTTCACTGGAACACCGAATTTGGAAAGTGGGTCCGGCAAGTGAAGAAACACCCAGCTGAAGGGAAGCCATTGTTGTCACTTCCTTACCTGCACCTCTTCCCTTTTGTTGATGACTTTGTCTTTAAAAGGATAATGTCACTTTGGTCCCTCTGTGTGGATGTTCTCAATTTTAACTCAAGAAAAAGGCCTAATGCATACGCGGCTCCCGATCCTTTTTTTTATTTTGGCACTAACTAAGTGTTATTCTTATTGGATTTCTGGACTCATCTTCGAGTGCGTCTATCAAACTCCTTAAATCTAATTTTTATTAGAAGCAGAAACTAAATTGGGGAAATAAAGGTGAAATAATATTTTAGACATGTGGTAAGCTATTCTTTAGGTCATGAATATATTGATTTCTACTGGTTCTGCTCTTTCACTGTCAGCTTAATTAAGAGTTACTCCTTTTTCCCTCTCAATTGCTACTAATCTTAGTTAAAAGATGGCATAATTAAATTAGAATATATATATATATATATATATATATATATATATATTAGCATGTTGCTACATTGAAGATAGAATACTATGTAAGTCGGATTGTGTTTGATAAACACACTTAAGGACGAGTTCGGTGATTCAATAGGAACAATACTTAGTTGAGGTACCAAAATGAAAAAAAGGGACAAGTTTAGGGGGTCGCATATGTATTAAGCCCAAGAAAAATGATAGTATAATGACAAAGTCAATTGGCATCATTAACATTGAATAGTACCTCCCGTCTATTTTACTAGTCGTCCTTATTAAAAATACATGGTTCAAAATAGTCATTATTTTAGAAACCAAAATATAATTGAGTACATTCTTTCTATATTGCCCTTAGTAATAATTATTCTTTGAAGTAATAAATACTGACTAACTAGCATAGAAAATCTAAGTGAGGAGATTAAAGAAAGAATATTTATTAAAGAAAGATTAACAGTCTAAATGATTAAAGATAACAAATAAGGGTATGAGAGTCAAAACATATAATTTTAAGGGACGTGTAAACTAAAAAATGACAAGTAAACTGGACCTAAGGGAGTATCTTTCTTCTGATCTATTAAGTAAGTTAGTTGTTACAACTCAAAAAACAATTCGTGTCATTTGCGCCGTAAGTACACTAACGTAAGCCTGGAAAGGTTATGTCACGACCCAACTGGAGGGCCGCGACGGGCACCCGGTGCTAGCCCACCCGGGCACCTCTTAACATACTTTTACATTTACATCTAGGTGAGCCACATATTAAATCATACTTTCTATCCATCAATCATACTATTTCCATTGGCAACAATACATATATATATACCTATCACCATTTATTAATGCCCATAACAAAGTACATAAGCCGACGAGGCTAACAAAATGACATCTAAAATATAGGCCGACAAGGCCAAATACATCTAACAATATACACATGTCTACGAGCCTCTAAGGAGAGTATGTCATATCATATAGGCGGGACAGGACCCCGCCATGCCCGTAAATATATACACAAAAGAATAAGTACCAAAAGCTTTAGCTCCGAAGGAAATGGAGCTCCGCTATGTAGTCCCTGAGTAATAAGGCTATGGATCAAGTCTGTCTCCCTGGCCACATGCGGGCATGACGCAGCATCCACAAGGAAAAGGACGTCAGTACGAAGAATGTACTGAGTATGTAAAGCATGATCAATATCATTATGAAAGCATAGTAGATAACATAAAAATAGCATAGGATGAGAGATAGTAGTATCATCATCATAAACACTTACTTGCTTCTCATAGGGACTTTCCATTTCTAACGCGTAACTGTGTACATACATCCATACCCGTATCCGTACTCATTTACATTTCGTATCCATAGTCGTATTCATATACATATTCTTATTCGTATTCGTATCATATTCGTATTCATACTCATATCTATATCATATACATATCCATATCGTATACATAACATTTACATAGCATACCCGACCACGAAGGTTCGGTGTTCCACGTACCCGGCCATGGCTAGGCCCTGTTATCATACATACCTGGCCAACCAAGGCTCAGGGTTACACATACCTGGCCCTACCAAGGCTTCAGGGTTATCCGTACCCAACTGCAGTGGTGCGCGCGCATCGTCATATATATATATATATATATACATCTATATATTCTACCCGGCCATATAAGCTCGGGGTTTCATAATAGCCATACATAGGCATATATAAGCTCATAGGCATCTTTAGCATCATCACTATTATCATCGTCATCATTATCGTTATCACTATTATCGTCGTTCATTACATCTATCCTTATAAGATTACTCGTCATATGAGGAATTTAGTACAATCGTAACATATCGAGAATCACGAGCTTAGTAGCTTTTGAAGATAGCATCATTTGAAGGACATCATGGGCTTATAGAAGATTAGATATTTGGCCAAAGAACCATGCCGTATGAAAGGAGGGTTAACCTTACATACCTTTCCGTTCAACTATTCTATCACTTGCACGTTCTCCTTTAATGCTCACGTTTCTACCTTCATTAGAGTTATACTATCATTAGAAAATCGATAGCTAGCATACACGACTAAAACTAGATAAAATTGGACAGCATCTCCTTTATTTATACGACTTCCTCCATATCATATATCAACTCCCAAACGTCAATAATACATTCACAATATCATAACAATAGTCTTTATTCATCCACATTATTCATATTTCTCAATTCACTTCCAATCATCCATATCCATGGTCATAACACACGATTACGTTCATTCATATACAATGTTTATCCCATGCTCCCAATATCATTTATAACATGATTATAATCATAGCATATCAAGAATCATTACTCAACCCAAGCTACTACTCACAAACATCACTATTCTCACATTCAAGACCCATTTTCTATATCCTTTTACAATCCAAGTGTTTTAACTTCTCAATACCTTAAATAACATGGAAAGATCATAAAACGTACCTTATATGTTGTAGGAATAAGCTTTGGATGCAAACTCCTCACTTGAGCAAAACCCTAGTTTCACCTTCACTTGGATTCCTTGCCTCGGATGATCTTTAATGAGTTTCTTACACTTGGTTTGCTTAGTTTGATGAAGTTGATCATAAATTTCTTTTGTGTTCTTGTAGATGAAGAGTGGAGAGGGTTTCTAGAGAGTTCTTGAAGTGTTGGATGAAAAATGAAATGAAATAATGACTTGGTCCCTTCTTAATAGCGTGAAAATCTGATCTGTCGGGAAAATTATACGGACACTTAGACGGTCCGTATAAACTTATACGGTCCGTATAAACTTATACGGTCCGTATAAGTGACTGTGAAATCGCTCCTTTTTCCACTCGATTTTGTGCTCATTATACGGCACATTATATGGGCCGTATAATTTTATACGGTCCGTATAAGTGACCGTAAAATCACCTCTTCAACAACTTGTCTCTGTGACCATTATGCGGCACATTATACAGGCCGTATAACTTTATACGGTCCGTATAAGTGACCGTATAATCTCACCAATGAGGGACTTCACTGTGACAATTCTGCGGACCGTTATACGGACCGTATAACATTATACAGACCATATAATCAATCGTATAACTCATCTTTTCACTGATCTTGTTCTTGTCACTTGGTTTGATCTCCAATCCTTACGGAACCTTCTTGATACTTGTGTTACACCTTGGGAAATCCCCTGTATATGTACAGTGAATAGGCTAACAAAGGACATAGCATATGCGATGTTTTGATAAGTAAGAAATAGTATTTGATGACCTTCAACGAGATTTCAAAGGCATATAATGCAAGGAAAGAAAGTTGCCAAGGAAAGCGAATCATATGTTGTGTATCGGATAAGAATTTCGAGCAACGAGTCTATGATGGCATAATGATGTCTTAGAGAAGAGTAATAACGTACCTAAGATTGATATTGAGATGTTAAACAAGTGCCAAGAAGGTTCCATAAGGATCGGAGATCAAACGAGTTGACAAGAACGAAAACGGAACCACTGGGCATTATACGGCCCAACCTACGGACCGTATAAATTGTACCAGCCGTATGTTGGACCGTATAATTGGCCAAGGAGGGCACCAGCTACTGGACCAAACATACGGCCACACATACGGTCCGTATAAATAGTACGGACCGTATGTTGGTTCGTATAAAGTTGGTCGGCCAGCTTTTTAAGTTAAGTATAAGGGAACCTTTTTCATTCCATTTCATTTCATTTTCACTCCACACTTCAAGAAACATCTAGAATACTCTCTAATACTCCTCCACAAGAGAATCAAAGGAAAACCAATATCAACAACACCAAATCCATGAAACAAAGTGTATGAAACCCAAGTGAAGGTCATCCAAATCAAGAAAACCCAAGGGAGGTGAAGTAGGGTTTTGATGCTAGAGGAGAAACTCCACTCAAGACTCGTTCAACCATCATCTAAGGTAAGTTTCATGACTATACGATGTTGTTTAAGGTATTGGAAGGTTAAGATACTTGAATTGTAGAAAGATATAGGAAATGGGTCATTAATGAGTGAATAGTGTCATGTTTGGATGGTAGTTGGATTGAATCATAAATGTTGGGGTGTTGTGATTATGAATACATTATAAATGACGTTTAGGCCATGAAATAAGTATTATATACGAGGAAATGTGATAGTAAGCTATAACTATAAATGTTACACCTCGGAAAAATCCTTCGTCGTTGCTCAAGTGAATGAACTAGTGAGGAGTATGAGTATACGATATTTACATAAGTAAGAAACGACATTTGATGACCCTAAGTGAGATTTCAAAGGCATCCGATGTAAGACGAGAAAGTTGGCTAAGACAAGGCAAGACTTACGATGTGTATCGGGAAGGAAATACGAGTAACGAGTTAATGAGGACTTAATGATGTCTTGGAGAAGTGTGATAACGTCCCTTAGATTGGTATTGAAGTGTTGAACCAGTGTTAAGAAGGTTCCATAAGGATTGGAGATCGAATGAATCGACGAAACGAACTTCGGAACCACTGGGAGTTATACGGCCAAACGTACTGGCCGTATAAATTATACGGTCCGTGTGTTTGGGACCGTATAATCAGCCCAGAGAACCAAAAGTTTCTGGACCAAATATACGGCCAGACATACGGCCCGTATAAATTATATGGACCGTATGTTGGTCCGTATATACGGTTGGGCAAATTTGTGATTCATTAAATAAAGGGACCAAGGTTATTTCATTTCATTTCTACTTCACACCCCCTTCTCTCTAAAACATCTCCCTTCATATATTCCACAAGAATTCAAGGATATTTGGTGATCAACAACATAAACCAAGTGAATCAAGTATAAGAAAACCATCAAAGATCATGTAAAGTCAAGAAATCCCAATGGAGATAAACTAGGGTTTTTGCTCAAGTGGAGTATTATCAACCAAGGCTTGTTCCTACAACATCTAAGGTAAGATTCATGATATTTCTATGTTGTTTAAGGTATTTAAGAGTTGAAATACTTGGATTGTAGAAAGGTATGGAAAAATGGGTCATGAATGTGGAATAGTGCCATTTTGAGAAATAGTTTGAATTGAGTTATGAGTCTTGATGTATTGTGATGTAAATGTGTTATAAATGATGTTGAGAACATGAGATGAGCAATGTACGTGAATGGACGTAGTTGTGTGTTATAGCCATAGATATGAGTAATTGAAAGTAAATTGAGAAATGTGGATAATGTGGACGAATAATGACTATTGTTATGGTATTGTGAATGTGTTGTTGACGTTTGGGAGTTGATATACGTTGTGGAGGAATGTCGTATAAATAGAGGAGATGCTGTCCAATTTTCTCTAGCTTTAGTCATATATACTAGCTATCGATTCTAATGATAGTATGACTTTAATGAAGGTAGAAACGCTAGCATTGAAGGAGAAAGCGCAAGTGTAGAATAGTTGAACGGAAAAGGTATGTAAGGCTAACCCTTCTTTCATAAGGCATGGTTCTTTGGCCAATCATCTAAATCTTCTACGAGCTTATGATGTTCTCCAAATGCTATCTTCAAAGCTACTAAGCTTATGATTCTCGATATGCTACGATTGTACTAAGTTCCTCGTATGACGAGTAGGCCTATTAAGGTAAATGTGATGGATGACGATAGTAGTAATAATGATGTTGATGACGATTGTGATAACGATGTAAATTAATAAAGATGCTTATGAGCTATTATGTATATGTGTCTATGTATGACTATTATAGAACCCCGAGCTTATGAGGCCGGGTAAGATATGTAGATAAGTATGTATATGATTACGTAACGCGCGCACACCTCTGCAGATGGTACGGATATCCCTGACGCCTTGGTAGGGCCAGGTAGATATGACCCTGACGCCTTGGTAGGGCCAGGTAGATGTAACCCTGAAGCCTTGGTAGGGCCAGGTACGAGCAACCTTGAGCCTTGGTTGGCCAAGTATGTATGAAACACCGATCCTACGTAGTCGGGTATGCTATGTAAATGCTATGTATATGATATGATTATGTATATGATGTGAATACGAATATGATACGATATGAACGTGAATAAGGGTGTGTATACGAATACGAGCATGAATATGGTACGGATATGATTATGGATGTAAGTACACGAACACGCATTAGAAATGGAAAGTCCGATGTAAGGCAAGTAAGTGCCTATGACAATGGTAACACCGTCTCCCATCTTGTGCTATTTCTTATGTTGCCTATTATGCTTCTATATTGATATTGATCATGCCTTACATACTCAGTACATTCTTTGTACTGACGTCCTTTTGTTTGTGGACGCTGCGTCATGCCCGCAGCTGCACAGGGTAACAGGCTCGATCCATAGCTGTATTCTCAGAGACTACATAGCAGAGCTCCATTTCATTCGGAGCCATAACTTTTGGGGTACTTATTCTTTTGTGTATATAATTATGGGCATAGCGGGGTCCTGTCCCGCTTATGTGATACGTTATACTCTTCTTAGAGGCTCGTAGATATGTGTATATGGTTAGATATGTCTGGCCTTATCGGCTTATATTTTGTATATCATTTTGATGGCCTTGTCGACTCATGTACATTGACGTGGTATAGATGCCAACCATGATATGAAAGCATTGTCGTCCAATGGGACTAGCATAAATGACGAATAGAAATGTATGTTTAATTATGTGGCTCACCTAAATGTAAGTGAAGTGTAAGCCAAGGGGTGCCCAGGTGGGCTAGCACCGGGCGCTCGTCGGGGCCCTCTAGACGGGTCGTGACAATAAATGTCGAGAAATTGAAAAGAAATGGTGGATTGTGGTCAATGTATATGAATGATGATTGTTGATTGCAATGTTGTGAATGTTGTTGTGAGTGTTTGAGAGTTGATATAGAACATGGGAAAAGTAGTATAAACAAAGGAAATGCTGTCCAATTTTCCCTAGAAATAGTAGCACGTTCCTATAGTCGATTAACTAACGATAATGCAGATTCCCTCTTGAAGGTAGAGACGTGGCATTAAAGGAGAGCGACCAAGCGATAGAATAGTTAAACGACAAAGGTATGTAAGGCTTATCCCTTCCTTCAAAGGCATGAATCTTTCAAACTTTCCATAATCCTCCTATATGATGGAACTTATGAGTCCTTAAAGATACTAAATTACATACGAGCATGATAATGATGATAATGAGTTGAAGTATAGAGATTCGATAGTTCATGATATGATGATCCCATAACGCTGATGGTGTCATTATTGTTAACACTCACCTTATGCACTATTTCCTTCAAGGTGAGGCAAGGTACTTGTCACACCCCGACTTTACTAGGGTGTGATGGGCACCCGACCCCCTATCTGGAGCCGAGCGAACCCGCTGACTCTTGTTACGTGTAGAAACTCTTGAGTCAATTAAGAAAGAAATACATAGTAAGCTCTCCAATTTTTTTTTCTTTTCATAAGTAAACTCTGACATCATGTAAGACTCGTGACATGAAACATGATAACATATCGACTGCTGGAGCCGCTTACAGACTGACAACCCAATACCCATTGCTTTGTCTGCAAAGTCTCTAACATAGAACAAAACATCATAGCATATACTTGGACTTGGCAATTCTCCGGGACAAATGGAGTTCGCCATCTCCGCTGGAACATCTTTAGTAAGGTCTTCTAATCATCTGGGAGTACCTGCGCGGCATGAAACGCAGCCCCCCGAAGAAGAGGGGTCAGTACGAGTAATGTACTGAGTATGCAAGACACTAATAATAACATACGGAAGATGTAGAACAAGGATACTAACATAAAAGAGAAATAGCGCATGTCATGAGGTGGAAAGTTAACCTGTACATATAAATGCCCTTTGGCGGATACCATGTATTCTTATCTTCCCTTTGGAAATCTTTTCTTGTTCGTATATATATATATATCTATATATATAGAACTTGTCATATTGCCGAGGCGTCGGCAGCCGACCCATTTAACCATAAATATACACATCCCGCGTCCGGGCATCCCGCGTCCGGGACGATGTCATGTCATGTAATGCCAACTGATCAGGTGGATATGCGTATATAACGCTCTGCCCTTATCTCCATCTTCCCCGTATACATATGCATATATCATGTACGTATATCAGCGTCTATAGCGCTCTGGCTCTTTCATCATATACATATACGTGTATCATGTGCATATATCAACGTCTATAGCGCTCTGGATCTTTTATCATATACATATATGTGTGTCATGTACATATTTTATAAATATATATACATATCTTACTGTTATATCCCGTATTTTTGAACCTCGGAGCATCTGCTGGGGTGGGGCCCACATACCGAGATTTTTTTTGGAACATCTGAAAAGTCATATGAATCACATATGTAAAGTTAAACACAACTCATGAAGTACCTTTGGACCAAATCAAAGTGGAAACCCTCCAAACGAATATTTTTAAGAAAACGTTTTCGGGTGACCTGACTTTGGGGGGAAACAACTGTATTGTAAGTTTGGAATTTCGAAAATACCTTGAAATAAAAGTTGTAGATAATTGAATTAGCTTTCCATCCATAGGTCGTGGGTTCCCAGGTGACGTCGGTACAAGGAGATATGAACGTTTTAAGGTCGAAAGGTCAGTGGGCTAGGCCCAACTCGGGACCAACCGAGTTGGCCCAAAAAAATGAAAAAAAAAAAATTCAGGCCCAAGTGAGGAGCCATTCGGCCATGGTCCATAAAAAGGATCCAAGCCCATGGAATTAAGTCATGTGGTCAATGAATAAAAGACCACTTAATCATCCAAATTCCATAGAACTTTCAAGAGAAAGAATAGGAGGAAAAACAAGAGAAAAACAAGAACAAAAAGAGGGCATTTCGGGTTTGGCCATAGAAAAATCACCCCTCAAAATCTTGCCTCTAAAATTATTTTCTTGTTGAATTCCTACTAAATTAAGTGTCCTCTACAACTTGGTGTAATTGTTTTGGAAGAAGGAGCACTTATTTCTTCAAGTTGACAACTTGTTCAAGTGAAGAAGTTTGTAGAAAAAGGTAAGAATCAATTCCTTTTTCTTATGTTATGAAGGTTTGTTTATGTTGTGGTATGTGGAAATGAGTAGAAATTATGGAAATAAGGAAGTTTGCAAAGTGGGTATGTATATATATATGTAGCCATGGGTGTATATATGTTGTATACATATATGAGTTGAATTTTATGTTGCATTCTAGTTGTGGTTATGATGGAAATTATATTGGGAATGAAAGTTGAATGAATTTTGGTTGAAGTTGGAATGTAGATGATTATGTCACTTTAGAATAATTTTGTGATATTATGGAAATGAAGTTGTTAAGATGTGAATTATGATTATGGTTGAT
The DNA here is from genome assembly GCF_019175385.1 of Lycium barbarum. Classification (NCBI taxonomy): domain Eukaryota; kingdom Viridiplantae; phylum Streptophyta; class Magnoliopsida; order Solanales; family Solanaceae; genus Lycium; species Lycium barbarum. Next base: position 80,719,599 of record NC_083340.1, on the reverse strand, counting down.
GAATTTGGAAGTTGGAAACTTGTTATGAAGTTGTATGCCAAAGATTTGATGTTTTGCATAAGTTATGATTTTGGCGGAAGATTGTATATCATGTATATCGAGTGTATATCTTAAGGAAAACGATATGAAATGTTTCTAGAACTATATGGTGATGATCATGATGGTTGTTGAATATGAAATTATTGATCTTAGTTGAAAGTTGGGTTGAATTGAAGATTATGTCAACTTGTGAGAAAAATGACTAGTTGAAGGATATTTGTGTTTTAATGTTCATTGTTGATATTGTTGTTGTCGTTTGGGTTGTTGTTGATGATTTATAGCCGAGTTGAATTCTCGGGGTGTCATATGTATAGGGGAAGTGCTGCCGAAATTTCGGTAGCCAAATATGCTTAAAGTTGAAATAATGGCATTAATAATTCACAATTGGTAAACTTGACCAATTGCAGTTTTTCGACGAAACGGGAAGTGAGTTTGGAAAGGCTTAAGGAGCGCGAAAGGTATGTAAAGCAACCCCAATTCTTCCCTTGGCATGCCCCTAGTGTGTTAGGGTCGGATCCGGGCCTCGGGACCTCTTGGCCCTCGGAATCCGCAAGACAAAATTTCAGTTTTTCCTTCAGTAGAATTGAACCATTTTGATACGCTTTTTTTCTGAAATTATGCAATTTTGCTCTAAATTATTCAGAAAATCATAGAATGTTTGTATAACCTTTTTAGGTGATACTATATGCTTAGAGGGCACAATTTGAGCCCGCCGCCTTGTTTGTCCCAAGGCGGGCCCGCTATTTACGGTTTTGCCCCTAATGTGTTAAAGCTTCCTTTTTAAGCGATTTTTGAAAGAAATGTTTTAATTACCCTACTAATCGCTTAACGAATATTATTTTAAATATTCTGTTAAATATTATAAATTATTTTGACACTCGGAATGACTTCGGGAAAGTTATACTTCTGTAATTTATTATGATATCCGAAATACATTTATTATGATTCCGTCCGACCCCATTGGATTTGTTTGTCTTCGATACGCTTCATCGAGTCTTTGAAAACATTTATTATATTTTTAAATTGCATTAGTCTCTCACTACTCCACTCGTGGATGTCCCAATGTTTCCCACACTGAGCCCGGGCCAGGATATGTTGTCAAGCGAAATTCTCTATATTGTTCGCCGCGTCCCGATGTGAGGGGGCTGGTATACGCGTACATGGGTCTGTGGAGTATGATGTGCCATGTCCGCCTATTCTGATCTGATCTGTATGGCCATTTTGATATGACATTATATGATACGGGGCCACGCCCCTTTTTCTGATTCCTCTGTATAGTGGCACCAGCGTCGGGAGGGTGGCCACATTCTGTCTGCCGAGTCCCGTGTCAGGGACCGGATATGATATGATATGACATATGTTTCTGTACGCATTCTGTCTGTTTTGGAAATATGCATTTGACACTCTGGATTCTGTACTCATTTTCTGTAACCATTATGATTTGACTTCTGTGATTCCGCTTTACATATTCAGTACATATTTCGTACTGACCCCCTTTCTTCGGGGGCTGCGTTTTCATGCCGCGCAGGTACAGACGACAGGTTCGCTGATCCACACGTTTAGGATCCTATTTCTGCTATTTGGGGCGCTCTCTTCTACAGCGCCCATCTTTTGGTACAGTCTGTCACTGCTATCTGGATATGTACATTGTTCAGGGTATGACGGGGCCCTGTCCCGTCTTATGATTATGATATGTTCTGTAGAGGTCTGTGGATACATCTGTGTGGGTTCTGTACATATGTTTGGGATATTCTGTTCTGTGATGGCCTTATCGGCCTATGTGTGCCAAGTCTGCTTTTCTGCTAAGTTCTGTAGCGACCTCTAATATTATTATTATATTATTATTCTGTTAATATGCTAATTTGGGGTATCGGGTACGTATATGTGCCCAGCTCGGGCACTGGTCGCGGCCCACGGGGTTGGGTCGTGACAAAAGTGGTATCAGAGCGGTTCGTCCTCGGATTGTCCACAGATCGTGTCTAGTAGAGTCTTGTTTATCGGTGTGTTGTGCACCACGCCTATAAACAGGAGGCTACAGGGCATTTAGGATACTACCCTTCTTTCTGTCTTAGATCGTGCGATAGAGCTGTGTTATCAGGATGACCCCTTCCTAACGAGTGGCTATATTTGCAGATATGCCTCCAAAAAAGGCGACAGCGGCCCAAAAGGCCAAGTCAGTTGCCGTAGGAGAGACTAGCCGGGTCCAGAGGACTACCAGGGCCCAGGTATATATTGCTCCGGAGACTTTGCCCCAGACAGAGGGTTCTTCTACACCGCCACTCGTGGAGGAGATTGGGGCAGCCGTAGCTGCAGATCGGGGGACGGCTCCACTGCCAGCTCCCGCAGTTCCAGTACCTGAGCCTCCAGCTCCACGGCCAGGCACTGAGGATCAGTCTATGAGGGAGGCAGTCCAGTTGCTGACTAGACTTGTGGCAGGGCAGGTTCAGGGGCATGGACTGGGAGGTGACCGGGCAGTCAGGCGTGATAGTTCGAGAGCCCGTGAGTTTTTGACTTGTAACCCTCCAGAGTTCTTCGAAACAAAGCCCGAGGAGGATCCTGAGGAGTTTATTAGGAAGATGCGACGCACTCTAGATTTGATTAATGCTTCCGAGACAGAGTCAGTCGCGTTAGCTTCGTACCGGTTATATGATGTGGCGGCAAACTGGTACGAGTCATGGGGGCTATCCAGGGGGGACGGCGCTCCTCCAGCAGTTTGGGGCGATTTTTCTCAGGCATTTCTTGGACACTTTCTGCCCCCATAGTTGCGACGAGCCAGATCTGATAGATTCTTATTATTGAGGCAGAAGGGCCGCAGTATCCGGGACTACAGTTTGGAGTTTGATTCCTTGGCCCGATATGCACCTACTGTGGTGGCTACTATGGCTGACCGGATGCACAGATATATTATGGGGCTGGATCGGTATTTTGTTGATAGCTGCTTAGTATTGGCTGCTCAGCCCGGTATGGACATTGCCCGTATCCAGGCCCATGCCCAGGGCATGGAGGATCGGGGCAGAGGAGGACACCAGCCTGACAGGGGCCAGGTCATCTGGAGATTTTCGGGGCAGACAGCCCCAACAGCCGCAGCAGCCTAGCAGATTCTCATCTCAGCCGGCGCAGAGCGCGCCTCCCCAGCCTGCAGGTCGCAGATTCGATAGCCCAGGGTATTCAGGAGCAGGACAGAGCTCCAGGGCTTCAGGTTCGCGGACAGATAGGGGTTCTGGTCAGATGAGGCCACCCAGGGTTCAATGTTCTTTTTGCGGCAGATACCATACGGGAGAGTGCTACAGAGCCACCGGTGCATGCTTTTCTTGTGGCCGTCAGGGCCATTCTGTGAGAGATTGCCCGTATAAGGGTAGTTCGGGTGGTGCAGCGCAGCCTACCGGATCAGCCGCTGGGTCTTCATCTTCGTCAGTGGCTATACGCCCTACGGGGCAGGGTATTTCGGCACCAGCGGGTCGCGGCAGAGGCCGTGGTGGAGCTTCTGGTATTAGCGGTCCTTCGAACCGCATTTATGCTTTGGCCAGCCGCCAGGATCAGGAGGCATCTCCTAATGTCGTCACAGGTACTTTATTGGTCTTCTCTCGATCTGTGTATGCACTAATTGATCCAGGTTCGACTTTATCATATATTTCACCCCTTGTTGCCGGTAAAATTGGTATTATGTCTGAACCTATAGAGCCATTTGAGGTAGCCACACCGATAGGGGATTTTGTTGTAGCGAAACAGGTTTATAAAGACTGTTCTGTGATCGTTTGTGACCGTGACACTAAGGCAGATCTGGTAGAGTTAGATATGACTGAATTTGATGTTATTATAGGTATGGACTGGCTAGCTTCCTGTTATGCTAATGTTGACTGCCAGAATAAGGTGGTTCGCTTCCAGTTTCCCGAGGAGCCAGTTTTAGATTGGGCTAGAAATACAGCATCGCCGAAAGGTAAGTTTATTTCATACCTTAAGGCAAAGAAAATGATTAGAAAGGGTTATATCTATCATCTGGTATGGGTGCAAGACTTGGACGCAAAGACGCCGACACTTCAGTCAGTCCCCGTGATTAACGAGTTTCCAGATGTTTTTCCCGACGAGCTTCCAGGTCTTCCTCCAGAGCGGGAGATAGACTTCTCTATTGACTTACTCCCAGACACTCAGCCTATCTCTATTCCTCCGTATAGAATGGCGCCTGCAGAGTTAAAGGAGTTGAAGGAGCAGCTGAAAGATTTGTTGGATAAGGGCTTCATCAGACCCAGTACTTCGCCTTGGGGAGCCCCGGTATTATTTGTGCGTAAGAAAGACGGGTCGCTGCGTATGTGTATTGATTATCGGCAGCTGAATAAGGTAACTATAAAGAATAAATACCCCCTCCCCAGGATTGATGATTTGTTTGATCAGCTGCAGGGCGCTAAGTGTTTTTCGAAGATAGATCTTCGATCCGGTTACCACCAGGTGCGAGTACGAGAGGCCGATATCCCTAAGACAGCTTTCCGGACCCGATATGGGCATTACGAGTTCAGGGTTATGTCTTTTGGGCTTACTAATGCCCCCGCAGTATTCATGGATTTGATGAACCGGGTATTCAGGCCATTCTTGGATATGTTTGTAATTGTATTCATTGATGATATCCTGGTTTATTCCCGGTCTGAGGCGGAGCACGCAGATCATCTGAGATCGGTATTAGGGGTACTCCGGCATCAGAAATTATATGCGAAATTTTCTAAGTGTGAATTCTGGCTGTCTTCAGTGGCTTTCTTGGGGCATGTTATTGCAGCTGATGGTGTCCGGGTGGACACACAGAAGATTGAGGCCGTGAAGAATTGGCCCAGACCTACGACGCCCACAGAGGTACGCAGTTTCCTGGGGTTAGCAGGCTATTACAGGAGATTTGTGGAGAAGTTTGCTTCGATTTCAGCGCCTTTGACAAGGCTGACTCAGAAGGGAGCTAAGTTCTTGTGGTCTGACGCTTGTGAACGGAGCTTCCAGTTGCTGAAGGAGAAGCTGACTACAGCCCCAGTTCTGACTCTTCCAGAGGGACCGGACGGGTATGTTATTTATTGTGACGCTTCTGGCATGGGGTTGGGCTGTGTATTGATGCAGCATGGCAGAGTTATAGCGTATGCTTCCCGGCAGCTCAAGCAGCATGAGAAGAATTATCCTACCCACGATCTGGAGCTCGCAGCGGTAATTCATGCTCTGAAGATATGGAGACACTATTTATATGGCGTTCATGTGGATATCTATACTGATCATAAGAGTCTCCAGTATATTTTCAGGCAGAGAGAGCTTAATTTGCGACAGCGGAGGTGGCTGGAGCTTCTGAAAGATTATGACGTGGATATTCTGTATCATCCGGGTAAGGCTAATGTTGTTGCCGATGCGCTCAGTCGGAAGTCTATGGGCAGTTTGGCTGATTTACAGCCAGACAGGAGAGAGATAGCCCGTGATATTCAGCAGTTGGCTAGTCTCGGGGTTCGTCTGGCCGATTCTGGAGATACACGGATTTCTGTTCGAGGGGTTTCTGAGTCATCCCTCAGGGACGATATTAAGCGGCGTCAATACGAAGATCCTGTCTTAGCTCAGTACAGGGACACAGCCTATGATAAGGAGAGGACTCCATTCGAGTTTTCACCGGACGGTACTTTGTTATACAGAGGCAGGTTGTGTGTACCTGATATTGCAGGCCTTCGGCAGCAGGTTATGAGCGAGGCACATTATGCTCGCTATTCGGTCCATCCTGGGTCTACGAAGATGTACCATGATCTCCGATGCTTATACTGGTGGGACGGCATGAAGCGGGATATTGCACAGTTCGTCGCCCAGTGCCCTAATTGTCAGCAGGTCAAAATTGAGCATTAGAAGCCGGGTGGACTGTTGCAGGAGATGGAAATCCCGACTTGGAAGTGGGAGGTTATTAATATGGACTTCATTACAGGTTTGCCTCGCACTCCACGGAAGTATGATTCCATCTGGGTCGTTGTTGATAGGCTGACGAAATCAGCCCATTTTCTTCCCGTCAGGACTACTTATTCCGCCGAGGATTATGCCAGGCTCTATATTAGAGAGATTGTGAAGCTTCACGGAGTTCCTATATCTATTATTTCTGACAGAGGCGCCCAGTTTACGGCGCGTTTCTGGAGGTCGTTTCAGGAGGGTCTAGGGACTCAGGTGAGTCTGAGCACAGCCTTTCATCCTCAGAGCGACGGACAGGCCGAGCGCACTATACAGACGCTGGGGGATATGTTGCGGGCCTGCGTTATTGATTTCAGAGGCAGCTGGGATGATCACTTGCCATTGATTGAGTTTGCATATAATAACAGTTACCATTCCAGCATCCAGATGGCTCCGTACGAGGCTCTATATGGCAGGAAATGCAGATCGCCGATTGGCTGGTTTGATATTGGCGAGTCAGAGTTGATTGGCCCAGATATGGTCCAGCAGGCCGTGGACAAGGTAAAACTTATTCGGGAGCGACTGTTGGCAGCCCAGAGCCGACAGAAGTCATACGCGGATAAACGGCGTCGACCGTTGGAGTTTCAGGTAGGCGATTGGGTATTCCTGAAGGTATCGCCTATGAAAGGCGTGATGCGGTTCGGCAGAAAGGGTAAGCTCAGTCCGCGTTATATTGGGCCTTATCAGATTGTTCGGAAGGTTGGAAATGTCGCCTATGAGTTAGATTTGCCATCTGATTTGGAAGCGGTACATCCGGTATTCCATGTATCTATGCTCCGCAAATGCGTTGGTGACCCTTCCAGAGTATTCCCTGCTGATGATATTCAGGTGACGGAGCAGTTATCGTACGAGGAGCAGCCCGTATCTATTTTGGATCGTCAGGTAAGGAGGCTTCGGAATAAAGATGTAGCCTCTGTTAAGGTACTGTGGCGGAACGATAATAGGGAGGAAATGACATGGGAGGCCGAAGAGGAAATGAAGAAGAAATATCCTCATTTGTTCTCTATACCCACAGGTAACCTTAAATCACTGCTTTAATTTATTCCAATATCAATCGTGTGTCATATGTGATGTCTGTAAACATGAACTCCCCCAAAGTATTTTCAAACCCTATGAGATTAATTTAACATTCGAGGACGAATGTTCTAAAGGGGGGGAGGATGTTATATCCCGTATTTTTGAACCTCGGAGCATCTGCTGGGGTGGGGCCCACATACCGAGATTTTTTTTGGAACATCTGAAAAGTCATATGAATCACATATGTAAAGTTAAACACAACTCATGAAGTACCTTTGGACCAAATTAAAGTGGAAACCCTCCAAACGAATATTTTTAAGAAAACGTTTTCGGGTGACCTGACTTTGGGGGGCCAAAACTGTATTGTAAGTTTGGAATTTCGAAAATACCTTGAAATAAAAGTTGTAGATAATTGAATTAGCTTTCCATCCATAGGTCGTGGGTTCCCAGGTGACGTCGGTACAAGGAGATATGAACGTTTTAAGGTTGAAAGGTCAGTGGGCTAGGCCCAACTCGGGACCAACCGAGTTGGCCCAAAAAAATGAAAAAAAAAAAATTCAGGCCCAAGTGAGGAGCCATTCGGCCATGGTCCATAAAAAGGATCCAAGCCCATGGAATTAAGTCATGTGGTCAATGAATAAAAGACCACTTAATCATCCAAATTCCATAGAACTTTCAAGAGAAAGAATAGGAGGAAAAACAAGAGAAAAACAAGAACAAAAAGAGGGCATTTCGGGTTTGGCCATAGAAAAATCACCCCTCAAAATCTTGCCTCTAAAATTATTTTCTTGTTGAATTCCTACTAAATTAAGTGTCCTTTACAACTTGGTGTAATTGTTTTGGAAGAAGGAGCACTTATTTCTTCAAGTTGACAACTTGTTCAAGTGAAGAAGTTTGTAGAAAAAGGTAAGAATCAATTCCTTTTTCTTATGTTATGAAGGTTTGTTTATGTTGTGGTATGTGGAAATGAGTAGAAATTATGGAAATAAGGAAGTTTGCAAAGTGGGTATGTATATATATATGTAGCCATGGGTGTATATATGTTGTATATATATATGAGTTGAATTTTATGTTGCATTCTAGTTGTGGTTATGATGGAAATTATATTGGGAATGAAAGTTGAATGAATTTTGGTTGAAGTTGGAATGTAGATGATTATGTCACTTTAGAATAATTTTGTGATATTATGGAAATGAAGTTGTTAAGATGTGAATTATGATTATGGTTGATGAATTTGGAAGTTGGAAACTTGTTATGAAGTTGTATGCCAAAGATTTGATGTTTTGCATAAGTTATGATTTTGGCGGAAGATTGTATATCATGTATATCGAGTGTATATCTTAAGGAAAACGATATGAAATGTTTCTAGAACTATATGGTGATGATCATGATGGTTGTTGAATATGAAATTATTGATCTTAGTTGAAAGTTGGGTTGAATTGAAGATTATGTCAACTTGTGAGAAAAATGACTAGTTGAAGGATATTTGTGTTTTAATGTTCATTGTTGATATTGTTGTTGTCGTTTGGGTTGTTGTTGATGATTTATAGCCGAGTTGAATTCTCGGGGTGTCATATGTATAGGGGAAGTGCTGCCGAAATTTCGGTAGCCAAATATGCTTAAAGTTGAAATAATGGCATTAATAATTCACAATTGGTAAACTTGACCAATTGCAGTTTTTCGACGAAACGGGAAGTGAGTTTGGAAAGGCTTAAGGAGCGCGAAAGGTATGTAAAGCAACCCCAATTCTTCCCTTGGCATGCCCCTAGTGTGTTAGGGTCGGATCCGGGCCTCGAAGGACCTCTTGGCCCTCGGAATCCGCAAGACAAAATTTCAGTTTTTCCTTCAGTAGAATTGAACCATTTTGATACGCTTTTTTTCTGAAATTATGCAATTTTGCTCTAAATTATTCAGAAAATCATAGAATGTTTGTATAACCTTTTTAGGTGATACTATATGCTTAGAGGGCACAATTTGAGCCCGCCGCCTTGTTTGTCCCAAGGCGGGCCCGCTATTTACGGTTTTGCCCCTAATGTGTTAAAGCTTCCTTTTTAAGCGATTTTTGAAAGAAATGTTTTAATTACCCTACTAATCGCTTAACGAATATTATTTTAAATATTCTGTTAAATATTATAAATTATTTTGACACTCGGAATGACTTCGGGAAAGTTATACTTCTGTAATTTATTATGATATCCGAAATACATTTATTATGATTCCGTCCGACCCCATTGGATTTGTTTGTCTTCGATACGCTTCATCGAGTCTTTGAAAACATTTATTATATTTTTAAATTGCATTAGTCTCTCACTACTCCACTCGTGGATGTCCCAATGTTTCCCACACTGAGCCCGGGCCAGGATATGTTGTCAAGCGAAATTCTCTATATTGTTCGCCGCGTCCCGATGTGAGGGGGCTGGTATACGCGTACATGGGTCTGTGGAGTATGATGTGCCATGTCCGCCTATTCTGATCTGATCTGTATGACCATTTTGATATGACATTATATGATACGGGGCCACGCCCCTTTTTCTGATTCCTCTGTATAGTGGCACCAGCGTCGGGAGGGTGGCCACATTCTGTCTGCCGAGTCCCGTGTCAGGGACCGGATATGATATGATATGACATATGTTTCTGTACGCATTCTGTCTGTTTTGGAAATATGCATTTGACACTTTGGATTCTGTACTCATTTTCTGTAACCATTATGATTTGACTTCTGTGATTCCGCTTTACATATTCAGTACATATTTCGTACTGACCCCCTTTCTTCGGGGGCTGCGTTTTCATGCCGCGCAGGTACTGACGACAGGTTCGCTGATCCACACGTTTAGGATCCTATTTCTGCTATTTGGGGCGCTCTCTTCTACAGAGCCCATCTTTTGGTACAGTCTGTCACTGCTATCTGGATATGTACTTTGTTCAGGGTATGACGGGGCCCTGTCCCGTCTTATGATTATGATATGTTCTGTAGAGGTCTGTGGATACATCTGTGTGGGTTCTGTACATATGTTTGGGATATTCTGTTCTGTGATGGCCTTATCGGCCTATGTGTGCCAAGTCTGCTTTTCTGCTAAGTTCTGTAGCGACCTCTAATATTATTATTATATTATTATTCTGTTAATATGCTAATTTGGGGTATCGGGTACGTATATGTGCCCAGCTCGGGCACTGGTCGCGGCCCACGGGGTTGGGTCGTGACACTTACATACATTTACATGTCTCATATGCATTTACATATCTTATATACATATGTCACATAGGCACGCAGGAGAGCCCAAAGAAGAATCATGTAGCCATCGGAGTGACGTAAGGTCGGTGACCTCCGATTATATTATGGAACAATCGTGGTCGCTTTGTCTCTCCTTGAAGGAACAAGTATTTTAAGGCGAGACTACCAACGGAGAATAGTATCAAAAGTAAACATAGAATGGAATCATGGCACCATAGACGTCAACTCATAGGCTTGGGAATCCTTAGGAAATAGTGTCATAGCTAGGAAGTAGAAATAAGGTTCAAGAACTAGCTTATTACTTTCATGCTCACATTGAATCCTTAGCCTAGAAATCTTAGCCGTAGCATCGTTCCGGTCGTACTTATCATAGGCATATTCTCTTGTCTAACATCGTCGTTATCATCGTCATCATAGAAGTGTTCTCGTTAGAGTAGTTATAGTACTATCATTTAGTACGAAATCGGGATCAAAGGTCCCCTTTGGATTCAACCTCAAGTAAGTCAAACAGAACTATAAGGAAAATCCGAGAGCAACGGGCCCACCTCGGCCCGAATGAGGTAGCGTATAGGATTTGCATATGTTACATGTCATGGCGTTACTTGTGAGGGTTTTAGGGTAGTCGGGTCCCATTTATACAAGTTCTAGGGGTTTAGGGGGTCTTTCCAACGTTTCGCGCACTTTCTAGTTCAATTCTACTGAAGGAAAAAGAGAAAACTTTAGGCGCGGATTCCGGAGGGTAGGGTTATTCCCGAGGCTCACATCCAACATATTCCGTCTAAGACATGCCATAGAAAGAAGGGTGAAGCCTTACATACCTTTTCTGCTTCTTATGCGACTCCAAATTCACGTTCCAAATCCGCCAAAATCTACAAATTGGTCATGTTTACCAAAACTTAATTAGAGCATTTAGAAGTTGATTCTTCAAAGTAACATTTGTCTGCCGAAATTTCGGCAGCATTTCCCTTGTAAATACATCGTCCCCAAGAATCTATCTTGGCCAATTTCAATCAACAACAATCCGGGAATTCAACTCGGCCAAACTATCAACACAATGCCAACAATCATACCAACAATTTCCATAACCAACCCAAGGTACATTCTAACAATTTAATCAACATACTACTTCCTTCAAGATCTTTTAACTCCAATAAGAACAATAACAACTTAATAATTTACACATTAATAACATCATACTAACAACATTATATTCTATTCATGCAAGAACATCACATTCCATTTACATAAACTTCCACAACAAGCCTCCAACTACTACAACTTCACTAAACTCATTAGGCTTCTATTTGCAACATAAAATCCATAACACAACAATCAAACTACTAAATAAAACTTGCTCACCATTCTTTCATAATTCATCAATATACACGACCATATGTACCATATACCACTCACGGCCACAACAACCACATGCATATTTTCATAAACTTTCATCCTTTTTCATGCATTACATCAACAACCAACATACTACACAAAATTAATTCAATCTCTACTTCTACACCAACATATTCGGCCACATGCATATTTACCTATTCATCATGCAAACTTCCATCTTTCCATAATTTCTATTCCTTTCTACATCCCACAACATAGACAAAGTCTTAATAACATGTAAAAGAGGGTGAAATCTCACCTTTTCTCTTTAACTCCTTCACTTGACTAGAATGCGGAAATGACGAAACGGGTGACTTTTCTTCCGAAAAAATTATGCCACGTTGTAGAGGACCCTTGAATTAGTGGGAATACCACAAGAAAATAATTTTTGGGACAAGATTTCTCATGGCCAATTTCCTCCATGGTTGGCCGAAACCCTCTCTCTATCTCTCCTTTTTTTTTTTGTTCTTCCTTTTTTTTTGTCTTGAATTGGAAGATAAGCCCATTATATATATATACCCAAGCATGTGAGGGGCACATGCCCCTCTCTAGAAAATTCTTGCTTTTTCTTGAAATTAAAAGAAGATTACTAATGTCTTCTTAAGAAGCTTTGGCCCCTACCTTTTTAAAATTTACAAATAGCCCCCATTACTTATGAAATGGCCACATGCTCCTTTCTTTATTTCCTAGAGAATTCTTCTCTTTTTCTTGAATTTTTCTTAAAGAATTAAAAGATGACTCATTGTCTTACCATGTACACTTTGGTCCATAGATTTCCATCACATGGCCAATATGCCCTTTTTGGAACCTTCATGAACTCCTTTTTATAAAGTTCCCATTTTGCCCCTCGACTTTCCTCAATATTGTCATTCCGCCTCTAGCCTTCCACATTATTTCCACGGCTCCTTTTTGTGAATTTCTCTTCTTATCCTTAACCTTTCTCAATCTCTCCATACTACCAATATTCAACCTTTCTCAATCTCTCCATACTACCAATATTCATAAATAATATTCATAATCGACTTGTATACAACAATAAGTTTTGAAAATGGTCTCGCCCTTAACTTTCCACGACGACCTTGAAATATCCAAACGCACAAAGTACGGGCTATAACAGTACTCATAAATGTTCATAATATAATCGGGGGCTTATGACCTTACGTCACCCCGACATAGCCATGGTTGTCTTCGAAGTCTAATGTATACTCCTAATGCTAAATGTGAAATGATGTAAAGTCATGGTATGTTTATAAGATGATCAATAATGCTAGCTTATAATATGCCTGTGTTATGTATGAATATGCCAAGCTATGATAAGATTGTGATACGTTCATGAGATGTGCAATAGTGATGGGTAATGATTGATTTTGTGATTATGAGATTCCACCGTGCCTAGATGGCCGGGCATGTCACCGCTAAGGTGGGATGCATATGGTTCCACCGTGCCTAGATGGCCGAGCATGTCACCGCTAAGGCGGGCTGCGATGTTACACCGAGCCTAGAGGGCCAGGCATGATCACCACTAGTGGGCGGCATATGATGGTTACCCGGACGCGGGATAACGATGAGATATGTGATGTGACGAGACATGTGATGTGACGAGATATGTGATGTGATGATACATGTACCATGATTATGTAAAATATGATATATATGTACGAAATGTATTAGCTTATGACACTCTTGCAGGTTATATCTTTCTCTTATGGCTGACGATCCTCCTATTATATTTATTTCATTCTTGCCTTACATACTCAGTACAATGTTCGTACTGACGTCCGTTTTCTTTGGACGCTGTGTTCATGCCCACAGGTAGACAGGGAGGCGAGCTTGAGCCAGACTCGTAGGAGCTGTTAGCCGATTGAAAGCACTCCTTTGTTCCGGAGGTGCTTGATTATTCTTTTGTGTATATTTGTATATGTTGGGCTCGACGAGGTCCCGTCCCGTCTATGCGTTTTGTACTTCAGTAGAGGCTCGTAGATACACAGTGTGGGTTATGTGGTCTGATAAGGTCATTTGTGTATAATTGTATATGTTATTTTGATAGCCTAAATGACTTATGTATATGAAACTATTTTTGTTTACAAATGAAACATGACTTTCTTATGACGTGAGTATAAGACCGATAAAAGGGTAGTTAATGAGCATGATGAGTAGTAGAACAAGCGGTGCTCGGTGGTTAGCCCTGGGTACCCGTCGCAGCCCCTAGCTGGGTCGTGACAACTTGCTTATCACCTCATTAACAATCTAAGGGGCGTTATAATTCTTCTCCAAGACGCTATTAAATCATCATTAACTTGTTACTCGTAAATCCTTTCCGATACACATCGTATGCCTTGCCCTCTCTTGACAAACTTTCTCCTCTTACTACGAATGTCTTTGAAATCTTAACTAGGGTCATCAAATGTCATTCCTTACTTATTGAAATACCGTACACTCGTGCTCTTCATTAGTCTATTCACTGTGCATCAACGGAAAAGTTTCCGAGGTGTAACATTCTTCCCCCTTTAAGAACATTCGTCCTCGAATGTTGGGTTTTCGGGGATTCTATAAAAGTTTCGCTAGAGTTTCCTCTGTAATATGGCACTACCATCCTATCACAACAGCCCATAATAACAATGCCTCACAGGGCCACAACATAATAGCAATAGAGTTTGGCTGCACACACCCCAAATTCATAAAAAGAAAACATACATACCTTATGATCTTGATGTCTCATCTCGGATTTCTTCTAGGGGCTGAAATAAATGTGGGTACTTGGATCTCATAATTTCTTCTGCTTCCCATGTCATTTCTTCTCGTTTATTGTTTCTCCATAAAACCTTAACTGAGGCCACTTCTTTGTTTCTAAGCCTCCGTACTTGCCTATCTAATATGGCAATGGGTACCTCTTCATAAGTCAACTTTTCTGTCATTTGAACATCATTTATTGGAACGATCCTAGCAGGATCTCTGACACATTTACGAAGCATCGAGACATGGAAAACTAGGTGAACAGACTCCAAATCAAGAGGTAGATCTAACTCATAGGCCACTTTGCCTACTTTGTGCACAATCTCATAAGGCCCAATGTATCGGGGACTAAGCTTCCCCTTTTTGCCAAATCTGATTACACCCTTCATTGGTGACACTTTTAAGAATACCCAATCTTTTACTTGGAACTCTAAGTCCCTTCGACGATTATCCGCATAGGACTTTTGACGACTTTGGGCTGCTAATAACCGATCTTGTATGAGCTTAACTTTCTCTATGGCTTGCTGGACAAAGTCTGGCCCTATCAATTTAGTCTCTCCTACCTCGAACCACCCAATTGGGGATCTACACTTTCGCCCATATAAAGCCTCATACGGTGCCATTTGGATGCTAGAATGATAACTATTGTTATAAGCAAATTCAATGAGTGATAAGTGATCTTCCCAATTACCTCCAAAATCTATCATACATGCCCGTAACATATCCTCAAGAGTCTGAATGGTACGTTCAGCCTGTCCATCAATCTGCGGGTGAAATGCCGTGCTAAGGCTCACTTGAGTCCCTAAACCCTCTTGGAAGGACTTCCACAAATTAGTTGTAAACTGAGTTCCTCTATCTGAGATAATAGATGCTGGGACACCGTGGAGTCGCACTATCTCTTTAACATAAAGCTTTGCATAATCTTCTGCCACATATGTCGTTCTGACTGGCAAGAAATAAGCTGACTTTGTGAGTCTATCCACAATCACCCATATAGAATCATACTTACATCGAGAACGGGTTAAGCCTGTAATGAAATCCATGTTAATTACTTCCCACTTCCAAGTTGGAATTTCTATAGCTTGCAACAATCCACTCGACTTTTGGTGCTCGATTTTCACTTGTTGACAGTTGGGACATTGAGCTACGAATTCCGCTACATCTTTCTTCATCCTATTCCACCAATATATAGATTTAAGATCATGGTACATTTTCGTTGTTCCGGGGTGGATAGAATAACGGGAGCAATGGGCTTCTCTCAATATTTTGTGGTGTAACCCTGCCACATCAGGAACACATAATTTGCCTCGGCATCGGAGAACTCCGTCTCCTGCAATCTCAAATGATGACTTATCCTTCTGAGAGAGTGTATCTCTGTAATGCATTAACATGGGATCTTCGTATTGTCTCTCTTTCACTTCTGCTACTAGCGACGAGACTGCTGAATTCTGAATGGTAGTTCCCCTGCTACCTGAGTCCACTACTCGAACTTCTAGGCTAGCTAACTGCTGGAGCTCATGAGCCATTTCTCTTTTCTCTGGTTGTACATCACACAAACTTCCCATGGATCTGCGGCTAAGAGCATTAGCCACAACATTTGCCTTTCCAGGGTGGTATAGGATATCAACATCAAAATCTTTTAGCAATTCCAACCATCGTCGTTGCCGCAAATTTAACTCTTTTTGTTTGAAGATATACTGAAGGCTCTTATGATCTGTGTAAATATCCACATGCCATATAAATAATGTCTCCATAACTTTAATGCATGAATCACTGTAGCAAAATCCAGATCATGGGTTGGATAATTTTTCTCATGTTTCCGTAATTGCCTTAAACCATACGCAATCACCTTACCATGTTGCATCAACACACAACCTAGCCCAATTCCTGAAGCATCGCAATAAACAACATAACCTTCCAATCCCTCTGGAAGTGTCAGGACGGGGGCAGAAGTCAATCTATCTTTTAGCTCTTGGAAACTGCGTTCACAAGCATCTGTCCATTGAAACTTTGCTGATTTCTGGGTCAGCTTTGTGAGTGGTGCAGAAATAGAAGAAAACCTTCAACAAATCTCCTATAGTAACCTGCTAAACCCAGAAAGCTACGAACCTCCGTAGGAGTTGTGGGCCTTGGCCAAGTTTTCACGGCCTCAATCTTTTGGATATCTACCCGAATACCATTGGCTGCAACAATGTGCCCTAAAAATGTCACTGAGTTCAACCAAAATTCACACTTAGCAAATTTTGCAAACAACTCTCGAGTTTGAAGAACTCTAAGGACGACACGCAAATGATCCGCATATTCTGCCTCGGATCTAGAATACACCAAGATATCGTCGATGAACACAATCACAAATAGATCTAGGAAGGGCCTGAACACATTGTTCATCAAATCCATAAATACTGCCGGTGCATTGGTTAGCCCAAATGACATTACCCGGAACTCAAAATGGCCATATCTTGTTCTGCAGGCTGTCTTAGGGATATCTTTCTCCGTAACTCTCACTTGATGATACCCGGACCTCAAATCTATCTTCGAAAACCATTTGGCACCTTGTAATTGATCAAACAAGTCATCAATCCTCGGAAGAGGATATTTATTCTTAATCGTCACCTTATTCAATTGCCGATAGTCAATGCACATTCACAAGGAGCCATCTTTCTTTCGGACAAACAATACGGGAGCTCCCCACGGGGATGAACTAGGCCTAATAAAGCCTTTCTCAAACAGGTCTTTCAATTACTCCTTCAACTCTTTCAATTTTGCGGGAGCCATTCTATAAGGAGGAGTAGATATAGGCTTGGTGTCTGGCAACACATTAATAGAAAAATCAATCTCCCGCTCAGGAGGGAGGCCTGAAAGCTCTTCCAGAAACACATCCAGGAATTCATTCACCACGGGGACTGACTGAAGAGTTGGCGATTCAGCTTCTACAACTTGAACCCGCACTAGATGATAAATGCACCCTTTTGTGATCATTTTCCTTGCCTTTAGATAGGAAATAAACCTACCTTTTGATGACGCAGTATTCCCTTTCCATTCTCTAACTGGTTCTCCCAAAAATTAGAAGCGAACCATTTTCATTCTACAATCAACATTGGCATAGCAAGAAGCCAACCAATCCATGCCCATAATAACATCAAAATCTACCATTTTTAACTCATGTAAGTCAATCATAGTACGACGGTCACAAATCATAACTATACAGTTTCTGTATACTCAACTAGCTATTACCGATTCACCAACGGGTGTAGACACCTCAAAAGGTTTGATCGACTCCGGTTTGACTCTAAACCGAGCCATAATATACGGAGTAACATATGACTATGTGGAGACCGGATCTATCAAAGCATATACATCATGAGAAAATACCGATAATATACCTGTGACCACATGAGGAGAAGACGCAAGATCTTGGCGTCTAGCCAAAGCATAAATACAGTGCTGAGGACCGCTAGAACTGGGGACTCTACCTCTGCCTCTACCATGGCCGACTAGCACATGTGAACCTGGCCCCATAGGGCATACATATGATGAAGATCCGACTACCGACCCTGAAGGCTGGGTCCTATCTCTACCACCAACTGAGGGGCAATCACGCATAATATGGCCTGGTCGACCACATGAATAGCAAACCTCTGAAACCAATCGGCACTGACCCCAATGTAAATTCCCACACTGGGAACATCGTGGTACGGGTGGCCTCGCCTGACACGAATCACCTCTGAACTGAGATCCTGAAAAACTCTGACTCGGCCCGGAATGAGTAGATCTATCAAATCTCTGGCCTGAAAACCGTAGAGGCGCACTAGTCATAGAATGGCCTGAATGCCTCGAAAACTGCTGTCTGTTCCCGCCTCTCAACTCACTCATCGGACCCGAAGATCTAGCCCTCTTGCTATGTCCCCTATCATGCTCACGCTCACTCATTTGTTGTTGTAGGCTTTCTTCTAAATTTTGAGCATGGGCTTGAATGCGTGAAATATCCATATTGTCCTGAAGGGAAGCAGTCAAACACCTATCCATCAAATGTGGCCCTAGGCCTTTCACAAATCGGTGCACTCGGTCACCCATATCCGCTACCATGGCCGAAGCATACCTAGCCAAAGAATTGAAGCGGAGACTATACTCTAAAGCACTCATGCTTCCTTGCCTCAAATTCAAGAACTGATCGGCTCTAGTTCGCCGAACCTCTGGAGGCAAATAATGTAAGAAGAAAGCATCTACAAATTCTTGCCATACCGGGGGAGGTGCATTGGCTCCCCGTGAAGCCATCCAAACCGTGTACCAATGGATCGTGACATCCCTCAATCTAAAGGACACTAACTCCACCGATTTGGTGTCCGAAGCATGTATCAAGTGAAGTGTCCTCAACATTCCATCAATAAAATTCTGAGGGTCCTCATCCGACTTTGATCCAAAGAATTTCGGAGTGTTCAAGCTAATAAAATCATGGGCCCTTGCACTAACAGCCCTATCACCTTTCCCTGTACTTTGCCATTGAGTCTGAGTAGCAACCAATTGAGTAAGCAAATGAATGGCCTCTTTTACATCTTGGCCTGAAGCATCCGGTGGAGGAGCCGGAGGTGCTGGAGCTGGGGCTGAGGCTCCCTCACGCTCCTCAGAAATAGGCACTGACTGGGAGGACTGAGATTGAGCCGCATTCTGGGACTCGCTTTCCTCTACCACTGGTGGAGGTGCTCTTTCAGCCCGCTTTTCTGCCACTGTCTTGCCCTTTTGGGCTGCCGTTGCCTTTATCTTTATAGGTATCTCTGAAAAACATAACATATGACATGGTTAAGAAAAATAAGTTCTTATGCCATAGCTCTATCGCACGATCTTATGAAGAAAGAAGGTCATTCATTCCTAAAATGCCCGCAGCCTCTTGTTCATAATTGTGGCGCGCAACACACCTATAACCAAGACTCTATTGGACACGGCTCGTAGACACACCCAAGGACAAAACTGCTTTGATACCACTTTTGTCACGACCCAACCGGAGGGCCGCGACGGGCACCCGGTGCTAGCCCACCCAGGCACCTCTTAACATACCTTTACATTTACATCTCGGTGAGCCACATATTAAATCATACTTTCTATCCATCAATCATACTATATCCATTAGCAACAATACATATATACCTATCACCATTAATAGCAATGCCCATAACAAAGTACATAAGCCGACGAGGCTAACAAAATGACATCTAAAATATAGGCCGACAAGGCCAAATACATCTAACCACATACACATGTCTACGAGCCTGTAATGAGAGTATGTCATATCATATAGGCGGGACAGGACCCCGCCATGCCCGTAAATATATACATAAAAGAATAAGTACCAAAAGCTTTAGCTCCGAAGGAAATGGAGCTCCGCTGTGTAGTCCCTGAGTAATAAGGCTATGGATCAAGTTTGTCTCCCTGGCCACCTGCGGGCATGACGCAGCGTCCACAAGAAAAATGACGTCAGTACGAAGAATGTACTGAGTATATAAAGCATGATCAATATCATTATGAAAGCATAATAGACAACATAGAAATATCATAGGATGAGAGATAGTAGTATCATCATCATAAACACTTACTTGCTTCTCATAGGGACTTTCCATTTCTAACGCGTAATTGTGTACATACATCCATACCCATATCCGTACTCATTTAAATTTCGTATCCATAGTCGTATTCATATACATATTCTTATTCGTATTCGCATCATATTCGTATTCATACTCATATGTATATCATATACATATCCATATCGTATACATAGCATTTACATAGCATACCCGACCACGAAGGTTCGGTGTTCCACGTACCCGGCCATGGCTAGGCTCGGTTATCATACATACCTGGCCAATCAAGGCTCAAGGTTACACATACCTAGCCGTACCAAGGCTTCAGGGTTATCCGTACCCAACTGCAGTGGTGCGCGCACATCGTCATATAGATATACATCTATATATTCTACCCGGCCATATAAGCTCGGGGTTTCATAATAGCCATACATTGGCACACATACATATAAGCTCATAGGCATCTTTAGCATCATCACTATTATCATCGTCATCACTATCGTTATCATTATTATCGTCGTTCATTATATCTATCCTTATAGGATTATGTTACACCTCGGAAATTTCCCGTTGGAACGCAAGTAAATGAACTAGTAATGCATGCAAATGGATGTGGACGATTAGAAGGAGAAGTCTAAGAAACATGAAAAATTGCAGATTTGAAATCTGCCCAGTGGTCGTAAAGTGCAAATACGGACCGTAAATTGGTATACGGTCCGTAAACTGGCAGTTGTAAATTGGCATGCAAGACTTCAACTTTCTGCCAGTCGAGGAAATGGTAAAATACGACCTGGGTTACGGACCGTAAAGTGATTTACGACCCGTAAACCATGGTCGTAAATCACCATGCAAACAACCAAAGTTTCTGGTTTTTGAAAAGGTTAAAGACGACCGCGAGGGACGAACCGTAAAATGGAATACGTGGTCGTAAACTGAGTTTACGACCACTGTTCACTGCAGCACAGATTTTGCAATTCATTAAATAAAGGGACCAACACTTGTTTTATTTCATTTCCACATTACACACCTTCTCTCTAAAACCTCTCTCTACATTTATTATCCAAGTTTTCAAGGATCATAAGTCATCAACAACATAAAACAAAGTGAATCAAGAGTAAGAACATCATCAAAGGTCTTCCAAGTCAAGAAATCCAAATGGAGAAAAACTAGGGTTTTGCTCAAAGTGGGGGTATTATCAACTAAAGCTTGTTCCTACAACTTCTAAGGTAAGATTCATGATTATTACGTGATGTTTAAGGTATTGGAGAATTAAAATACATGGATTGTAGAAAATATGGTAAGATGGGTTATGAATGATGAATAGTGACATTTTGAGGAATAGTTTGAATTGAATTATGAATGTAGTTGTGTTGTGATATGAACATGTTATAGATGGTATTAAGATCATGAACTAGAAACTTTAGGCGAATGGACGAATTTGGATGTTATGACCTTGACCATGGGTGAATTAGAAACAAATTGAGAAATCTAGATAATGTGAATGACTAATGGCCATTGTTATGATATTAATGAAGGTAGAAACACTAACATTGGAAGGGGACGTGCAAGTGTAGAATAGTCCGACGAAAAGGTATGTAAGGCTAACCCTTCTTTCATAAGGCATGGTTCTTTGGCCAATTCTCTAAATCCTCTATACGCGTATGTTGCCTTCAATTGATAAATTTTCCGAGCTTGTAAGCTCACGATCCTTGATACATACTACGATTTCACTACGCTCCTCGTATGACGAGTAGGCCCATGATCTAGATATAACTATAATAAAGAGGATAGTAATGATGACGATAATAATAATGATGCTAAAGGTGTCTATGGGATATTATACGTATGTGTGCCTATACAGGGCTATAATGAACCCCGAGCTTATAATGCCGGGTAGAATATATGTATATGGATGTATATATATGTATGTATATGATTACGTAATGCGCGCACACATCTGCAGATGGTACGGATAACCCTGAAGCCTTGGTAGGGCCAGGTAGAAATAACATTGAGCCTTGGTTGGCCAAGTATGTATGAAACACCGAACCTTATGGTCGGGTACGCTATGTATGTATATAAGTGTATGGCTATGTATATAATATGAATATGAATGTGAAAAGATTATGTATATGAATGCGAATAGGGGCATGTATACGAATACGAGCACTATTATGAAATACGCATGAGAAATGGAAAGTTCCTATGAAAGGCAGGTAAGTGCCATGATGATGATATTATTGTCTTCCCTCCTATGCCACTTCATATATTGTCTATGACGCTTCTATATTGATGTTGATCATGCTTTACATACTCAGTACATTCTTCGTACTTACGTCCTTTTGTTTGTGGACACTGCGTTATGCCCGCAGGTGTACAGGGAGACAGACTTGATCCATAGCTCCTTATTCAGAGATTACATAGCGGAGCTCCATTTCCTTCGGAGCCATAACTTTTGGGTACTTATTCTTTTGTGTATATAGTTATGGGCATAGCGGGGTCCTGTCCCGCTCATGTGATATGTTTTACTCTTTTTAGAGGCTCGTAGTCATGTGTATATGGTTAGATATGTCTGGCTTTGTCGGCCTATATTTTGTATATCATTTTGTTGGCCTCGTCGGCCCATGTACATTGTTGTGGCATAGATGCCTATGATGATTGAAGATGTTGTCGTCCAATGGGACTAGCATGGTCGATGCTTAGAAATGTATGATTAATGATGTGGCTCACCTAGATGCAAGTCTAAGTGTAAGCTAAGGGGTGCCCGAGTGGGCTAGCACCGGGTGCTCGTCGCGGCCCCCTAGTCGGGTCGTGACAAATTACTCGTCATATGAGGAATTTAGTACAATCGTAACATATCGAGAATCATGAGCTTAGTAGCTTTTGAAGATAGCATCATTTAGAGGACATCATGGGCTTATAGAAGATTAGATATTTGTCCAAAGAACCATGCCTTATGAAAGGAGGGTTAGCCTTACATACCTTTCCGTTCAACTATTCTATCACTTGCACGTTCTGCTTCAATGCTCACGTTTCTACCTTCATAGAGTTATACTATCATTAGAAAATCGATAGCTAGCATACAGGACTAAAACTAGAGAAAATTGGACCGCATCTCCTTTATATATACGACTTCCTCCATATCATATATCAACTCCCAAACATCAATAATACATTCACAATATCATAACAATAGTCTTTATTCATCCACATTATCCATATTTCTCAATTTACTTCCAATCATCTATATCCATGGTCATAACACACGATTACGTTCATTCATATACAATGTTTATCCCATGTTCCCAATATCATTTATGACATGATTATAATCATAGCATATCAAGAATCATTACTCAACCCAAGCTACTACTCACAAACATCACTATTCTCACATTCAAGACCCATTTTCTATATCCTTTTGCAATCCAAGTGTTTTAACTTCTCAATACCTTAAATAACATGGAAAGATCATAAAACTTACCTTAGATGTTGTAGGAATAAGCTTTGGATGGAAACTCCTCACTTGGGCAAAACCCTAGTTTCACCTTCACTTGGATTCCTTGCCTTGGATGATCTTTAATGAGTTTCTTACACTTGGTTTGCTTAGTTTGATGAAGTTGATCATAAATTTCTTTTGTGTTCTTGTAGATGAAGAGTGGAGAGGGTTTCTAGAGAGTTCTTGAAGTGTTGGATGAAAAATGAAATGAAATAATGACTTGGTCCCTTCTTAATAGCGTGAAAATCTGATCTGTCGGGAAAATTATACGGACACTTATACGGTCCGTATAAGTGACCATAAAATCGCTCCTTTTTCCACTCGATTCTGTGCTCATTATACGGCATAATATACGAGCCGTATAATTTTATACGGTCTGTATAAGTGACCGTAAAATCACCTCTTCAACAACTTGCCTCTGTGACCATTATACGGCACATTATACGGGCCGTATAACTTTATACGGTCCGTATAAGTGACCGTATAATCTCACCAATGAGGGACTTCACTGTGACAATTCTGCGGACCGTTATACGGACCGTATAACATTATACGGACCGTATAATCAACCGTATAACATTATACGGACCGTATAACTCATCTTTTCACTGATCTTGTTCCTGTCACTTGGTTTGATCTCCAATCCTTACGGAACCTTCTTGATACTTGTTTATCACCTCATTAACAATCTAAGGGGCGTTATAATTCTTCTTCAAGACGTTATTAAATCATCATTAACTTGTTACTCGTAAATCCTTTCCGATACACATCGTATGCCTTGCCCTCTCTTAACAAACTTTCTCCTCTTACTATGAATGTCTTTGAAATCTTAACTAGGGTCATCAAATGTCATTCCTTACTTATTTAAATACCATATACTCGTGCTCTTCATTAGTCTATTCACTGTGCATCAACGGAAAATTTTTCGATGTGTAACAGGTTATGGGACCCTTATAAGGTTAAGGAATACTTTTAACAAGTGTTAAGCAAGTGTCTAAAGGTTTCAGGTGTCACGCCCCGAACCATGGCCTGGGCGCAACACGGCACTTGGGCCTTGCTTACATGTGTCCGAGCAAACCTCATGGCTTGCTTGTCAACACGGGCATCAAAACAACATAATCTATATGATGCAATTTAAATGAATCATGAAAACGTAATTGCGGAATAAAGTCTTGAAGTAATCTCATAGCATGAAAAATCATGAAAAACGCAATAGTCTGCAAACATAAAAGCACAATTGACTCCGTGAACTAACATCTGTCTATAAAACCTCTAAAACATGTCTGAATACTAACTACCAGGACATGACCCTGGACTACCATAAACTGAATACTAGTGCAGACTCCATGTTAAACCCCGAGAGAAGTAGGGTTCACCAATAAGCTAATAACTGAGGTGATCCTATAGCGCAGGTGTATACATCTGAAAACCGGTATCTGCACCGTGAAGTGCAGGTCCCCGGGCAAAAAGGGATGTTAGTACACGGTGAATAGTACTAGTATGTAAAACCTGCTAAAATGAAGAACATGGCACAATATAGGTATAGGACATGAACTAAAACTGAATAAAACCTGAACATGAGCATGAAGCGTGAGTAAAGTCTGAAAATAGAAAATCAATGGAAATACATATATATATATAACTGCTTGTAAGGTGGGGAGTGCTATAGTATAATCGACAACATGATCTGGTACTTGCGTCCTACCAGCAGAACACTCACACCTTGCTAGGGATATGAGATTTAAGTAATAATAAGCATGTAAGGATCCAAACTGCATAATGAAGGTGTTGCCTCCTTGCTGTCAACCCTTATCCTACGGTGGCTATGTAGTTTCAGGCTTTACTGAGCCTTCTCGGTGAACTAAGAAAATCCCAAAATATGTGAATTATCATGATAGCTTGTGAGATCATGGTTTCATGAGATACTTGTCATAGTCTTGCAAACATGTTTTTGATTCATGAATAATAATAACAATCATAAATACATATAGTTATCTTGAAAACATGCTTGTGTCTTTCTAATAAAACCATAAAGTTTAATAAAAACATAATGGGAATGCATGAGGATGAATTCATGATTCACGGATTAAGCTTGGGTTCCTAATAACCGTAATGGAAGATTAGGAATACAATAATGGATATAGATACACAATTCATGATCATAATTACATAACTATGGGCTACCAATATGTTGGATTTAATGCCCTAGGATTTGAACTTCATAGAATATAAGACAATAAAAATAAAAGAAACGAGGCATGGGGAAGAATGTAGAGATTCCCACATATAGGTGAAGTTCTACATACCTTGGTAAAGTTCCAAACTTGAAACAATTCCTTAGGGTTTAGACCTTGAGCCTTGAGTTTGGGTTTTTCTTGGAAACCCTAGATTAGGAACAATGATTTCTTGCTTAGATTATTAGAGTATATGTTAGAATTGAGTTGAAAGGGCTTGGATTGACTTAACTTGATGTTTTGGATTGTTGCTAGGGCTTGGAATTGTGAATAATGAAATAAAAGAACTGAAGGCTTGAATTTATACAACAGTGAGGCGGAGAATTACATGGACGAGTTATACGGTCCGTATAATATGTCCATATTTTATCGTGGCGCAAACAGAATGTCGAGTTGAAATTTCATGAAATATGGACGAATTATACAGTCCGTATAAAATTATATGGACCGTATAACTCGTTCGTATAACATGACCAGTGAGCGGACTGCTCTGCAATCCTTCAGTAAAATGGCCATAACTTTTGTACAGATGTCCCCTTGACCTCCATAATATACTGTTGGAAAGGTATTTCAAAGGGATACAACTTTCATCAAGGAAGTTTTTCCAAATTCCTAATTAATAAAGGGGTTATGGTCACTGGAATTAAGACCTTCTACAACTCACTTGAAAACATGCCCCATAGAGTGGCTTCCAACTTTGCTTTGCCCAAAGATGCTTCTTATGATTTGATTAGTTTTCAAAACACTTCATATAACCCTCATATTGGTTCCATTATATTATCATCTTACGAGTCAAACCTTAGCCCTAAGCTACGAGGTGTTGCATCGGGATCAAACGAATTGAAGAAATTACGTCTGTCGAAAATTTGGGAAAACTTGTGTTACACCTCGGAAAATTTCATGTCGTCATGTGGTAGATAGACTAACGCAGGGTGAGATGAATACCATATCCCTACAAGTAAGAAAGGTTACTTGGCGATTTTCTAATTAAGATTCCAAACACATTTGAGGCAAGGGAAGAAAGTTCGTTGAGAGAGGCAAGGTATAAGTCGTGTTTTGGAAGGATTTTGCAAAGTACCGAGCTAATGTTGATTTAATAATGTCTTGAGGAAGAGTTATAATGCTCCCTAGATTGTTAATGAAGTGTTAAACAATTGAAAAGAAGGTTCCATAAGGATTGGAGATCAAACGAAACGACGAGATCAAGTTCGGAAAAAGGGTGAGTTATACGACCCATTATGTGGTTCGTATAACTTTATACGGTCCTTATAGTGGTCCGTATAACCGTCACAGTGAGGGGTGAACACTGGGAGTATTATACGGTCACTTATACAGACCGTATAAGGTACCGTATAATGGTTGTAGAAAGAATGATTGTTGGTGCAATTATACGGACCGTATAAGTGTCCCTATAATCCATGACGGGTCAGATTTTCCCAATTATAAATATAAGACCCCAAGTTATTATTTTCATTTCTAATTTTCTTCCACACTTCTTGGAATCTCTAGAACACTCCACATATCTTATGAACAGAAATTCAAGGGAAATCAAAGATCAAATACCAATAACTAGTGGAATCAAATGCAAGAATGCTAACTAGGGTTGATGGAAACTACAAATCTCTTTGGAAGTAAAGTTAGGATTTTCTCCAAGTGAAGCATTTCCATCCAAAACCCATTCCTACACAATAAAGGTGAGTTTTATGTTCATTTCATGCTATTAAGAGTATTGAATGGTTGAGAGACTTGGATTATGGAAGAAAGTAGAAAATGGAGTACAAATATGAGAATAATGAAATTCTTGAATGGTAATTTGATTTGAATCATAGTTCTTGACATGCTATGGGTATAAACTTATTATGAATGATATTAAAAATGTTGAAGAAACATTATATGTGAATGAATACGACGTTGGGTGATGACCATGGTTAGGGGTGACTTGAAGAGGGAATTGTGAGAATTGAATAATATCTAGCTTAACAAGTCTATTGATCACGATATTGTGGATGTTGTTGTTGATGTTTGGGAGTTGTTATATTATATGGAGAAAGTTGTAGAAACAAAGGAAATGCTGCCTAATTTTTATTAGCATTTAGTCGCTTTAGCTTAAGCTCAAGTATATTATCGATTATCTAATCTTAGCACGAATTCTCTTGAATGTAGAATCGTCGGCTTCGAAGGGAACCATTTAGTCGATAGAGTTAAGGAGACAAAGAGGTATGTAAGGCTAGTCCTTTCTCTTCTAAGGCATGATTTCTTTTATTTTTCCATGACTCTCTTACATTCCGGAAACGATGAGTCTATGATTGTTAAGAGCTTCTCATGAGATAAAGATAAGAGATGTGTTATGAATATGATAATGACGATGATGAATTTATGTCTACAGACTCTAAAGCTTATGATATGATAGTCTTATGATTCCTTGATGTTATTCATTGTTGTTAGACTGACCTTATGACGCTAGTTCCTTCAAGGTGGGACATGATGATCTTGACTACTCCATAATGGATTCGTAGTTTTTACTTGAGTTTTATGCATGCTTTATGATAAGTATATAATGATGAGATTACACCGTGCCTACATGGCCGGACATACACCGCTAAGGCGGGCGGCATATACACCATGTCTAGATGGCATGGGCAGACACCACTAGTTGGCAACATGAGATGTTTACCCCGGACGTGGAATAATGATGATCACACCGCACCTATATGGTCGGGTAGTTACATAAATATGTTTACATGATATGATGTTGTTTATTATATGAGTTAGCATGCATGATTCCTCCTTAAGATGCAATCAGTTGTTACCCTTTTATCTTATATTCTTGCATCATTTTATCATGTTATTATGTATGCCTTACATACTCAGTACATTGTTCGTACTGATGTCCTTTTCTTTCTATGGAAGTTGTGTTCATGCCCACAGGTAGACAGGGAGGTGGCCCAGATTCTTAGGAGCTATTCGGCAGATTCACAGGAGCAGTCCACTATTCCGGAGTTGCCATTTGTTGATACATTCTTTTATGTACATATTTGGGCACGACGGGGTCCTATCCCGTTCTTATGTCTTAGTACTCTAGTAGAGGCTCGTAGATACGTGTGCGTGGGTAGTAGTTGTCTCATGAATACGTCAGTGTATGTTTTTGTATATCATTTTTGCAGCCGTGAGGGCTTATGTATATTTATGTATTGCCTTGGAGATTATGTGTGTCCAGGATGGGTATGATGATTAGCGTAATGAGTGGTGCTCAGTAGTCAGCTACGGGCACCCATCATGGCCCTCTAGTCCGGTCGTGACAAAAGTGGTATCAAAGCAGTTCCGTCCTAGGGTGTGTCTATGAGCCGTGTCCAGTAGAGTCTTGTTTATGGGTGTGAAGTGCCTCCCACTTATAAACAAGAGGCTGTGGGGAATTTAGGAAAAATAACTGTCTTTCTTCTTATTAGATTGTGCAATAGAGCCATGTTATAAGATTTCCTTTTCTCTAATTGTGCGTTATGATTTCAGCGATGCCGGTAAAGAGGAAAGCCATAGCCACCCAGAAGAAGGTGAATTCCATAATGAGGCTCCGTTCCATACCTCTCACACTCCGCCTATTCTAGAAGAACAAGGAGGGGTCTCTACTCCAGCTCCTATGCCTCCAGTTCCTCCACCGGGTGCTTCGGGTCAATAGATGACCGAGGCCATTTAGTTATTAACTCAGTTGGTTGCCGCTTAGGCTCAACGGCAAAGTGCGGGTCCCGGTGATAGAGCCACTAGTGCAAGGGCCCATGATTTCATGAGTTTAAATCCCCCGGAATTTTTTGGGTCGAAGCCGGATGAAGACCCGCAAGGTTTTATAAATGAAATGTTGAGGACGTTGAGAAACATCCATGCCTTCGATACTGAATCTGTGGAGTTGGCATCTTATAGACTCCGGGATGTAGCGGTCCTTTGGTACAATAATTGGATTTCTTTAAGAGGAGAGGATGCACCTCCCCCGGTTTGGAAAGAGTTCGTGAAAGCTTTTATTTGTCATTATTTGCCACCCGAGGTCGGTCGGGCCAGAGCTGATAAATTCTTGAATCTTAAGCAAGGGAATATGAGTGCCCGGGAGTATAGGCTTCAGTTTAATTTATTGGCTAGATATGCTCCGCCTATGATGGATGTCATTGGAGATAGAGTACATAGATTTGTGAGTGGCTTAGGGCCACATTTGTTCAAGGACTGCTTGACAGCTTCACTACAGGAGGGGATGGACATTTCCCGTATTCAGGCTCATGCCCAGAATTTAGAGGAGCAACAGTAGCCGCGCCGAGGTGAGCGTGATATTGATAGAGGACAGAGTAAGAGGGCAAAATCTGCTAGTAGTGAGTATAAAGGGGGTCAGCAACAGTATTCTAGGTATTCGGGCCAGTCTGCGACTAGTGCATCTCCTCGGTTCACGGGTAGGAGATTTGATCACCCCATTTATTCTGGTCCAGATCAGAGTTTGAGAGTCCCAGGTCCTCAGTTTGGAGGTGCTCCTAGCTAGCGGAGACCACAGGTGCCGCGATGTAGCCAGTGTGGTAGATTGCATTTAGGCCAGTGTCGCCGAGGTTCAGATGCTTGCTATGCCTATGGGCAGGTTGGGCATATGATGCGTGATTGTCCATCGATGGGTGGTAGAGTTGGGGCTCAGCCCACAGGATCAGCAGCTGGTTCTTCCTCATCCGTGCGCCCGGTAGGACAGACTTCCCAGACTCCAACCGGCCGCGGTAGGGGCAGAGGGGGAGCGTCCAGTTCAAGCGGCACCCAGCCCCGTATTTTTGCTTTAGCCGGACGTCAGGATCTTGAGTCCTCCCCGGATGTGGTTACAGGTATATTATCCATATTCTCTCATGACGTTTATGCATTGATTGATCCGGGTTCTACATTGTCTTATATTACTCCTTATATTGCTGGCCGTATTGGAGCGAAATGTTATACCTCGAAAAATTTCATGTCGTCGTATGGTAGACAGACTAACGCAGGGTGAGAAGTATACAGTTTTTCCACAAGTAAGAAAGGTTACTTAATGGTTCTAATTAAGATTCCAAAGACATTTAGAGCAAAAGAAGAAAGTTCGTTAAGAAAGGCGAAGTATACGTTGTGCTTTGGAAAAGGGTTTCCGAAGTACCGAACTAATGTTGACTTAATGATGTCTTAAAGAAGAGTTATGACACCCCTTGGATTGTTAAAAAAGTGTTAAACAAGTGCCAATAAGGTTCCATAAGAGTTGGAGACAAAACGAAACGATGAGGACAAGTTTCAGGAAATTGTGGATCGTACGGTCCTTTATACGGACCGTATAATTTATACGGCCAGTATATCGGTCTGTAGAACTCTCCCAGAGGAGGATGAGATTCTGGAGGAAATGTACGGTCCAATTATACGAACCGTATAATTTATACGGTCTGTATAATAGGCCGTAGATTTTGGGTCGGGTCAGATTTTCTTTTTCCATATATGCACGACTCTTCTTCTTATTTCTCATTTCCCACTTCTTCCATACTCTCAAAAGTCCTAAAACCTTCTTCCGAGTATACCAAGACAAATCTAAGGTGAAATCAAAGATCAAACACCAAAAAGTAGTAGAATCAAGTGCAAGAGTGCTAGCTAAGCTGATGGAAGCAAGGAATCTCTTTGCAATTAAAGCTAGGGTTTTCTTCAAGTGAACCATTTCCATCTAAAAATCATTTCTACATAATCAAAGGTAAGTTTTATGATCATTTCATGTTATTTAGAATATTGAGGGCTTGAAAGACTTGGATTATGGAAGAAAATAGAATATGGAGCTCAAATGTGAAAATAATGGTATTCTTGAATAGTAGTTGACATGAATCATGACTCTTGATGTATTGTGAATATAATCTTGTTGCAAATGATATTAAGAGTGTTGAAGAAACACTGTGTGTTGACGAATATGATGTAGTGTGGTAATTTAGTTATGGATGGTTTGAAATGGAATTGGAAAAGTTGGATGACGTACAATTGATGAAGATTGTTGATTATGATATTGTGATGTTGTTATTGATGTTCGGGAGCTGTTATATCATATGGAGGAATTTGTAGAAACAAATGAAATGCTTCCCAATTTTCGTTAGCTTTAGCTTAATCTTGAGCATGTTTCCGATTATCTAATTCTAGTACGAATCCCTTTGAAGGTAGAATTGCGAACTTGGAAGGAAGTGTATAGTCGGCAAGTTAGAAAGGCGTAAAGGTATGTAAGGCTAGTACCTTCTTTTTCCAAGGCATGATTCTTATGACATGATTCCCTTTATCTTTCCATGACCTTCTTACATTCCGGAAACTATGAGTCTATGTTTATAAAGAGCTTTTCATGAGATAGAGATAAAGGATAAGTTACGAATATGATAATGATGATGATGAGTCTAAGTCTAAAGATTCTAAAGCTCATGATATGATGTTTCTACGAAGTTAATGATCCTTATATGACTCTTTGATATTACTCATTGTTGTTACACTCACCTTATAATGTTAGTTCCTTCAAGGTGAGGCAGGGTGCTCATGATTATGACTACTCCATAACGGAAATCGGGGGTTCTTGACCTTACGTCACCCCGATAGAGTTATAACTTGTCTTTGAGTTATTTTGCATGCTTTATGATAAGTATATGATGATGACATTACACCGCGCCTATATGGCCGGGCAGACACAGCTAAGGCGGGCGACATATACACTATGTCTAGAGGGCATAGGCAGACACCACTAGTGGGCGGCATGAGATGTTTACCCCAGACGCGGGAGGCCTGGACGCGGGCTAATGATGATTACACCGTACCTATATGGTTGGGCAGCTTATATATGCATACATGATAGGATGATGTTTATGATGTAAGTTTGCATGCATTATTCAGTCTAAGTGACATTCAGCTACAGGTTGTTTTCTTACTTAATGCTTCCTTATCTCTTTGATATGTTATTATTGTTCATGCTTTACATACTCAGTGCAATGTTCGTACTGACGTCCTTTTCTTTTTGGACGCTATGTTCATGCCCACAGGTAGACAGAGAGGTGGCCCAGATTCCTAGGAGCTACTCAGCAGATTTACAGGAGCACTCCATTGTTCCGGAGGTGCCATTTTTGAGACATTATTTTGTGTATATATTTGGGCACGATGGGGTCCTGTCCCGTCCTTATGTCTTAGTACTCTAGCAGAGGCTCGTAGATACGCATATGTGGGTAGTAGATGTCCCATGATGACTTTATTGTACATCCTTGTATATCATTTTTGTAGCCGAGAGGGCCTATGTATATCTATATATTGCCTTGGAGTTTATATGTGTTCAGGATGAGTATGGTAATTAGCATAACAAGTGGTGCTCGGTAGTCAGCTCTGAGTACCCGTCATGGCCCCCTAGTCGGGTCGTGACACGAAACCCAAGCCAATTAAACCTTTCGAGGTATCTACTCCGATTGGTGATCTAGTAATAGCTAGACAAGTGTACAATAATTTGTGTGATTGTGGTATTTGATTGTCAGACTAAAGTTGATTTGGTTGAGCTGGAAATGTTAGATTTTGATGTAATTATGGGCATAGATTGGTTGGCTTCTTGTTATGCTAATGTTGATTGTAGAACGAAAATAGTTCGATTCCAATTTCCGGGAGGACCCGTGCTTGAATGGAAAGGTAATACGGCGTCTCTAAGAGGTAGGTTTATTTCCTACCTTAAGGCAAGGAAAATGATTGCTAAAGGCTATATTTATCATCTAGTTCGAGTTCATGACACCGAAGCAAAGCCGCCAACTTTTCAATCCATCCTGGTAGTAAATGAATTTCCGAATGTATTTCCAGATGAACTTCCTGGCCTTCCACCGGAGCGGGAAATTAATTTTACTATTGATGTGCTGCTGGACACCGAGCCTATATCTATCCCTCCTTACAGAATGGCTCCTGCAGAATTGAAAGAGCTAAAGGCAAACTGTAAGATTTTCTCGAGAAGGGATTCATTAGACCTAGTTTATCGCTATGCGGAGCAACTGTCTTTTTTCGTAACAAAGAAAGATGGTTATTTACGAATGTGCATCGATTATAGGCAGTTGAACAAGGTGACGATAAAGAATAAATATCCGCTTCCAAGAATCGACTATTTTTTTTGACCAATTACAGGGTGCCAAGTGGTTTTCCAAAATTGATCTGAGATCGGGGTATCATCAAGTGAGGGTTAGAGAAGAAGATATTCCTAAAGCGGCTTTCAGAACCAGATACGGCCATTATGAGTTTCGGGTGATGTCATTTGGGTTGACCAACGCTCCGGTGGTGTTTATGAATCAGATGAATAATGTATTCAGGCCTTTCTTAGATCTATTTGTGATCGTGTTCATCGATGATATTCTAGTATATTCTCGGTCAGAAATAGAGCATGCAGACCACTTGCGTATTCTCTTTGGAATTCTTCGGACTACTGAGTATGCTAAGTTTTCAAAATGTGAATTTTGGCTGAATTCTGTGACTTTTCTGGGCCATATTATCTCAGTTGATGGTATTTGCGTGGATACTCAAAAGATTGAGGCCGTGAAGACTTGTCCAAGGCCTACAACCCCTACAGAGGTTCGAACCTTTCTGGGTTTAGCAGGCTATTATAGAAGATTTGGGGAAGGATTTTCTTCTATTTCTGCACTACTGACGAAGTTAACTCAGAAATCAACAAAATTTCAGTGGAATAATGCTTGTGAACGCAGTTTTCGGGAATTGTAGGATAAATTAACTTCAACCCCAGTCCTGACACTCCCAGAAGGACCAGATGGTTATGTTGTGTATTGTGATGCCTCTGGTGTTGGGTTAGGCTGTTTGTTGATGCAGCACGGTAGAGTTATTGCCTGTTCTTCAAGGCAGCTGCGGAAGCATGAGAAGAATTACCCGACCTATGATCTTGAATTGGCTGCGATTATTCATGCGCTAAAAATGTGGAGACATTACTTGTACAATGTATATGTTGATATTTATACAGATCACAAGAGTCTCCAATATATTTTCAAGCAGAAGGAGTTAAATCTATGATAGAGGCGATAGTTAGAATTATTAAAAGATTATGATGTGAGTATTTTATATCATCCTGGAAAGGCGAATGTAGTAGCTCATGCACTTAGCCGCAAATCAATGGGAAGCCTATGTGAGGTCCCTCCAGAGAAGAAAGAAATAATCCGTGAGCTTCACCAGCTAGCTAGCCTCGGAGTTCGCCTAATTGATTCAGGCAATGCAGGAGTTGGTATTCACAACCCATCTATTTCATCCTTAGACATGGAGGTGTAAGAGTGCCAATATGAAGATCCCCAGTTGAGTCACTATAGAAATACACTTCCTGTGAAAGAGAAGTCGCCATTTGAAGTTTCTGCAGATGGAGTTCTTAGGTACCGAGACAGGCTATGTGTTCCAGATGTTGCGGGACTATATCGTCGGATTCTAGAAGAAGCTCATTACTCGCGGTATTCCATTCACCTAGGAGCGACAGAGATGTATCACGATCTTAAGCTAATATATTGGTGGGATGGAATGAAGAAGGACATAGCAGAATTTGTAGCTCAATGTCCAAATTGCCAGCAAGTGAAAATTGAGCATCAAAAGCCAAGAGGATTGTTACAAGCCATGTAAATTCCAGCCTTAAAATGGGAAGTGATCAACATGGATTTCATTGTAGGTTTGCCTCGCTCCCGGCGCAAGTATGACTCCATATGGGTGATTGTTGACAGACTCACGAAATTAGCTCATTTTCTTCCAGTCAAGACCACGTATTCGGCAGAAGATTATGCGAGGTTGTATTTTAAGGAAATAGTGCGACTTCATAGTGTCCCGGTATCTATTATCACAGATAGGGGAGCATAATTACTGCTAAATTCTAGAAGTCTTTCCAAGAAGGTTTGGGTACTCAAGTGAGACTTAGCACAACGTTTCACCCACAAACTGATGGACAAGCTGAACGCACTATTCAGACCTTGGAAGACATGTTACGGGCATGTGCATTAGACTTCAGAGGAAATTGGGATGAACATTTGCCACTTATTGAATTTTCCTACAAAAACAGTTATCATTCTAGCATCCATATGGCTCCATATGAAGCTCTGTATGGAAGAAAGTGCAGGTCGCTAATTGGATGGTTTTAAGTCGGGGAGACACAACTGATAGGTCCAGAATTGATTCAACAGGCGATAGAAAAGATCAAGGTTATCTGAGAGCGATTGTTGACAGCCCAAAGTCGCCAAAAATCTTATGCGAACAACCGTCGGTGAGACTTAGAATTCCAAGTTAATGATTGGGTATTCCTAAAGGTATCACCGATGAAAGGCGTGATGAGATTTGGTAAAAAGGGAAAATTGAGTCCTCGGTATATTGGACCTTATAAAGTAGTCCGCAAGATAGGACAAGTAGCTTACGAATTGGACTTACCTCCAGAACTTGAATTAGTCCATCCAGTTTTCTATGTATCGATGCTACGCAAATGTGTTGGGGATCCAGCTAGAATCGTTCTAGTAGATGATGTTCAAGTTACAGAGAAGTTAGCTTAAGAAGATGTACCCATTGCCATACTAGATAGGCAAGTACGGAAACTTAGAAATAAAGAGGTAGCATCGGTTAAGGTCTTGTGGAGAAACAACAACCAGAGGAAATGACTTGGGAAGCGGAAGAAGACATGAAGTCTAAATATCCGCAATTGTTTCCGCACCCGGAAGAGATTCAAGATGAAACACCATTATCATAAGGTACGTAATGCTTTCTTTTTAATGCTTTTGGTCGTGTGTGGCCATATTTTCTTGCCATTGTATTTTAGCCCTATGAGGCATTGTTATTGTGGGTTGTTATGACAGGATGGTAGCACCATGTTACAGGGAAAACTCTGGCGAAATTTTTGTAGCATTCCCGAGAACTTAACATTCGAGGACGAATGTTATTAAAGGGGGGAAGAGTGTTAAACCTCGAAAAATTTCATGTCGTCATATGGTAGATAGACTAATGCAGGGTGAGATGAATACGATGTACCTACAAGTAAGAAAGGTTACTTGGCGATTCTAATTAAGATTCCAAAGACATTTGAGGCAAGAGAAGAAAGTTTGTTGAGGGAGGCAAGGCATAAGTCGTGTTTTGGAAGGATTTTGCAAAGTACCGAGCTAATGTTGATTTAATAATGTCTTGATGAAGAGTTATAACGCTCCCTAGATTGTTAATGAAGTGTTAAACAAGTGCTAAGAAGGTTCTATAAGGATTGGAGATCAAACGAAATGACAAGATCAAGTTCGGAAAAAAGGTGAGTTGTACGACCCATTATACGGTCCATATAGCTTTATACGGTCCATATAGTGGTCCGTATAACCATCACAGTGAGGGGTGAACACTGGGAGTATTATATGGTCACTTATACAAACTGTATAAGGTACCGTTTAATGGTAGAAGAAAGGATGATTGTTGGTGCAATTTCACGGTCACTTATACGGACCGTATAAGTGTCCGTATAATCTATGACGGGTCAGATTTTCCCAATTATAAATATAAGACCCCAAGTTATTATTTTCATTTCTTATTTTCCTCCACACTTCTTGAAATCTCTAGAACACTCCACATATCTTATGAATAGAAATTCAAGGGAAATCATTGATCAAATACCAATAACTAGTGGAATCAAATGCAAGAATGCTAACTAGGGTTGATGGAAGCTAGAAATCTCTTTGGAAGTAAAGTTAGGATTTTCTCCAAGTGAAGCATTTCCATCCAAAACCCATTCCTACACAATAAAGGTGAGTTTTATGTTCATTTCATGCTATTAAGAGTATTGAATGGTTGAGAGACTTGGATTATGGAAGAAAGTAGAAAATGGAGTACAAATATGAGAATAGTGAAATTCTTGAATGGTAATTTGATTTGAATCATAGTTCTTGACATGCTATGGGTATAAACTTATTATGAATGATATTAAAAATGTTGAAGAAGCATTATATGTGAATGAATACGACGTTGGGTGATGACCATGGTTAGGGGTGACTTGAAGAGGGAATTGTGAGAATTGAATAATATCTAGCTTAACAAGTCTATTGATCACGATATTGTGGATGTTGTTGTTGATGTTTGGGAGTTGTTATATTATATGGAGAAAGTTGTAGAAACAAAGGAAATGCTGCCTAAATTTTATTAGCATTTAGTCGCTTTAGCTTAAGCTCAAGTATATTATCGATTATCTAATCTTAACACGAATTCTCTTGAATGTAGAATCGTCGGCTTCGAAGGGAACCATTTAGTCGATAGAGTTAAGGAGACAAAGAGGTATGTAAGGCTAGTCCTTTTTCTTCTAAGGCATGATTTATTTTATCTTTCCATGAGACTCTTACATTCCGGAAACGATGAGTCTATGATTGTTAAGAGCTTCTCATGAGATAAAGATAAGAGATGTGTTATGAATATGATAATGACGATGATGAATTTATGTCTACAGACTCTAAAGCTTATGATATGATAGTCTTATGATTCCTTGATGTTATTCATTGTTGTTAGACTGACCTTATGACGCAAGTTCCTTCAAGGTGGGACATGATGATCATGACTACTCCATAATGGAATCGGAGGTTCTCGACCTTATGTCACCCCGATAGATTCGTAGTTTTTACTTGAGTTTTATGCATGCTTTATGATAAGTATATAATGATGAGATTACACCGTGCCTACATGGCCGGGCAGACACCGCTAAGGTGGGTGGCATATACACCATGTTTAGATGGCATGGGCAGATACCACTAGTGGGCGGCATGAGATGTTTACCCCGGACGCGGGCTAATGATGATCACACTGCACCTATATGGTCGGGCAGTTACATACATATGTTTACATGATATGATGTTGTTTATTATATGAGTTAGCATGCGTGACTCCACCTTAAGAAGCAATCAGTTACAGGTTATCCCTTTATCTTATATTCTTGCATCTCTTTATCATGTTATTGTGTATGCCTTACATATTCAGTACAGTGTTCGTACTGATGTCCTTTTCTTTCTATGGACGCTGTGTTCATGCCCACAGGTAGACAGAGAGGCGGCCTAGATTCTTAGGAGCTATTCGGCATATTCACAGGAGCACTCTACTATTCCGGAGGTGCCATTTGTTGATACATTCTTTTGTGTACATATTTGGGCACGACGGGCTCCTGTCCCGTCCTTATGTCTCAGTACTCTAGTAGATGCTCGTAGATACGTGTGCGTGGGTAGTAGTTGTCTCATGAATACATCAGTGTATATTTTTGTATATCATTTTTGCAGCCTTGAGGGCTTATGTATATTTATGTATTGCCTTGGAGATTATGTGTGTCCAGGATGGGTATGATGATTAGCATAATGAGTGGTGCTCGGTAGTCAGCTCCGGGTACCCGTCATGGCCCTCTAGTCAGGTCGTGACAACTTGGCAGAATTTTGGACAAGATTTTTTGGTCCAACTTTAGAGAGGCATATCTCCTAGAATATGAGGAGTTATGGAATTTATAACCTATGTAAATTGAAGTTCAGCGAGCCTTCTTTCTAATGCAACTGCCAGATTGCAATTCTTAGAAGTACGGGATAAAGTACGGCCCGTACAAAAATGTACATCCCGTACATTTTGGACGTACCTTACCTGAAATTTTCAGAAAGTTGAAAATTTTTACCTCCAAGTACGGGGTGAACTGTAGGGCGTAGTTTGAAGTACGGCCCGTACTTTGCCCGAAATTTCCAGAAAATTAGAAATCGGTATTTTTTCCTAGCCTATAAATAGATTTTTCCACGACTTAGGCTTCATATTTTTACCAAAATAAATTCATAATGTCTCTCTAAGCTCCCTCTAACATCCATAAACACCACAAATGAAATCAAGAAAGGATCAAGCTCCAAAATTCTCAACGAGTTCATAGAAAGTGTTGGTTCTTGCTTCTAGATGAAGTTGCGGTCAATAAGCTTTGGATTAAGTTGGTGTGGCTTAAGTTTTTCAAGAATAAGGTATGTTCTTCATCTTGTTTGTTATGTTGAGTTGATTTGAAGGTTAAACAAGTCTTGTAAGTGGAAAGAGTTATGGAGGAGTAGTCATAAGTGTGTGTTGTAGTTGATGGCTATGGATTGAATTTGAAAAGAGGTTTTGGATGAATTTGAGCCTAGATTGAATGAAATTTCTTGGGTATGATATTGTTGATGTTGCTACTGATTTTTAGGAGTTGTTTTGGAGTTTGATGGAAGTAAGTGATGTAGGGGAAATGCTGCCCAAATTTTGTTAGCTTACCAAATAGTTCAGTTTGATCTTATAAATGTTTCAACAACTTAACCTTTGTATGAATCATCTTGAATGTATATTTGCAAGCTCGGGAGGATAGACGTTGAGTGGTTAAGTAGACGAAGAGGTATGTTAGGCTGTCCCTTTCTTTCTTATGGCATGATCATATTGATACGAACATATACAAACATCCTTCATAATGACTCCATTCCTAGAAATACTAGAAGCTTATGGTTCTTGAGATTCTTATGATATTAATGACATTTGTCTCACGATTATTGATCCTTATCATATGGTTATTGATCTTATTCATTGATGTTGAACTCATGTTATGGTTATAGTTCCTTCAAGGTGAGATATGTTTATGATGATAGATCCAAAATGGTAATCCGAGGTTTACCAACCTTACGTAAATCTGATAGAGTTATAGCTTTTT
The DNA here is from genome assembly GCF_019175385.1 of Lycium barbarum. Lineage (NCBI taxonomy): Eukaryota > Viridiplantae > Streptophyta > Magnoliopsida > Solanales > Solanaceae > Lycium > Lycium barbarum. The sequence goes on along the minus strand of NC_083340.1, from coordinate 80,679,263 downwards.
CGTTTAGGATCTCATGCATGCTTTATATATATGTAGCTATTTTCTGACACTGAGCTGTGCTATAGTCGACCAGGTACGACACCTATTGTGCACACCATTGCAGTTGCGTACGGATAACACTGAGCCTATCATGGCAAGGTACAGATGACACTGAGCCTATATAGCCGGGTACGGTATTATGTTATATGTATATGTATGAAAATGGTTTTTTTTTTATAAAAGGAATGCATGCATGATATCCGCCTTAAGAGACAATCATATGTACAAGTTAATTCTCTGATCTAATGTTATCTTCATATCTTTATATGTTGTTTTCCATGCCTTACATACTCGGTACATTTTTCGTACCGACGACCTTTTATTCGTGGACACTGTGTTTATGCCTGCAGGTAGACAGGGAGACGGTACGGATCCTTAGGCAGTCATCTCAACATTAGTACAGGAGTACTCTACTCTTTCCGGAGTTGCAGCTCATTTTGGCATGATTATTTTGTGTACATATAGGTATGGCGGGATCCTGTACCGTCCTTATTATGTTATGCACTCTATGTAGAGGCTGGTAGATAGATGTGTACAGTTAGTTGTCCTATGACCTTCTCGGTCTATATTTTGTTATATTATTTGGATAGCCTTGCCAGCTTTTATACATGGGCACAGTTGGATGACGTCTATATATGTATATATATCTCTTGGCAAGTGTTCCTTATAGTTTATGACATCTATTAGTTAGCATTATGACCCACTCAGGTATGATTATGAGATGCATGTATGTCATGTGGTACCAGTAGGTAAGCTCCGGGTGCCCGTCATGGCCCTCGAGTTGGGTCATGACAAAAGTGGTATCAGAGCAGTTCGTGCTAGGGCTGTCTACAAGCCATGTCTAGTAGAGTCCTGTTTATGAATGTGCAGTGCACCACACTTATAGACTTGAGGCTGCAGGATATTTAGAAAAATACCTTTCTTTCTCATCTTAGATCGTGCGATAAAGCCATGTTATAAGGAATTCTTTTTTTTTTCTTGACCATGCATTATGATTTTAGCGATGTCTGTGACAAGGAAAACTTCAGCTGCCCAGAAAGGCAAGTCAGTGGCTAGTAGGAGAACTGGACGGGTACCATCGGAAGAGGTTGAGGAGGGGGAGTCCCAGAATTCCATCTCGGTCCTCTCATACTCCGCCCGCTTCAGAGGAGCATAGAGGAGCTCCATCTCCAGCTCCAACACCTCCAGTTTCTCCACCTGATACCTCGAGTCAGGAGATTTGATAGGCCATTCAGTTGTTGACTCAGTTTGTTGCCACTCGGGCCCACCGATAGGGTACCGGTCATGGTGACAAGGCTGTTAGTGCCAGAGTTCAAGATTTTATTAATCTAGACACTCCAGAATTCTTTGAGTCGAAACCGGATGAGGACCTATAGAACTTTATAGATAGGATGTTGAGGACGTTGTGAGTGATGCATGCTTCAGATACTGAGTCAGTAGACTTGGCTTCCTATAAACTACGAGATGTTACTGTTCATTGGTATAATACTTGGATGACTTCTAAGGGGGTTAATGCGCCCCCACCCGTGTGGCAGGAGTTTACAAATGCTTTCTTTAGACATTATTTGCCGCTAGATATTCGACGGGATCGAGCTGGTAAGTTCTTGAACCTTAGACAGGGTAAAATGAGTGTCCGTGAGTATAGTCTTCGGTTTAACTCATTGGCTAGATATGCTTCAGCTATGGTAGCTGAGATGGATGATCGGGTCTACAGGTTCGTGAGTGGTTTGGGACCACATCTGATTGATGATTGCATGACAACCTCACTTTAGACAGGTATAGATATTTCTCGCATTCAGACGTGTCACACCCCAAATGCGGGGGGGGGGGGGGGGGGGGGGGGGGGGGGGAGGGGGATGTGGCTGGCACCCGACACCTGAAGGGCCGAGTGAACCAACTGTGTTATCTGAACTCTATAACATGAATCATAGGCCGACAAAGTCGCTGAATAACAACTTGTCACGACCCGGCTAGGGGGCCGCGACGAGCAACCGGTGCTACCCCACCCGAGCACCCCCTTATCGTACATAACATAACATCTAGGTGAACCATAAGTCAATTCGTGCCTTTCTTATCGTTAATCATATTGATCCCATTAGACGACCATCATCATTTAACATATCATAGGCATCTGTGCCACATCATAAGTACAAGGCCGACGTGGCTAACAAGAGATATACAAAACATGGGCCGACACAGCCGAACATCTTTACCCACATACACATGACTACGAGCCTTTAAGAGTATGACATATCGTATGAGCGGGACAGGACCCCGCTATGCCCATAATTATGTACACAAAAGAATAAGTACCCAAAAGCTACGGCTCCGAAAGAAATGAAGCTCTGCTATGCAATCTCTGAATAAGCAGCTATGGATCAAGTCTGTCTCCCTGTGCACCTGCGGGCATGACGGAGCGTCCACAAACAAAAGGACGTCAGTACGAAGAATATACTGAGTATGTAAAGCATGATCAACATCAGTATAGCAGCATAATAGATATCATATGAAATAGCATAGGAGGGGAGACAGTAATATCATCATCATTATGTCGCTTACTTGCATACATCGTCGTTCGTATCCCATAATAATACTCGTACCATACTTGTGCTCATATTCATATACATGTCCTTATTCGTATTCTTATACATAGTCTTATTACATTCATATTCATATTATATACATAGTCATTTCATATACATAGCATTTACATAGCATACCCGACCTCATAGGATCGGTGTCTTATACATACTTGGCCAACCAAGGCTCAAGGTCATACATACCTAGCCCTACCAAGGCATCAGGGTTATCCGTACCATCTGCAGAGGTGTGCGCGCGTTTCGTAATCGTATACCTACTTTATACATAGTCATATACATATAGTCTTACTCGGCATCATAAGCTCTGGGTCTTATCATAGCCCTTCATAGGCATACATATACATATATCATAGCTCGTAAGCATCTCTAGTCTCATTTTACTCTCATCATCGTTACGATCCTCATCATTATCGTTACATTTACATTATAGACTTACTCGTCATACGAGGAACATAGTATAATCATAGTACATATCAAGGGTCGTGAGCTTATGAGCTCGGAATGTCAACCATGTGAAGACAACATACTCATATAGAGGAATTAGGAATTTGGCCAAGAACCATGCCTTATGAAAGAAGGGTTAGCCTTACATACCTTTCCGTCGAACTACTCTACACTTGCACGTTCCCTTCCCATGCTAGCGTTTATACCTTCATTAATATCATAACAATGGCCATTAGTCATTCACATTATCCACATTATCTAGATTCCTCAATTTGCCTCTAATTCACCCACATTCATGGTCATAACACCCATCTTCGTCCGTTCGTCTAAAGTGTTTAGTTCATGATCTTAATACCATTTATAACACATTCATATCACAACACAACAACATTCATAACTCAATTCAAACTATTTCTCAAAATGTCACTATTCATCATTCATGACCTAGTTGACCACATTTTCCACAATCCATGTATTTTAATTCTCCAATACCTTAAACATCTTGTAAGGATCATGAATCTTACCTTAGAAGTTGTAGGAGCAAGCTTTGGTTGATAATACTCTTCTTTGAGCAAAACCCTAGTTTTTCTCCATTTGGATTTCTTGACTTGGATGATCCTTGATGATTCCCTTATCCTTGATTCACTTGTCTTAATGTTATTGATGGCTTATAATCCTTGAAAACTCATATAATAAATGTAGAGAGAAGTTTTAGAGAGAAGGGGTGTAATGTTGTAATGAAATAAAATAAGTCTTGATCCTTATATTTAATGAATTGGAAAATCTGTGCTGGGTGAACAGTGGTCGTCCTTGGAGGTTTACGGTCCGTATTCCACTTTACGGACCGTCCCTCGTGGTCGTCTTTAAGCTTAAGCAGGACCAGAAACTTTGGCCTGCATGCATGGTGATTTACGACCATGGTTTACGGGCCGTAAATCACTTTACGGTCCGTCCACCAGGTCGTATTATACCTCTTCCTCAGCTGGCAGAAAGTTGAAGTTTGGCATGCCAGTTTACGACCTGGAAGTTTACGGACCGTATACCAGTTTACGGTCTGTATTTGCACTTTACGACCACTGGCAGAAAGCTGAAGCTTTTGCATGGCAGTTTACGACTGCCAGTTTACGGACCGTATTGCACTTTACGGTCCGTATTTTGCAATATACGACCACTGGGCAGTTTTGCCAACTTTCAATTTTTCTCATTTCTCATTTTTTCATTCTAATCATCCACATCCCTTTACATACATTTCCCATGAAACATTATACACTCGTACTCCTCGCACACATCATTAGTTCACTTACTTGCGTACCAACGGGAAATTTTCCGAGGTGTAGCATTCTACCCCCCTTTGGAACATTCGTCCTCGAATGTTAAAGGCTTGGGGAATTCTAAAAACATTTCGCCAGAGTTTCCTCTGTAATGTGGCACTACCACCCTGCCACAACAACCCACAATAACAATGCCTCACAGGGCAATAATACAACAGCACCAGAAATTTAGCCACACACGACCTGAGTGTATAAAAGAGAAAACATACATACCTTATGATTTTGACGTCTCATCTTGGAATTCTTCCAAGGGCTAAAATAAATGTGGGTATTTGGCTCGCATATTCTCTTCCGCTTCCCATGTCATTTCCTCTCGATTGTTATTTCTCCACAGAACTTTAATTGAGGCCACTTCTTTGTTTCTAAGCCTCCGTACTTGCCTATCTAATATGGCAATGGGTATTTCATCATAAGTTAACTTTTCTGTCACTTGAATATCATTCACTGGGACGATCCTCGTAGGAGCTCCAACACACTTCCGAAGCATCGAGACATGAAATACCGGATGGACTGACTCCAAATCTGGAGGTAGATCTAGCTCATAGGCCACTTTGCCTATTTTGCGCACAATTTCGTATGGCCCAATATACCGGGGACTGAGCTTCCCCTTTTTGCCTAATCTCATCACTCCCTTCATCGGCGACACTTTCAAGAATACCCAATCTTTCACTTCGAACTCTAAGTCTCTTCGACGATTATCCGCATAGGACTTCTGACGACTTTGAGCCGCTAGCAACCAATCTTGTATGAGCTTAACTTTCTCTATTGCTTGCTGGACCAAGTCTGGCCCTATAAACTTAGCTTCTCCGGTTTCAAACCACCCAATTGGGGATCTACACTTTCGTCCATATAGAGCCTCATACGGTGCCATTTGAATGCTAGAATGATAACTGTTATTGTAGGCAAACTCAATGAGTGGCAAATGGTAATCCCAATTTCCTCCAAAATCTATCATACATGCCCGCAACATATCTTCAAGAGTCTGAATAGTACGTTCAGCTTGCCCATCGGTCTGTGGGTGAAATGCCGTGCTTAGGCGCACTTGGGTCCCTAAACCTTCTTGGAAAGACCCCTAAAACTTGGCTGTAAACTGAGTCCTCTATCGGAGATAATAGATACCGGAACGCCATGGAGTCTCACTATCTCTTTAAGATAAAGCTTGGCATAATCTTCATCCATATAGGTCGTTCTGACCGGTAAGAAATGCGCTGACTTTGTGAGTCTATCCACGATCACCCATATAGAATCATATTTACGTCGAGAACGGGGTAACCCTGTAATGAAATCCATATTAATCACTTCCCACTTCCAAGTTGGGATTTCTATAGCTTGCAATAAGCCACCCGACTTTTGGTGTTCTATTTTCACTTGTTGGCACTTAGGACACTGAGCTACGAATTCCGCTGCGTCTTTCTTCATCCCATTACACCAATATATAGTCTTAAGATCATGATACATTTTCGTCGCTCCGGGGTGAACGGAGTAACGGGAACAATGAGCTTCTCTCAAAATCTGATGGCGTAGACCTGCCACATCGGGAACACATAACCTGCCTCGACATCGGAGAACTCCGTTTTCCGAAATGTCAAATGATGACTTCTCCTTCTGAGGGAGTGTATCTCTATACTGCATTAGCATGGGATCCTCAAATTGTCGCTCTTTTACTTCCGCTACTAACGATGAAACTGCTGAATTTTGAATAGTAGCTCCGCTGCTACCTGAGTCCACCACTCGGACTCCTAGGCTAGCTAACTGCTGAAGATCACGGGCCATCTCTTTCTTTTCTGGTCGTACATCACTTAGACTTCCCATCGACCTGCGGCTAAGAGCATCAGCCACAACATTTGCCTTTCCGGGGTGGTACAGGATTTCAACATCATAGTCTTTTAGCAACTCTAGCCATCGTCGTTGCCGCAAATTCAACTCTTTATGCTTGAAGATGTACTGGAGACTCTTATGATCTGTATAAATATCCACGTGGACACCATATAAGTAATGTCTCCATATCTTTAAAGCATGGACCACCGCGGCCAATTCTAAGTCATGGGTAGGATAATTGTGCTCATGTTTCCGTAATTGTCTAGAAGCATACGCAATCACCTTACCATTTTGCATCAATACACAACCTAGCCCGACGCCTGAAGCATCACAATAAACGACATACCCCTCCAATCCCTCTGGAAGTGTCAAGACTGGGGCAGAAGTCAATCGCCCCTTTAACTCTTGGAAACTACGCTCGCAAGCATATGTCCATTGAAACTTAGCTGACTTCTGAGTCAACTTGGTGAGCGGTGCAGAAATAGAAGAGAAGCCCTCAACAAATCTTCTGTAATAACCTGCTAAGCCCAAAAAGCTACGAACCTCCGTAGGGGTCGTGGGCCTTGGCCAAGTCTTCACTGCCTCAATATTTTGGCTATCCACTCGAATACCGTCAGCTGCAACAATGTGGCCCAGAAATGCCACTGAGTTCAACCAAAACTCGCATTTGGAAAACTTCGCGAATAACTCTTGGGTTAGAAGAACTCCAAGGACAATACGCAAGTGATCCGCATGTTCTGCCTCGGATCTAGAATACACTAGGATATCATCGATGAATACAATCACGAATAGATCCAGAAAAGGCCTGAATACATTGTTCATTAAGTCCATAAACACTGTCGGTGCATTAGTTCGCCCAAACGACATTACTCGAAACTCGAAATGGCCATATCTTGTTTTGAAAGCTGTCTTAGGGATATCTTCTCCCTAACTCTTACTTGGTGATACCCAGACCTCAAATCAATCTTTGAAAACCATTTGGCACCTTGCAATTGATCAAATAAATCATCAATCCTCAGGAGGGGATACTTGTTCTTAATTGTCACTTTATTCAATTTCCGATAATCAATGCACATTCTCAAGGAGCCATCCTTCTTCCGGACGAACAATACGGGTGCTCCCCACGGGGATGAACTAGGCCTAATGAAGCCTTTTTCAAGCAAGTCTTTTAATTGCTCCTTCAACTCTTTCAACTCTGCGGGTGCCATCCTAGAGGGAGGAATAGATATGGGATTAGTGTCTGGCAACACATCAATCGCAAAATCGATCTCTCGCTCGGGAGGAAGGCCTGGAAGCTCTTCCGGGAACACATCCGGAAATTCGTTCACTACCGGAACTGACTGAAGAGTCGGCGACTCAGCTTCTACATCTTGAACTCGTACTAGGTGATAAATGCACACTTTCGTTATCATCTTCCTTGCCTTTAGATAGGAAATAAACCTACCTTTTGGTGACGCCGTATTTCCTTTCCATTCCAAGACTGGTTCTCCCGGAAACTGGAAGCGAACCATTTTCATTCTGCAATCAACATTGGCGTAGCAAGAAGCCAACCAATCCATGTCCATAATGACATCAAAATCTACCATCTTTAGTTCATGCAATTAAGCTATCGTACGGTGGCCACATATCACGACTACACAATCTCTATACACTCGGCTAGCTATCACCGATTCGCCAACGGGCGTAGACACCTCAAAAAGTTTGATCGACTCCGGCTCGACTATAAACCGACCCGCAATATATGGAGTAACATAAGACAATGTGGAGCCCGGGTCAATCAAAGCATATATATCATGAGAGAATACCGATAATATACCTGTGACTACGTCAGGAGAAGACTCAAGATCTTGGCGTCCAGCCAAAGCATAAATACGGTGCTGAGAACCGCTAGTACTGGGAGCTCTCCCTCTACGATTGGCCAGCTGGCGCATGTGAACCTGGCCCTGTAGGGCGTGCAGATGCCGAAGATCCGGCTACCGACCCTGATGGCTGGGTCCTACCTCTACCATGCACTGAGGGGCAATCACGCATAATTTGGCCTGGCCGACCACATGAATAGCAAGCGTCTGAACATGATCGACACTGACCCCAATGCAACTTTCCACACTGAGAACATCGTGGTACGGGTGGCCTTGGCTGGCCTGAATCACCTCTAAACTGAGACCCCGAATAACCCTGACTCGGCTCGGAACGAGTAGATCTGTCAAATCTCTGCCCCGTGAACTGTGGAGGTGTACTGGTCATAGAATAGCCTGAATGGCTGGGAAAATGCTGTCTGTGTTCGCCCCTGGACTCGCTCCTCGAACCCGAAGGCCTGGCCCTCTTGTTATGGCCCCTATCCTGCTCACGTTCATTTCTCCGCTACTGTAGGTGTTCCTCTAATTCCTGAGCATGTGCCTGAATGCGTGCAATATCCATGCCATCTTGAAGGGACGCAGTCAAGCATTTATCCATCAAGTGTGGCCCTAGGCCTTTCACAAATCGGTGCACCCGATCGCCCATATCCGCTACCATGGCCGAAGCATACCTAGCCAAGGAATTGAAGCGGAAACTATACTCTGTAGCACTCATGTTACCTTGCCTCAAATTCAAGAATTTATCGGCCCTAGCTTGCCGAACTTCTGGAGGCATGTAGTGACGGAGAAAAGCATTGACAAACTCTTGCCATACCGGCGGAGGTGCATTGGCTCCCCGCGAAGCCATCCATACTGTATACCACTGGATCGAGATATCTCTCAATCTATAGGACGCTAGCTCTACCGACTCAGTGTCTGAAGCATGTATCAACCGGAGCGTCCTTAGCATACCATCAATAAAGTCCTGGGGATCCTCCTCCAGTTTCGACCCAAAGAATTCTGGGGGTTTCAAAGCAGTGAAGTCACGGGCCCTTGCACTAACAGCCCTGTCACCTTGCCCTGCGCTTGACCTCTGAGTCTGGGCCGCAACCAACTAAGTCAACAAATTAATGGCCTCTCTCACGTCTTGGCCCGAAGTATTCGGTGGAGGAGCTGGAGCTGGGGCTGATGCTCCCACGTGCTCCTCGGTAATAGGCACTGTCTGGGAGGACTGAGATTGAGCCGCACTCTGGGACTCATCTTCCTCTACTACCGGTGGCGGTGCTCTTTCAACCCGCTTTTCTGCCACCGTCTTGCCCTTTTGGGCTGCTGTAGCCTTTTTCTTTTTAGGCATCTCTGAAATACACAATACACGATATAGGAACAAGAATTTCTTACATCATAGCTATATCGCACGATTCTTATGAAGAAAGAAGGTCATATATTCCTAAAATGTCCGCAGCTTCCTGTTTATAAGTGTGGCGCGCAACACACCCATAACCAAGACTCTACTAGACACGGCTCGTAGACACATCCTAGGACTGAACTGCTCTGATACCACTTTTGTCACGACCCGGCTAGGGGACCGCGACGAGCACCCGGTGCTACCCCACCCGAGCACCCCCTTATCGTACATACCATAACATCTAGGTGAACCATAAGTCAATTCGTGCCTTTCTTATCGTTAATCATATTGATCCCATTAGACGACCATCATCATTTAACATATCATAGGCATCTATGCCACATCATAAGTACAAGGCCGACGTGGCTAACAAGAGATATACAAAACATGGGCCGACACGGCCGAACATCTTTACCCACATACACATGACTACGAGCCTCTAAGAGTATGACATATCGTATGAGCGGGACAGGACCCCGCTATGCCCATAATTATGTACACAAAAGAATAAGTACCCAAAAGCTACGGCTCCGAAAGAAATGGAGCTCTGCTATGCAATCTCTGAATAAGCAGCTATGGATCAAGTCTGTCTCCCTGTGCACCTGCGGGCATGACGCAGCGTCCTCGAACAAAAGGACGTCAGTACGAAGAATGTACTGAGTATGTAAAGCTTGATCAACATCAGTATAGCAGCATAATAGATATCATATGAAATAGCATAGGAGGGGAGACAGTAATATCATCATCATCATGTCACTTACTTGCATACATCGTCGTTCGTATCCCATAATAATACTCGTACCATACTTGTGCTCATATTCGTATACATGTCCTTATTCATATTCTTATACATAGTCTTATCACATTCATATTCATATTATATACATAGTCATTTCATATACATAGCATTTACATAGCATACCCGGCCTCATAGGATCGGTGTCTTATACATACTTGGCCAACCAAGGCTCAAGGTCATACATACCTGGCCCTACCAAGGCATCAGGGTTATCCGTACCATCTGCAGAGGTGTGCGCGCGTTTCGTAATCATATACCTACTTTATACATAGTCATATACATATAGTCTTACCTGACATCATAAGCTCGGGGTCTTATCATAGCCCTTCATAGGCATACATCTACATATATCATAGCTCGTAAGCATCTCTAGTCTCATTTTACTCTCATCATCGTTACTATCCTTATCATTATCGTTACATTTACATTATAGACTTACTCGTCATACGAGGAACATAGTATAATCATAGTACATATCAAGGGTCGTGAGCTTATGAGATCGGAATGTCAACCATGTGAAGACAACATACTCATATAGAGGAATTAGGAATTTGGCCAAGAACCATGCCTTATGAAAGAAGGGTTAGCCTTACATACCTTTCCGTCGAACTACTTTACACTTGCACGTTCCCTTCCCATGCTAGCGTTTATACCTTCATTAATATCATAACAATGGCCATTAGTCATTCACATTATCCACATTATCTAGATTCCTCAATTTGCCTCTAATTCACCCACATTCATGGTCATAACACCCATCTTCGTCCGTTCGTCTAAAGTGTTTAGTTCATGATCTTAATACCATTTATAACACATTCATATTACAACACAATAACATTCATAACTCAATTCAAACTATTTCTCAAAATGTCACTATTCATCATTCATGACCTAGTTGACCACATTTTCCACAATCCATGTATTTTAATTCTCCAATACCTTAAACATCTTGTAAGGATCATGAATCTTACCTTAGAAGTTGTAGGAACAAGCTTTGGTTGATAATACTCTTCTTTGAGCAAAACCCTAGTTTTTCTCCATTTGGATTTCTTGACTTGGATGATCCTTGATGATTCCCTTATCCTTGATTCACTTGTCTTAATGTTATTGATGGCTTATAATCCTTGAAAACTCATATAATAAATGTAGAGAGAAGTTTTAGAGAGAAGGGGTGTAATGTTGTAATGAAATAAAATAAGTCTTGATCCTCATATTTAATGAATTGGAAAATCTGTGCTGGGTGAACAGTGGTCGTCCATGGAGGTTTACGGTCCGTATTCCACTTTACGGACCATCCCTCGTGGTAGTCTTTAAGCTTAAGCAGGACCAGAAACTTTGTCCTGCATGCATGGTGATTTACGACCATGGTTTATGGGCCGTAAATCACTTTACGGTCCGTCCACCAGGTCGTATTATACCTCTTCCTCAGCTGGCAGAAAGTTGAAGTTTGGCAGGCCAGTTTACGACATGGCAGTTTACGGACCGTATACCAATTTACGGTCCGTATTTGCACTTTACGACCACTGGCAGAAAGCTGAAGCTTTTGCATGGCAGTTTACGACTGCTAGTTTACGGACCGTATTGCACTTTACGGTCCGTATTTTGCAATATACGACCACTGGGCAGTTTTGCCAACTTTCAATTTTTCTCATTTCTCGACTTTTCATTTTAATCATCCACATCCCTTTACATACATTTCCCATGAAATATTATACACTCGCACTCCTCGCACACATCATTAGTTCACTTACTTGCGTACCAACGGGAAATTTCCGAGGTGTAACACAATTGTAAGAAGAATATATTATGTCAACCTGCAAGCAGAAAAGGCCCAACAACACATATACGCATAACTAGGGTGGGCAAGGCCATAACAAAGAAAGACAACCAGTCAGAAGGCCGGCAAAGCCAAACACAACACCTGTACAGTGACTGATAGTCTGGAAGCCTCTAAGAGCACTAATATGCATTAACTGGACGGGATAGGGCCCGACGTACCTTTATATATATATATATACACACACATACATGCATGTATCCTGTTTGATGACTCTGACAAGCAACTCCGGAGAATGGAGTGCGAACATCCTGGCTGAACTATGGTATCCTACTAAGAAAGGTACAACAATCCATCTACCTGTACCTGTGGGCATGATCACAGCGCACAAAATGCGTCAGTACGAAATATGTACTGAGTATGTAGGGCGGTAAGTGTAAGCATAAAAAAATATAAATAACAAGAGGGGAGATATACAGACAACCTGAACTCTGAAACAAGCCGCCGAGGGCAATCATAACCACAACGTGAATATAACTGTATGCTCGTAAAATTCATTCCTCACGGTGGAGGCTTATAACATATCATATCGTATAATAATATATATCCCTTTGTGGGGTGAGCTCATCATCATATCATCATCTCGTCCCAATTGATCAGTGGTATGCATAGCTACGTGCCTGCCCGGCAGTTTCTGACACGACACGGTAATGAAAGAAATACGTCTAGGTGCACATCTACGTGCCTGCCCGGCCGACTATAGCGCGGCGCGGTAATGAAAGTAAATACATATGTATAAGTGCAATGCAAGACCGACCTCAGAAGAGATAACATAGAAGGAGTCGGAGTGACCTGTCGTCGTTACCCTCCGACTTTCATTATTATCACTACGTACTTTAGATTTCAATCAAGAAGACCACAAATATAAAGGATATGAATATATACTTGATACGGATTATATATGGGTAAAGATCAACTCAAACGAATGGAAATACAATTGCCTCAACTTTGACGTGAAGAGTAACATAATGAACATCATTCTTCAATTGACAAACAATGGATACGAATGGCAGGAAAGTATTCCAATATAAGATATTCATAAGAAGGGATGATCTTAACTATTTCAGAATATGGTTGATACAAGTTAACGGAAGGTCGTTCAATCGATAACCAAAAGAGATGTGGAACCATAGAAAGTACTTTGACACAAGTCATATATGAAGTAGAGATTAGCTCGATCATTATTAAACGTGGTCGACACAAGTTAACGGGAATAACATTTCAATGAAAGCTCATTTGAATTCTAGTCATGCCAAGAAGAGAAGAGAAAGCCCTACATACCTCGTCGATGGAGTTATATATGTTTCTCGAGTCCTCGAACGCCTTACAAACAATTTCCTACATAATACGCTATTCAAGATCAAAACCAAGGTCATAGCTTAGAGAAATCTTCATTTAGACATTTATTCGAGCAACTCATGGCATGAATTTATAGGCCCTTTTGTAGAGTAATTTCCCCGTAAAATGCTGCCAAATTCTACTTTTCTACTTCTTCTCTTCAATACGATCCCATCCATGTCACCACAGCTCCCAACAACACAACAAATCCATACAAAACAGTCTAACAAATAAGCTAAGTTCATGAAAGTTTCATAAGAATATAAAAGAGCTTGTTCGATGAGGTTTTGCACAACTTTCTATGATTAATTACTTGTAGGAGCTCAAAGAGATTAAAAAGAGGTTAAAATATACCTTAAATGATGAAAAACACTCCAAACTACAAGTTAATTCAAGGTGGGGTTTCCTTCGGAGAAGTGAAATAGCGAGAAAATCACAATTCAATGATTGCCATGTTGTTCCTTGCGTTAGAGTTGGTTGATTAGCTCTTAAGTTTGGTTAGGATTGATGAAGGAATATTTAAGGGAGTGTAATAGGGTTTTTCTGGTCTTTGGAGTTGAAGAAATGGGGCAAAATTCGTTCAAGGGTCATATTTATACAAGGGCTAAAATGAAGCCACCGACCATACTCGTTGTTCCCGCGGCAGTTTGCATCCTTAGACGAAAATGCAAATATCTCTCTACATCAATGTCGTATCGACGAACGGTAAAATGTACTGGAAACTAAACTCGTAGACCTTCGATTTGATAGGTGAATCACTCCGTAACTCCAAGTATATTGAGAGAAAGGTTCTTCGACATCTGACCCAAATTTCAGTGAAATTTACAAATGTAACTTGCGACAACCTTTGTCGACTTTCGTTTCACCACTCATTTAACTTCAATACTTAACATACGACTATCATACGATTCAAATACTTCATATCATTACTTTGTTAGCATGTGAAACACTTCTAATCTCCCACAAAAGTACAAGTTATCATATTCCCAACTTGTCGACTTTTCACGAAACTCATCCTTCTTTTATTCATTCACCCTCCAAACCTTCCGCCACTTACTAATCTTATTTATAGACTCTTATAACCATTTATATTAATAATCTCAATCATTTTTTTTAACTTCAAGATAATTCATTTTGAACTTGCGTCGACTAGCTCATGACGCGACTTTAACGTATCAAAATCCGAGGTGTAACATCCTTCCCCCCTTAAGAACATTCGTCCTCGAATGTTGAGGGATATTCTAACTCTCGGGATTTTCAAAAATTTCGGCAGAGTTTCCTCTGTAAATAGGACTATCCAAAACTTGTCAAACAGCCCAAACAAATGTCCAAAGCGACACAGGGCCACATAACAGCATAACAATATCAATTTGGCCCCTCACGACCGTCTATTTATACAAAAATCATAATAGGTTAGCCATAACTTACCTCAACCGTCCTTTGTTAAAGTCTACAACATATTAGCCATATCTGTCTCAATAATAAAATCTAACAAGATATATAAAAATTCAATACATATAACTGGAAAGGAGGTATCGTATCACACGAGTGTTGGTATAAATTTGAGGTCTGAAACAAATGGTGGGTATCCAGCCTTCACATCTTCCCTTGTGCATTATAGGTCTGGATCATGGTAGAAAATGTGATGTAGTCTGGTTTACATTTTCTGACCTTCATTTCCAAGAACAATGCCAGCATCCTCTCTATATCACCAGCTTGACCATAAGCACTGATGATGCAATGGAAAAAAAAAGAGTATCTAGAACTACATCCGAATTCTCTACTTGCCTCATGATTGAATCAACTTTTTCCAGAAGTCTAGCTCTACTATAAGCACTGACAAGAGAGAAATAAGTGAATGAAGTTGGCTTCACCCTTTCGTGCTTCATCTATAGGAAAAATTGTTCCATGTTCTTGATATGGACAGCCTTCCCAAATGTCTCAATGATAACATTGTAAGTCACAAATGTTGGGGAATAGAACTGATTCCTCATAAAATCAAGTACGACACCATTTTCTGATACATGCCAGCTCTTCCATATGACTTAATTAGAATGTTAAATGTCATAACATCTGGCTTTATTCCTATTAACTGAAATTCTTTAAATCACTTCTCCATTTTCTCAAGTTTCCCGCAGCTACCATAGGACCCAATTACTTAATTCAAGGTGAAAACATCTGGAACAACAGTCTCACTTTCAATCATATCTGTCAAGGAGCTTTCCATCAACTTAGCCAGCTTAGCTTTACCATAGCCATGAATTATGGTATTGTACGTCACATAATTACATTCAATTCCCAAATACACCATCTTGGCTAAAATGTTTTCAATCATATCAAAACGACGAACTTTAATGCAGCACTTAATAAGGATCGAGTAAGTATACACATCAGACTTGCAATTAGTAATTGATTTCATATCATCAACGGTTCACAGTGCCTCATCAAGGCGTCCATTAAGGCCATATGCACTTACAAATGCAGTGTAAACATCTACTATTGGTTGAAGCCCATCCTCTACCATAATCTCAAAAAGCAAACTAGCTTGATTTGGCTGCTTGCACTTGCCGAGCATCATCAAAATCTTAGCATATTATAGCATCTTGGCTCATACCAATGTTACTTGCGAAGAAGGTCAAAAATCTTAAGAGCAGATTCCCAATGGTTATCCCTAATAGCATCATCAAGAGCCTCCAAAACAGCTTTAGGCCAAAGATTAGTGTATTTTTTAGGAGTTGGCTTTCCTTTCAATACCTTTAATAGATGCTTCTGTTCTAATTATACGAGATAACTTCTTCTTTGAACATTTCTCCAGCCCCCCTTATGATGATGATTTGATAATCAAAACTTGTGGCTTGACATATTCTTTTATCAAAAAAATAGGGGCTGGTGTATGAAACAAATGTGGACGAGCAACATGGTTTAGCTGGGCTTAGGAAGTGAAGCTCCATACCCATTGAACTTGCAAATCCTATATTATCAGATCGAATACCTCGGGCTTGCATTTTTCTAATAAGTCTTATAGCTTAAACAAAGAAGTCAGTCTATAAGCACACTACACACATAAACATTCTGCCAAAAGCCAGTTTTTAATACTTGGCTATGTATTTGTTCTCCAAGATATAGAGCGCCAACAGATGTACAAGTTCTCCATATATATTGGGGTATGTGTATTGATTCGGTTGTAGCCCTTTAAACTGCATATGTGAAAAGATTTGGAATGATTCATCCAAATCACCCATTTGCCCATAACCCACGAGCATCACATTCCAAAGAACAATGCTTTCCATCTGGCTTCCGAGAAAACAGATTTATGGGCTGTTTCAATGTCAGAACACTTAACATAAAGGTCAAGTAAAGAACCCTCAATTATGTTATCTGAGCATAGACCTGCCTTTTTTGCATAAGAATGCAGTTGTCTTCCCTTCTAAAATGCTCCTAATGATGCACAAGCACCCAAGAGGCTTGCAATTGTAACACAGTCAGGTTTCAACAAACTGAACTGCATTTTCTCGAATTACTGTAGAGCCTTATCACTGAATCCTTTCAAAGAGAGACCGGAGATTAGAGAATTATAGCTAACTCCATCCTTCTGCGGCATTTCAACAATTTTTTTGCCAATGTTAAGTATCCACAACGAGAATACAATGTAACAAGGGAATTACAAACAAAAACATTAGATAAAAATCCCCACTTATAAATACTAGCATGGAGTTGTTCTCCCAAATTAAATGCTTTTATCTTTGTGGATGCACTTATTACACTCAATAAAACATATGGAGTCAGAATTACTTCAAATTTACGCATATCCTTATATAGGAGAATACCATCTTCTTCTCGTTTGTTCTTACAAAAACCAGACAACATAGCAACCCAAGACGAACTATCTCCTACCACCATATCCTCGAAAACTTTCTTAATAAAATCTACAAATCCATTTTTAGAATACAAATCAATCAAACGGTTTGAAACAATGAGCTGCAAGCCAAGACCATAGCGCATAATCAAAGCGTGAATCTGTTCAACACCCCGGAAACAAAATGCAGCCTTCTTATCACTGCAGGCTGGCAAAACTTCAAAAAATGTGCACTCATCTGGAGTAACATCTTCTCTTATCATTCGAGAAAATAAATTGATAACTGCGTCATTTCTTTTCATCCGTGAAAACTAGACAATAATATATTCCAGCAAGAAACATTTCTAATCCCACTTGGCAAATTATCAAATATTTGCAATGCACTAGATAAATCTCCACAAGCAACATAAATATCAAGAAACCTAGCACCAATTCTAAAATCAGCTCCAAATCCTAATATCAACAATTTCTCATGTAGTTTCTTGGCATCTAAAATTGACCCTTCACTCAAGAAACTATCTAGTAAGCTTAAATAGTAAGAATGATCAAAATACCCATCATTACTCGTGGATGAACAATAGATGGATAATATTCATTTTCTTTATCTGAACAATCATCAAGAACCAATGAATTTATACTTGCACAACTTGTAAAAGTACAGTTCTTCAATCTAATTGGTTTTCGAAATCCAAAATGCCAAATTTCCTTGTGAAGACAATCAGAAGACTAAAAAAAAGGAATGAATAATTCTCTTTGATACCATGAAGATATAAATAGAGGGAATGAAGACCAATTAGCAGCTCCTTTGTCTCAACTAATTTATTTTCCTTGGTTCCCACTATATTCGTCTTTTGTTAACCTAATTGAACTCCAATTCCATTTTTCTCCTCTTCTTTGTGGTATCGGAGTAAATGTTCTAGACAACTTTGTTTCAGCAAAATTTAAGATGAAAAACCTTTACTTGCATGTAATGTGAAAAACTCTTTAGTTGCAAGTCAAATCCACAAACAAAAGCCACCTTGAATTGTTTTGAAACCAAACTCAAACTATGTAGGTTGAAATTGACACTTCGAAATTTGAATTTGCACAAGATAAGGGAAGCTCAGAACCTCAAGGCATTCATTTGATTTTTTTTTGACCTCCATAGACGGGTCCTTTTCCATCCACGGATCCTTTTCCATCGATGGGTCTCCTTCCATAGAATAACTCATGGTCTTTTCTGGTGTCATTTTAGTTCTAGGATTCATATCAGAGGGTGGAAAATGACTAATACCTTCTCCAGCGTCCCTGTTCAATTCTCTACCAGCTGTACCTTTCTTCTATATCGGCATTACTGAAAAGGAAAACAAGGTGAGAAATAGAAGTTTAAATACTTATGACTCCGCTCTAACCGCACGATCAAGATTTCAAGAAAGGTAACAACCTACATATCCTGTAGCTACTCTGATACCAAGTTTGTCACACCCCAACCGGAGGGGGAGGGTAGGGGGGGGGGGGTGTGGCCAGCACCCGCCACCTGAAGGGCCGAGCGAACCAATTGTGATATTTGAACTCTGTAACATGAATCATAGGCTGACAAGGCCGGTGAATAACAATTGTAAGAAGTATATTATGTCAACCTGCAAGAAGAAAAGGCCCAACAACACATATACGCATAGCTAGGGCGGACGAGGCCATAACAAAGAAAGAAAACTAGTCAGAAGGCCGGCAAGGCCAAACACAACACGTATACACTGACTGATAGTCTGTAAGCCTTTAAGAGCACTAATGTGCATTAACTGGATGGGACAGGGCCCCGACATACCAATAGCCATAACTTATAATATATATATATATATATATATATATATATATATATATATATATATATATATATATATATATATATATATATATATATATATACATGGATGCATCCTATTTGATGACTCTGACAAGCAACTCCGGAGAATGGAGTGCGAATATCCCTGCTAAACTCTGGTATCCTACTGAGAAAGGTACACCAATCCGTCTACCTGTACATGTGGGCATGATCACAGTCCACAAAATGCGTCAGTACAAAATATGTACTGAGTATGTAGGGCAGTAAGTGTAAGCATAAAAAAATACAAATAACAAAAGGGGAGATATAGAGGCAACCTGAACTCTGAAACAAGCCGCTGAGGGCAATCAAAACCACAACGTGAATATAACTGTATGCTCGTAAAAATCATTCCTCACGATGGAGGCTCATAACATAACATATCATATCATATAATAATATATATCCCTTTGTGGGGTGAGCTCACCATCATATCATCATCTCGTCCCAATTGATCAGTGGTATGCACAACTACGTAACTGCCCGGCCGTATCTGACACGGCATGGTAATGAAAGAAATACATCTAGGTGCAAATCTACGTGCCTACCCGACCGACTATAGCGCGACGCGGTAATGAAAGTAAACATATATGTATAATGCAATGCAAGACCGACCTCAAAAGAGATAATATAGAAAGAGTCGGAGTGACCTATCGTCGTTACCCTCCGATTTTCATTATTGTTGCTACGTACTTTATCTTTCCATCAAGAAGACCGCAAATGTAAAGGATATGAAATATATATTTGATACGGATTACACATTAGGTAATGATAAACTCAAATGAATGGAAATACAACTGCCTCAACTTTGATGTGAAGAGTGCCATAATGAACATCATCCTTCAATTGACAAACAATGGATATGAACGATGGGAAAGTATTCCAATATAAGCTATTCATGAGAAGAGATGATCTTAACAATTTCAGAATGTGGTTGATACAAGTTAACAGACGATCGTTCAATCGATAACCAAAAGAGATGTGGAACTATAAAAAGTACTTTGACACAAGTTATATATGAAGTAGAGATTATCTTGATCATTAGTGAACATGGTCGACACAAGTTAACAGGAATAAAATTTCAATGAAAGCTCATTTGAGTTCTAGTCATGCCAAGAAGAGAAGAGAAAGCCCTACATACCTCGTCGTTGGATTTATATATGTTTCCCGAGTCCTCGAACGCCTTACAAATGATTTCGTACATAATACGGACTATTAAAGATCAAAACCAAGTTCATAGCTTACATTAATCTTCATTTATACATTTAATCGAGCAACTCATGGGCATGAATTTGTAAGCCCTTTTGTAGCGTAATTTCCCCATAAAACGCTGCCAAATTCTACTTTTCTACTTCTTATCTTCAATATGATCCTATCCGTATCACCACAGCTCCCAACAACACAACAAAGCCATGTAAAACAGTCCAACAAATAAGCTAAGTTCATGAAAGTTTCATAAGAATATAAAAGAGCTTGTTCTATGAGGTTTTGCACCAATTTCTATGATTAATTACTTGTAAGAGCTCAAAGAGATTAAAAAGAATTTAAAATATACCTTAAATGATGAAATACACTCCAAACTACAGGTTAATTCAAGGTGGGGTTTCCTTCCGAGAAGTGAAATAGCGAGAAAATCACAATTCTATGATTGCCACATTGTTCCTTGCGTTAGAGTTAGTTGATTAGCTCTTAAGTTTGGGTAGGATTAATGAAGGAATGTTTAAGGGAGTGTAATAGGGCTTGGCTGGTCTTTGGAGCTAAAGAAATGGGGCAAAAATCGTTAAAAGGTCATATATTTACAAGGGCTAAAATGAAGCCACTGACCATACTTGCTGTTCCCCCGGCAGTTTACGTCCTTGGACGAAAATGCGAATATCTCTCTACTCCGATATCTTATCGACAAACGGTAAAATGATCTGGTAACTAGACTCGTAGAAATTCAATTTGATATATGGATCACTGTGTAACTCCAAGTATATTTAGAGAAAAGGTCTTCGACATCTGACCCAAATTTCAGTGAAATTTACAAACGTAACTTGCGACGACCTTTGTCGACTTTTGTATCACAACTCGTTTGACTTTAAAACTTAACATACAACTATCATACGATTCAAATACTTCGTATCATTACTTTCTTATCACGTGAAGCACTTCTAATCTCACCCAAAAGTACAAGTTATCATATTCCCAACTTGCCGACTTTTGACGAAACTCATCCTTCTTTGATTTATTCACCCTCCAAACCTTCCGCGACTTACTAATCTTATTTATAGACTCTTATAACCATTTATATTAATATGCTCAATCACTTTTTAACCTCAAGATAATTTCTTTTAAACTTGCGTCGACTAACTCTTGATGCGACTTTAACGTGCAAAAATCCGGGGTGTAACAAGGCGCATGTGTAACGGTTTGCTTTTTCACGCAGGTTTAGGGCGTAAAAAGGGTACTACAAACTCGTTGAAGCTCTTTCGGACTTGTTTTGAAAAAGAGTCACCACCTAATTTTTAGGAAATTAGGAAAACCAGTTGTGAAGGGTTTATTCAAATACCTTGAAAAAACTTTCATAATCTAGAGTTCTAGGTAAGGGCTTTGATGATCCCCTGGGGAAGGTGTTAGGCACCCTAGTATTAAGGATCCGTACTATACGGTTGACTTTCGAAATCCAGTGTATGAGTATTTTCTTAAACTGCTTATTTTGTGTTTATTTTCCCATAAAAAGAACTGTCATAGAGAGTTTTTTGCATATCACACTTTTTGGAAGAATTTAAATATATCCCCTTTATTTATAGGGTATCGTAGTTTTGGTTTTATTAGGTCCGAGTATAAGTAGTTTCCTTTTATATATAAGGAATAAGTATAAGTCTTTAAAAGAAGAGTAAAAGAAATGTTATTATTTGCGTGAGTTATTTATTTTGTACTCATACACCGGGGCTCGGGTTGACTCGTATTGATACGTTTCAGTCTTATCTGGAACTTTATATTACACGTAGGTTCTTTAAACGTTTATAAAGGCATTTTATGTTTGAACGAGTATATCCCATTTGAAAATATAAGCTAATTTAGGCCAACTTTGGGGCCGAGGCAGTATTTTGTGCTAAAAATCCTTCATTTGTCTCTATTTTCCAGAAATGGGTTTTCATGTTTTGGTAGGAAAAATCTAGTTTTTGTTTGAGTTGAAAAACTTGGTCCAATATTTTGTCAAAACGATTTGCCACGTATCAATACAAGTTAAAGCCAATTGCGTTACATTATTCTATTTGAAACTGATTTTTGGAAATTCAGTCATTAAGTTAATTAACTCCTTTTTTTTTTGTGAAAATACCTCTATAATAAAAACGGGATTTTCCATTCAAACTTAGAAAATTAATGGTGATTCATTTTTCAGCGAAAGCAGTTTTGAAAAGATCTCGTTTTATATTTAGTTGTAAAAGTCATTATGTTTGAGTCCGTGGTTTTCGAAAGATGCGTACGGGGACCTAAAGTCGACTAAATGGCATAAGAACCGTTGTCCTAAGATGTCTAATTCCAATCATAAGGATTTTCCACTATAATATGAGTTGAATACACATAATTATATACACATAAGATCATACAAATACGGAAATAAATTTAAACTAAGGGCGTACCAAGCCCTTAGTGGCCATTTTCACCCAGGGTTGGGCCTTTTGTGGGCCTCGCTATTATTTTCTTCTCGGACTCGATCTTAATTTAATAGAGATCCCATTGGGCCTTTGGCCCCACAGGAGGTTGGTCTTGACCTGAATGGCCATGCAAGTGGAGGAGGAAAAGAAAAGGGGACCCAGTTAGTTTATAAACGCTGAACTTATCAGTAAAATAATAAAGATTATGCATGGTATATAAAAACACGAAAGAAAGGAAAAAAAAAAGTACCCGCATTGTTCTATACTTTCCCCTCTTCTCCTCGGATGGGTTTGCCTTGGTTGGGTATTTAGCAATGGCATGGGGACTGAGTCCTGGCCTTATATCCTTGATGTCGCACAAGTTCCAAGGGGCTTTGAAGAACCCCAGGCATGGCTAACACCAAGAAGGCCTGGACAACCCCAAACTACCATAGCTTTGCTCCAACCAGTGCCTCCAAACAAGAGGAAAAGGGAGTATGGAACATGGGAGCAGCAACATATTTCAAGCAAAACTCATACAAACAAACAGCCAAATGCCACACTCTAAATGAAGACATTGATACAAAAATAGTAACAACACATTAAGCGAGACTAGACAACCTTCAAGTATAAGAAAAAACGAGGGAAAATCCCGATTCATAATTAGAGGTAATGTATGAAACTGCTATAAAAGGAGCATAGATGATGATCACTCAAAACTATGGACTTGTTAGGATAATCCCTAAAAAAAAAAAATAGAAGGAGTAAACTGGAACAATTTAGGTACATCAAATAGGTTCAAGGGATTTCATAGTGCAACACTGACTGGCCTCTTTCAGGCAGTCACTCAACCCAGGGCTTCTCATAAAAGACAGGTCCCAGATTTCCAAGTTAAAACAGCCTATCCTACTTGTTTGTTAAGGTTTAAAGACCAACTGTCTAGAGGAAACAAAGCTGATTATACTAGTCCCATTGAAGGCATTCATCTTATCCCAGTCAAACTCAAGATTTACTTCACAAACAGGTCCAGAACACAATATTTTCAGAGGAAAGAAAGAAAAGAAAAAAAAACCTAGGAGGACCTCATAGATAACCAAGGCTCAAGGTAAATTTTAAAGCTTCTAGAGAATACATATTCAGAACTGGCATCCCTTAAAACTACTCTTCTTTTATCAACAAACCACAAACTGCTACATAAAGCAAAAACCTGAAATAATAGCAAATGAACTTTAAAAAAAGACACTTTACTAAGGGGAGGGAAATCTCAATGGACAAGCCAACTAAGCAGTCTGTCAGCAACTTTGATTCTAAAAAAAAAAAGCTCGTCCAACATATTTTAGACTAATCTAAGGTTTTTCCCAAAGAACAGAAGAGGAAGAAGAGAAAGCAAGAAATGAATTGACAGCATGATCACAGTTTTGGAAAATCAAAGAGGCCAAACACCACATAAAGGACAGCCTAAACCAAACAGACCAGGTGGAAAGTTTTAAACATTAGTCATGGATGAAATGAATTAAAAAAATAGACAAGGGCATATATCCAACAACAAAGCAAATGACACACAAATAACACACTCAACTCTCAGTGTCTCACAGATGAACTCAGGCTCACATAGCATAACCATCAGCCCCCATTCTCCTTTTACACACACCCAATTTCAGATAAACAAAGCTCAAGAAACCTGCAAACCTCTTAGACAAAAGGATTTTCGAAAGAAAAAAAAACAAGGTAGGGATCGATAACACTCAGACTTGGCAAGTATTTGCAGTAGTCTATTTGGTTGTGGGAGGGGGGAGGGGGTATCTTTCCTTCCCCCTTAGACATGATTAGACTGTTCTCCCTTACCTGAGGCCTTTGTGAGTCCCAGGATCATGAGGGGAAGGTCCAAGAAAATGGAAGTAAGAGTTTCAGGCCCCTGAAAAGGAAACAAGATAGAGTGGGGTCATCACCTCCCCATCTCCTTTTCCCGAGTCTGATTTTAGCAAAAAGGGATCCTGGACCCCATTGGTCACTACCTCCAGTTCATGCCCAGGCTCACTTTTTCCTCTCCTAGAACCCTTTCCCCCATCCTAATGTCCTTACCCTCATCATGCAGTGACAACACCAGAGGTCCTAGGCATACTCACAAACATCCAACCCTGTCATAACTTCCCTTTGACAGACTCATGAAGCTGTGGTCCAGGCCTAAAGGCTTTTTGTGACCAAAGTTAGTTGAAAATACTGGGAACAAGCCTCTCATAAATACACACCAAGCAATAGCAAACTAACTAATTCGTGAGGACCATGTTCAGGGTTTAGAGACCTTTGTTATCAAATCCAAATGTAAATACTGGGGAAAGACCTCCTTATAACATGTAGCACACAATAACAGGTTGATTAAATCCTAAGACTATGTCCAGGTTACATAAATAAGCCTCGGTTATCAAGATAAGACATGATGCACTGGGAACAAGCATTTCATAGGCATATAATAGGTGGGAACAAACTAGTCTTGCCTAACAACTTCAAACTAAACCCAAAATCATAGAAGAGATCTTTGTTTTTGATCACATCACAGTTCAAAGGAAAAAGCACACATTTTCTGTTTATCAAGATCAAACCACACAAGAAAACAATCAACAAATTTCCACCCTACCATTTTAGCCTTATTACCAGATTCTTTATAGGAAATTCATCTCTTAATGTCAAGGAAAAACACCACAGTGTCCAGAAAAGACCACACAAGGACAAGTTAGGCAATATTTGTAACAAAATACCAGAGATCTTATCATCCTTCTTTCTTTTATCCTTTATTTACCTATTATTGTAAATAGGTGTCAACAGAAGGAACAAGATTTTCCTCCAAACAGGACTCACACATGGACATACACTCCTGACAAAACTTCCAGCATTTAAATCCTTCTTTTGAGCCATTTATCAGAATAGACATATTCTATTTGCTAGGTGAGAACAAGCACATAATAATTACCCCCCCCCCCCCCTTAACCAACCTGTTAAGCTAAGTGATTTGCCCCTTTCTCTTTATTAAACATAGGCCACTTAAAGTTATCCTGAACCTAGCTTATTATAAAAACCTTTAGAGAAAACTTTTAGACTTAATCACATCACAACCACTCAACTCCATATGTCCTACTCATAGGGGGGGGGGGGGTAGCCTAACAGATTCCCACATTCACCACAAATAGAAGCAACCAAAAAACAAGCACAGCTAAGTGAGGCACCTTGGTCAAGTTAAAGCCCTTCCCCCAGAATCACCCCCCCCCCCCCTTTTAAAACCTTTGCTTCAATATACCTTATTACAGCCCTAAAGTGGCAAGTTTTATCAAAATAGGTAAGGTTTAGGTGAGACAACAAGAATCAGGCCAAATAAATTGCAAAGTAAAACAAGTAGGAATCCATAAAGAGCACATATGACATTTACCAGTTTTAGAATCAAAATACCATTAGAGAACAAACATGGTCTGGCCAAGTCCAGCTTATGTTCAAACAGACCAAATCATTTAAGAGAAGACAATGTGATGCCTAGACTGGGTCCACTTCTACTTAGACTTTTCAGTCTCTCCAACAAGTATATGACCAGGTAAGCCATTAGCAACCAGGCTGAGGCTCAACATGATGAACCTTTACTATTTTTGACACATAACCACATTAAACAAGCAATAATCATGATTGGGTTCACACATAGATAAGCTTAGCTTTCTAATGATACTTGTGATTAAGCAGGACGGACCATGATCAATTGGTTCAATACATCAGACTCCCAACCAACATATAACCACATAAGACAAATTATGACCAAACTAGATAACCTATTTCAGACAAACCTCTTGACCCTTCCCTCATTAGTCCCCAAACCAGGACAAAACTCCCCACTGATAAATGACAAGACACACGACAAATCAAGTTAATCAAAAGAGCTTGTGACTTCAAACTAACCTTATGAACCTGATTTTTTATTACATGAGACACACAGGAATAGAGCATTCATGACTTCAACAGACCCATCTTGACCTTAATTCACAACACAAAACTTGTGCTAAGCAATACTCTAACATGAACCACAACCTAGACTCTTACATGGAACACTTAAAAAATATTTAGATAGTCATGATAAGACAGGAAAATCCAGAAACAAATCGACATTAGACAAGCTCTCTCAACTCAAACTATGGTCCCAAACTACCTTCAAAGGGCTTTAATCACAACTGAATAGCCAAGGGCACAAGTAGGGAAGTTAATGGACATATAAGTGAGGTAGGTTCATTAGCTTAATATTTTAGCCTATGTTAGGTATCGGGAAAAAGATACAACTAGTCATACAAAGCATGAACAAGATCCAGACTAAGAAATTGAGTCCAAACAATCTAATCAGTTTGAACACTATTCTATAAGCCACATGAGACTCCCTAAATGAGCAAAAATGCAGACAAATGCTCAAAAGGGAATCATAACAAACACATTAGGTCTGAGCTTTGTCTTTAAACCACAAGCAATTACATGGACTAGGCACAATGTGGACACAAAACTAAGAAGAAAAGGAATGAACCAAGCATATTGACTTAGACATCTTATCGTAAACCATACACACACCTTAACTAGATATAGTGCAAACAGAACCAAGATATAAAAGATGACAAGCTAATACACTAACTCACACCCCATCATAGACCATACAATTATGTTACCTAAACATCACATCAAACAGGAACTGAGCATAAAGAATCATAACTACTTAATCTTTATGACAAACTCTCACATGTTCCTATCGATCCGGAGCTACAGTCAGTTTTGGTATGCCCCTTTTAAGATGTGTATGCATATGGGTATGACGGGGGCTTGTCCCATCCTTTCTATAGCTTTTATTCCCGTAGAGGTCTGTAGACAGTTGTATGTAGTAGTCAGATGATGCAGCCTTGTCGGCTTCTATTCTTTTGTGTACAGTTTATGTAGCAGCATAGCCGGCTTGCATTGTTCTTCCGCATGTTGTGTACATATATATGCAGATTGTACGGAGTCCTGATGTTTCCTTTTTATGAGATTAGTTTGTGCCATTTATGGGCCTTTGATGTTCAGTATGTCTCAGATAAGTATTTAGGGGTGTTTGGTCGCTAGAGGTCAGACTCCTGTCACGGCTCATCGGTTTAGGTCATGACAGAAGTGGTATCAGAGCAGTTCGTCCTAGGATTGTCTACAGACCGTGTCTAGTAGAGTCTTGTTTATGGGCGTGTTGTGCACCATACTTATAAACAGGAGGCTACAGGACATTTAGGATGATGCCATTCCTTCTCTCTTAGATTGTGCGATAGAGCCTTGTGCTAAGAGTTCGCTTCTGATCAATTGTTCTGATTTCAGCGATGCCCCGCAAGAAAATTACAGCTGCCCAGAAGGGCAAGAGGGTGGCCGGTGAGGCCACTAGCCATACTCAACAGGCCACGAGGGCCCAGGATAAGATTCAGAGTGAGGGACCGTCTGAGACATCGCATACCCTGCCTCCAGCACCATCCCCAGTTCCTTAGATGGATGTAGAGGCCCAGGATGTACGGGATGCTGTACGGTTGTTGACCTGATTAGTAGCCGCCCAGGCACAGCGATAGGGAGTTGGTGTTGACCCAGCAGACAGGGCTAGTAGTTCGAGGGTTAAGACATTCCTTAGGTTAGGTCCTCCTGAGTTTTCTGTGGTAAAGCAAAATATGGACCCCCAGGATTTCATTGATGGTATGCAGAGGACCTTGAGGGTTATGCTTTTGGGTGATGTTGAGTCGGTAGTGTTGGCTTCATATATACTCCGGGATATTTCGATACAGTTGTATCAGGCATGAGAGTTATCTAGGGGAGAAAATGCCCCTCCAGAAATGTGGTGAGAGTTCTCAGATGCTTTTCTTCGCCATTATTTGCCTCCAGAGGTTTGACGGGCCCGAGTAGATAGGTTCCTACGTATTGAGCAGGGCAGTATGAATGTGCAAGAGTATTGTGTACACTTCGATTCCTTGGCTAGGTATGCCCCATCTATGGTCGCTGAGATGGAGAATAAAGTTCATCGCTTCGTGGCTGGGCTAGGGCCACACTTGATAGATGAGTGCATAATTGCTGCATTACAGCCAGGCATGGACATCTCCCGTATACAGGCGTATGCACAGAATTTGGAGGATCGTAAATGCCAGTGGAGGATAGAGCGTGAGCGTGACCGAAGCAGTGGTAAGAGGGCTAGATCTTTTGATATGGTTGGTGAGTTCAGGGGAGGACAGAGACAACAGCATTGCAGGTATTCTTATCAGCCGGCAGGGAGTGCACCTCCGCGGTTCCCAGGTTTGAGATTTGACCGATTTTCTTATTGCGGAGTGGGCCAGAGTTCTAGAGCATCAGGTGCTTAGTACTGACCAGAGTCAGGCCAGATGAGGCCTCCTTTGTCGCGATGTACTCAGTGTGACAAGTTACATGTAGGCCAGTTTCTGTTGGGTTCAGATGTTTGCTATGCTTATGGACATCCAGGCCACAAGATGAGGGAGTGCCTGATGGGGGTTGGTTCAGGTATGGTTTAGCCTACAGGTTCTGTGGCTGGCTCATCTTCTGCTCCAAGGCAGGTTTTTTAGACGCCAGCAAGGCGAGGTAGGGGGAGGAGTGGAGCATCCAGCTCAAGCGGTCCTCAACACCGCGTGTATGCATTAGCTGGTAGACAGGACCGTGAGATGTCTCCTGATGTTGTTACAGGTATATTATCAGTTTCCTCCCACGATGTTTATGCACTGATTGACCCAGGTTCCACTTTATCATATGTTATGCCCTTTGTTGTCGGCAAGTTTGGGATAGAACCCGAGTTGACTAAACCTTTTGAGGTGTCTATGCCAGTTGGTGATCCTGTTATAGCTAGGCGAGTATACTGAGACTGTGTTGTTATAATTTGTAACCGCCATACCGTAGCATGATCTAATTGAGTTAGATATCATGCTGTTTTGCCTATAGGTAGGTTTATTTCCTACCTTAAGGCAGAGAAGATGATCAGAAAAGGGTATATTTTTCACCTAGTTCGAGTTCAAGATGTGCAAGCAAAGTCGCCAACTCTTCAGTCTATTCCTGTGGTTAATGAGTTTTCAGAAGTGTTTCTAGATGAGCTTCCAGGCATTCCTCCAGAGAGGGAGATTAATTTTGCTATTGACCTATTGCCAGACACTCAACCAATATTTATCCCTCTTTATAGGATGGCACCTGCAGAGTTAAAAGAGTTGAAGGAACCGTTGAAAGATTTGCTCGAGAAGGGATTTATCAGGCCTAGTACATCGCTGTGAGAAGCGTCGGTACTATTTGTAAGAAAGAAGGATGACTCTTTGCGAATGTGTATTGATTACAAGCAATTGAATAAGGTGACTGTAAAGAATAATTATCCGCTCCTGAGGATCGATGATTTGTTCGATCAGTTGCAAGGCGCTAAATATTTCTCGAAGATAAACTTAAAATCAAGATATCACCAGGTCAGGGTCAAGGAAGAGGACATTCCGAAGATGGCATTCCCGACTATATATGGCCACTATGAGTTTGGTGTTATGTCGTTCGGGCTAACTAATGCCGCAACTGTATTCATGGATATGATGAATTGTGTATTCAGGCCCTTTCTAGATTTGTTCATGATTGTGTTCATAGATGATATTCTGGTTTATTCGCTGTCCGAGGCCGATCATGTAGAACATCTGCGGATAGTGCTTGGAAATCTTCGAGGTAAAGAGTGGTATGCCAAGTTTTCTAAGTGTGAGTTCTGGTTGAACTCTGTGGCTTTTTTGGGTCACATTATTTCAGAAGAAGGCGTTAGAGTGGATGCCCAGAAGATTGAGGCTGTGAAAAATTGGCCAAGGCCCATGGCACCAACGAAGATACGTAGTTTTTGGGCTTGGCAGGTTATTATAGGAGGTTTGTAGAAGGATTTTCCTCTCTTTCATCCCCATTGATCAAATTGACTTAGAAATCAGCTAAGTTCCAGTGGACAGATACTTGTGAGCAGAGTTTTCAGACGTTGAAGGATAAGTTAACTTCAGTACCAGTTTTGACTCTTCCAGAAGGAGCAAATGGCTATGTGGTATATTGTGATGCTTCAGCTGTTGGATTGGGATGTGTGTTGATCCAGCACGGTAAGGTTGTTGCTTATGCTTCTAGACAGTTGAAGAAGCACGAGAAGAATTATCCAACCCATAATCTTGAGTTAGTGGCAGTGATTCATGCCTTGAAAATATGGAGGCACTACTTATACGGTGTCCATATTAATATCTATACTGATCATAAGAGCCTCCAGTACATCTTTACGCAGAAGGGCTTGAACTTGCGTCAGAGGCGATGGTTGGAGAGGTCAAAAGATTATGATGTGGATATTCTATATCATCCCGGGAAGGCTAATGTATTAGCCAATGCCCTCATTCATAAATCTATGGGTAGCTTGTCTCACGTGTCGCCAGAGAGAAGAGAAATAGTCTGTGAGGTTCATCGATTGGCTAGCCTCGGAGTTCGATTGCTAGATTCAGGTGATGCAGGAGTTACTGTTCAAGACACAGCGATATCATCCTTGGTAGTAGAGATAGAGGAGCGTCAGTATGAGGATCCTGTTCTAGTTCACTACCGAGACACAGCCCCTCAGAAAGAAAAGACACCCTTACTGATCACAGGTGATGGAGTACTCAGGTATCGAGGTAGATTGTGTGTCCCTAGTATTGCAGGACTCCGTCAGCATATTATGGGAGAGGCACATTACTCCCGTTATTCTATTCATCCAGGATCCACAAAGATGTACCATGATCTCAAGGAAATTTATTGGTGGGATTGTATGAAAAGAGATATAGCGGAATTTGTCGCTCAGTGTTCAAATTATTAGCAGGTCAAAATAGAGCACCAAAAGCCTGGAGGTCTATTGCAAGCTATGGAGATTTCGACATGGAAGTGGGAGGTAATTAATATGGACTTTATTATAGGGTTTCCCCGCACTCAGTGAAAGTGTGATTCGGTATGGGTCATAGTTGATAGGCTCACAAAGTCAGCTCATTTTCTGCCTGTCAGAACTACTCATGCAGCCAAGGATTATGCAAGGCTTTATCTTAAGGAGATTGTACGACTTCATGGTGTTCCTTCAGCCATTATTTCAGATAGGGGAGCACAGTTCGCAACAAAATTCGGGAAATCTTTTTAGCAGGGATTGGGGACTCAGGTGAGTCTTAGTACGGCATTTCACCCCCAGACAGATGGACAGGCGGAGCGTACCATACAGACCCTTGAGGATATGCTTAGAGCTTGTGTACTTGACTTTCAAGTCAATTGAGATGATCATTTGCCTCTTATTGAGTTTGCATTTAACAATAGTTACCATTCCAGTATTAAGATGGCTCCTTATGAGGCCTTATATAGGCGAAGATGTAGATCACCCATAGGGTGGTTTGATGTCAGGGAGAATTAGTTACTAGGCCCAGACTTAATTTAGCAAACAGTTGATAAGGTGAAAGTGATTAGAGAGAGGTTACTAACAGCTCAGAGCCGATCGAAATCCTATGCAAATAATCGTCGACGTAAGTTAGAGTTCGAGAGGGGCGATTGGGTGTTCCTGAAAGTTTCTCCTATGAAGGGAGTGACGAGGTTTGGTAAGAAGGGTAATTTGATCCCTCCATATATTGGGCCATATAAGATCTTTCGTATAGTGGGTACAGTGGCATATGAGCTAGAATTGTCTTCTGAGTTAGAATCGGTACATCCAGTATTTCATATATCAATGCTTCGTAGTGTATCGGAGATCCTTCAAGAGTGACGCCAGTGAATAACATCCAGGTGACCGAGCAGTTACCATACGAGGAAGTTCCGGTGGCTATATTGGATAGAAAGGTCCGTCGGTTGCGGACCAAGGATGTAGCTTCGGTTAAAGTCTTGTGGAGGAGTAAGAATGTTAAGGAAGTGACTTGGGAAGTGGAAGAGGCAATGAAGACGGAGTACCCGCATTGTTTCCAGCGGTACAGGAGGTTCAGTCTGAGGCATTAATGCCCCCAGGTATTATTTCATTTCAGTTGTCGTGATTGGTCGTATGAGACCATAGCATTGTTTGTTATAGTATGTGGCCCTCTGTGACATTATTTTGAGTTGTTGCGTGCAGGTTGGATTGGTATAAGTACAGGGGAAACTCTGCTGAAATGTTTTTATAACCCAGGATTGTTTGAACATTCGAGGACGAATGTTCCTAAGGGGGAGAAAATGTTACACCCCTCGTGTCCGTAGTGGTAGAACCTATGGTTTCCTAGTCGGGTATGCCCTTGGAATAGAAACCCGAGCCTGAGTTTGGAGGTAGAAAATGTCTTACCCCGTGTATAAGGGTACCAGCAGATATTCCTGGCAATTTATAGAGTTAAAAGTTGAGCGAATCGAATCGACGCGATCTGAACTGAATCAGAAAAATCTGCAGAAAACTAGTCATCGTCGACGGGTCGTCGACATGCTCGATGGACCGTCGATGTGCGGCGTCGACAGGATGCCGCAACCTTGCATCTGCAGGCCCAGGTCGACGGCCGTCGACAACCCACTCGTCGAACCGGACGCTGTAGCCTTTTTGGCTTCCAAGTATAAATAGGTGGTCCACGATCCTATTTCATATTTTCCTCTTTCCAAAATCCTAAAAATCCTAAGATATTCTCTCCCAATATTTTCCATCATATTAGTGAAGGTTTGACAAAAACCAGACCCCGTAAACCCGAGAAGGTGAAGAAGAAGGTTGCTTCTAGGGTTTCTTCAAGTTATAGAGTTTAGGGAGTTGGAGTTGAAGTGATTCTTGGGATTCTTGACCCCTCAAGGTATGTACATGATTTCTACCTTTGTATTTAAGTTGGTTATCAAGAGTTTTACTGATATTAAGTGAAGAGGGGATAGTTGTGGAAGTGGTAAGCGGATGAAAGACAAGATAGTGACTTAGGGTTATTTTAAGAGATGATTCGGAATATATTTGAATATATTTTGATATATATATGTGTTGCCGTTGTTGATGTGAGTATTGTAGTTGATGTGGGATCGAATGAGGAGTTGGAGAGTTGTAAGCTCACAAAGGAAATTATTGTCTATAGTTCGTTGAGCTTTATATGTATTTGAGGATGGTTAGTAAGCAAAGTAAATAGCCTAATTAAGCCCTATGTTACCTTAATTGTATATTTACAAATTCAAGAGGTAAAGGTTGGGCGATTGGAGATACTTCAAGGTATGTTAAAGTCATTCCTTTCTTCTTTTGGCATGATCCTATGATATGATCCAACAAGTGAGTAAGCGAGCTTCCATATTACTTTACTCTTAGAAGCATTAGAAGTACTTCAGTCTTTGATGTTCATATACCCCATTTATGAGTAATCCTTCTGTTCATGGGTCCAGTCTTATGTAGCCAGTTCTGTGCATACGGTTTATTCATGCATTACATTCATTATATATTATATATATTGACCCGTGACTAGAAGGCGTTATATATGCGAATATTAGATATATGTAAAGT
The DNA here is from genome assembly GCF_019175385.1 of Lycium barbarum. NCBI lineage: Eukaryota > Viridiplantae > Streptophyta > Magnoliopsida > Solanales > Solanaceae > Lycium > Lycium barbarum. The sequence continues at coordinate 80,644,992 of NC_083340.1, read as the reverse complement.
ATGAGAAGAAATATAGGCGTTATATACGCATTACTACTATGATGTTGATATTGATTATGGCCATAGAGGAGCCAATATGATATGATGAGATGCCATAGAGGCTTACAGGCGTTATATACGCACATGCATCAGGCGTTATATACACACTCATATAGATGCACGACCATCATTGATAGGTATGAGCATGCATATTATGTGCCCACAGAGGCATTGTCAGTTACGCAGATTTAGGCAGATACTAGTTCATACAAGTACATGCAGTCAGTCATTTCAGTTTATGAGTTGAGATCTTATCCATGATTCTTATGTATTTATATGTTGTTCTTATGCCTTACATACTCGGTACATTATTCGTACTGACTCCCCGTTGCTCGGGGGACTACGTTCATGCCCGCAGGTACAGGGAGACAGACAAGTGGTCCAGCTCAGTAGGACCTCTAGATCTAGCAGTGGTCAGTACGCTCCATTCGATCCGGAGCTACAGTCAGTTTTGGTATGCCCCTTTTGAGATGTGTATGCATATGGGTATGACGGGGCCCTGTCCCGTCCTTTCTACAGCTTTTATTCCATTAGAGGTCTATAGACAGTTGTGTATGGTAGTCAGATGATGCAGCCTTGTCGGCTTCTATTCTTTTGTGTACAGTTTATGTAGAAGCCTAGCCAGCTTGCACTGTTCTTCCGCATGTTGTGTATATATATGTGCAGATTGTACGGAGTCCTGATGTTTCCTTTTTATGATATTAGTTTGTGTCATTTATGGGCCTTTGATGTTCAGTATGTCTTAGATAAGTATTTAGGGGTGTTTGGTCGCTAGAGGTCAGACTCCCGTCATGGCTCATCGGTTTGGGTCGTGACATTTCGGCACCACTGACGAAGCTGACTCAGAAATCAGCTAAGTTCCAGTGGACAGAAGCTTGTGAGCATAGTTTTCAATAATTGAAGAGCATATTTACTTTGGCTCCGATTCTGACACTTCCGAATGGATCGAAAGGCTATGTTATTTATTATGATGCTTCAGGTGTTGAGTTATGTTGGGTGGTAATGCAACATGGTAAAGTTATAGCTTATGCTTCAAGGCAATTGCGGAAGCATGAGAAGAACTATCTGACACATGATGTAGAGTTAGCTGCGGTGATTCATGCATTGAAGATATAGAGGCACTATTTATATGGTGTCCATGTCGATATCTGCACGGACCATAAGAGCCTTCAATAAATCATCAAGCAGAAGGAGTTGAATTTACGTCAAAGGCGATGGTTGGAGCTATTGAAGGATTACGATGTCAACATTTTTTATCATCCCCGAAAGGTGAACGTAGTAGCCGATTCCCTTAGCCGCAAATCCATAGATAGCTTGTCTTATGTTCGGCCGGATAAAAAGAAGTTAGTTCGTGAGCTTCAACAGTTAGCTAGCCTAAGAGTTCGATTGTTGGACTCGGGAGATACAGAGGTTACTATTCAGGACTCAGCGGTCTCATCTTTAGTAGCCGAGATTAAGGAGCACCAGTACGAGGATCCAATGTTAGTTTATTATAGAGACACAACTCCTCAGAAGAAAAAGTCACCATTTGAGACTACTGAAATTGAGTTCTCAGGTATCAAGGCGGATTATATGTTCCTGATGTTGCAGGGCTACGTTGTCAGATTATGGGATAGGCTCATTATTTCCATTATTCTGTTCATCCAGGTATGACAAAGATGTATCATGATATTAAAGAAGTTTACTGGTGGGACGTAATGAAGAAAGACATAACAGAGTTTGTAGCCATTGTCCTAATCGCTAGCAGGTAAAGATTGAGCATCAGAAGGCCGATGGATTATTGCAGGATATCGAGATTTCGATGTGGAAATAGGAAGCACTAAAGATGGATTTCATTACAGGCTTGCCCTGTTCTCAGTGTAAGTTTGATTCCATATGGGTGATTGTTGATAGATTTACGAAATCAACCCATTTTCTTCCTGTCAGGGCTACTTACTCAGCCGAGAATTATGCGAGGCATTATATCAAAGAGAGAGTACGAATCCATGGTGTTCCGGTATCCATCATCTCCGACAGGGGTGCGTAATTTACGGCTAACTTTTGGAAGTCATTTCAGAAGGGTTTAGGGACTCAGGTGAGTCTGAGCATCGCATTCCACCCCCAGATAGACGGGAAGGCTGAGCATACTATTCAGACTCTTGAGGATATGTTACATGCACGTGTGATATACTTTGGAGGTAATTAGAATGATCACTTGCCGCTTATTGAGTTCGCCTACAATAACAGTTATTATTCCAGTATCCAGATGGCCCCGTATGAAGCTTTATATAGGTTGAAGTGTAGGTCAAGGTGGTTCGAGGTGGGAGAGATTAAGTTAGTTGGGCCAGATCTGATTCAACAAGCAGTGGAAAAAGTCAAGCTTATTCAGGATCGATCGTTGGCAGCTCAGAGTCGTCAGAAGTCTTATGCAAATAATCGTCGACGAGGCTTAGAGTTCCAAGTTAATGATTGGGTATGCTTAAAGGCGTCGCCTATGAAAGGCGTCGCCTATGAAAGGCGTCGCCTATGAAAGGCGTCGCCTATGAAAGGCGTTATGAGATTTGGTAAGAAGGTTAAAATTAGTCCTTGGTATATTGGACCTTACAGGATTGTACGTAGAGTGGGCTAGGTTGCCTATGAATTAGACCTACCATCGGACTTAGAGTCAGTCCATCCGGTCTTTCATGTATCGATGCTTCGTAAGTGTATTAGATACCCTTCCAGAATCGTACCGGTTGATGACGTTCAGGTCACTGAGCAACTATCATTAGAGGAGGTCTCCATTGCTATTCTAGATAGACAGGTTTGGAGGTTAAGGACTAAAGATGTAGCTTCAGTTAAATTCCTTTGGAGGAACAAGAATATAGATGAGATAACTTGGGAAGCTAAAGAGGATATGAGATCCAAGTATCGACACTTATTTCCACTTCCAGAGGAAGTCCAGGCAGAGACACCATTGCCTTCAGATGCGTATTGTTTCATTTCTTATGACTATTGGTAGTGTAAGGCCATTATTTTTATTGCTTGTTGTGGCCCTGGGTGGCGTTGTGTAATTTAGGTTATTGTAACACTGGTAGTGGTACAGTTATAGGGGAAACTCCGCCAAATTTAAAAAAAAAGACCCCTAAGAGTTTAACATTCCGGGACAAATGTTCCTAAGGGGGGAAGGATGTTACCCCTCAAGAAAAAAATCACGTCATTTGCGTCGTAAGTACACTAAAGTAAACCCGGAGAGGTTATGGGACCCTTATAAGGTTAAGGAATACTTTTAACAAGTGTTAAGAAAGTTTCTAAACGTTTTGGGATCAAGCGAATTGAAGAAATTAAGTCTTTCAAAAATTTGCGAAAATTTGTAGAATTTTGGACAAGATTTTTGGTCGAACTTTAGAGAGGCGTATCTCATAGAATATGAGGAGTTATGCAATTCATAACGTATGTAAATTAAAGTTCAGCTAGTCTTCTTTCCAATGCAACTGACAGATTGCAATTCTGAGAAGTACGGGATAAAGTACGGCCCGTACAAAAATGTACATCCCGTACATTCTGGACGTACCTTACCAGAAATTTCTGGAAAGTTGAAATTTTTTACCTCCAAGTACGGGATGAATACTAGGGCGTACTTTGAAGTATGGCCCGTACTTTGTCCGAAATTTCCAGAAAATTGGAAGTCGGTGGATATTTTCTTCCTAGCCTCTAAATAGATTTTTCTAAGACCTAGGCTTCATATTTTTACCATAATAAATCCATAATGTCTCTCTAAGCTCCGTCTAACATCCATAAACACCCCAAATCAAATCAAGAAAGGATGAAACTCCAAAATCCTCAACGAGTTCATAGAAAGTGTTGGTTCTTGCTTCTAGATGAAGTTGTGGTCAATAAGCTTTGGAGTAAGTTGGTGTGGCTTAAGTTCTTCAAGAATAAGGTATGTTCTTCATCTTGTTTCTTATGTTGAGTTGATTTGAAGGTTAAATAAGTCTTGTAAGTGGAAAGAGTTATGGAGAAAAATTCATAAGTGTGTGTTGTGGTTGATTAAAGAAGTCATAAGTGTGTGCTGTAGTTGATGGCTATGGATTGAAATTGAAAAGAGGTTTTGGATGAATTTGAGCCTAGATTGAATGGAATTTCTTGGGTATGATATTGTTGATGTTGCTACTGATGTTTGGGAGTCGTTTTGGAGTTTGATGGAAGTAGGTGATGCAGGGAAATGCTGCCCAAATTTCGTTAGGTTACCAAATAGTTCAGTTTGATCTTATAAATGTTTCAACGACTTAACCTTTGTATGAATCATCTTGAATGTAGATTTGCAAGCTCGGGAGGATAGACGTTGAGTGGTTAAGTAGACGAAGAGGTACGTTAGGCTATCCCTTTCTTTCTTATTGCATGATCATATTGATACGAACATAGACAAACATTCTTCATAGTGACTCCATTCCTAGAAATACTAGAAGCTTATAGTTCTTCGGGTTCTTATGATATTATTGACATTTGTCTCATGATTATTGATCCTTATCATATGGTTATTGATCTTATTTATTGTAGGGGTCATCCGGGTACGACACATATTGTGCACACCACTGCAGTTGGGTACGGATAACACTGAACCTATCATGGTCGGGTACGGATGACACCAGCCTATATGGCCGGGTACGGTATTATGATATATGTATATGTATGAAAATGTTTTTTTAAAGGAAGGCATGCATGATATCCGCCTTAGGCGACAATCAAATGTGCAGGTTAATTCTCTAATCTTATTTTATCTTCATATATTTATATGTTTTTTTCCATGCCTTACATACTCGGTACATTTTTCGTACTGACGTCCTTTTATTTGTGGACACTGCGTTCATGCCGACAGGTAGACAGGGAGACGGTACGGATCCTTAGGCAATCATCTCAGCTTTGGTACAGGAGCACTCCACTCTTTTCGGAGTTGCAGCTCATTTTGGTATGATTCTTTTGTGTACATATGGATATGGTAGGGTCCTGTCCCATCCTTATTATGTTATGCACTCTATGTAGAGGCTTGTAGACAGATGTGTATAGTTAGTTGTCCTATGGCCTTCTCGGTCCATATTTTGTTAGCCTTGTCGGCTTATATACATGGGCACAGTTTGATGACGTATATATATCTCTTGGCATGTGTTCCTTACAGTTTATGACATATATTTGTTAGCATTATGGCCCACTCAGGAATGATTATAAGATGCATATATATTATGTGGTGCTCGGTAGGTTAGCTCCGGGTACTCGTCACGGCCCTCAGGTTGGATCGTGACATTAGTTCAGCGATGTGATATATAAAGCTGAGGTGGGAGTGAAGATCAATACACTGGTCATACTTAAGAGAGACAGCTACAAGTATCTTGGGTCTATAATACAGAGTGATAGGGAAATTAACGATAACATCACACACCAGGGTTGGGTGGGTGAAATGGAGGCTCGTCTTGGGGGTACTATGCATAAGAATATGTCACTAAGGCTTAAAGGCAAGTTCTACAGGGTGGTTATTAGACCAGCACTATTGTATGGGGTAGAGTGTTGGCCAGTCAAGAATGTAAACACCCAGAAGATGAATGTAGCAGAGATGAGGATGCTCAGATGGATGTGTGGGCACGGCATATGATTACGAACAAAGTTATACGGGACAAGGAGGGAGTAGCCTCAATGGCGGACATAATGAGGGAAGCGAGACTAAGATGGTTTGAGCATGTGATGAGGAGGGGTGAGGATGTGCCAATAAGGAGGTGAGAGATGTTAGCTATAGTAGGAGTTATGAGAGGTAGAGGTAGGCTGAAGAAGAACTGAGGGGAGGTGATTAGACAGGACATGGCACAACTCCAGTTGATTGAGGAAGTGACCTTGGATAAGAAGGTATGGAGGTGGAGGATTAGTGTAGAAGGTTACTAGGTACCAGAGTGCTATCGTACTTGTAGTATTATGATTTAGGTAGTTGTGTAGTTCCTTTTTCGCTACCGTGTATTGATATCTGTTACTATAATTGTTTTGTACATTTGCCATTTTGTTGTCTCTTTTCTTTCTTACATTCCTGCATCGGTTACATCTCTTTTGAGCCGAGATTTTATCGAAAACAGTCTATCTACCCCACAAGGGTAGATATAAGGTCTGTATACATCCTACCCTTCCAGACCGCACTTGTAGGACTACACTGGATATGTTGTTGTTGTTGTTGTTGTTGTTGTTGTTGTCGTCGTTGTTGTATTATGTAAGTTACTTTGAGATTGAAATTGGACCTAAGAGAAATTTGACTTCTACGTATGAGTAGGTGCTCTTAAACTTGAGAAGAGTTAGGATAACAATCTAAAGGGCTCGGCTGGTGCCTTCACCGGCGGCATCTAATATTGCACGGATTTGCTTCTTTCTTGGCGGCATCACTGAAATCATAAGGTACAATTAGAATAAAGGGGATCTTACATTATGGCTCTATCGCACGATCTCATAGGAGAAAGATGGTCTTTTTTCCTAAATACCCCATAGCGTCTAGTTTATTGATGTGGCGCGCTATACACCATAAACACGACTCTACTAGACACGGCTCGTAGACACTTACTAGGAACGAACTGCTCTGATACCACTTTTGCCACGACCCGGCTTGGGGCCGTGACGGGTACCCGGGGCTAACCACCGAGCACCACTCGTTCTATTACTTCTTAGGCTTATTTAACAATCATTTACCCGATTCATGCTAAATTTATAATAAAAACCCGTTTTCATTTAGAAACAAAATGCCTTCATATATATAAGCCCTTAGGCTAGCTAAATACCATATAGTATATATATATATATATATATATATATATATATATATACATATACACATAATGACCATGCCATGAAACTGTACGACCCACATCGAGTATCTACAAGCCTCTAAGATATGACATCTACAATTTTACACAAAATAATCATCATAGGCACCTCCGGGACAATGGAGTGCCTTCAGTCAGCTAGCGGCCTCTAGGAATCCAGAGCAAGATCTCCTCCCTGTCTACCTATGGGCATGAACACATCGTCCAAAGAAAAAGGACGTCAGTACGAATATTGTACTGAGTATGTAAGGCAGGAATGAAATAAATAAACATAATGGAAGGATCATGCGTCATGAGACGAGGACATAACCTGCACAAGTGTCATAGGCAAATGTATTACTTACTTATGTCACATTTTATACATTCATAATATACATGTTATCTCATCCCATACATTATCGCGTACATCATCATATACATCATCATATCATAATCCGTATCGTCACCCGCATCCGGGTAACCCACATATGCCGCCCACTAGTGGTGATCGTGCCCGGCCCTCTAGGCGCGGTGTGAACATAGCAGCCCGCATTAGCGGTAACATGCCCGGCCATATAGGCGCGGTGGAATCGAATGCAGCCCGCATTCGCGGTGACATGCCCGACCATATAGGCGCGGTGGAATCGTATCATCACAACATCAATCATAACACATTACCATTATACATCTCTTGCCATAGCATCATGTCATAGTTTCTGAATATGCCATATATTACATAATCGTAATACAAGTTAGTATTATTTATCATTTTACTCCTATAGCGTACATTAGCATTTAGAGCATACATTAGGCTTTAAGGTAACCACACCATGTCGGGGTGATGTAAGGTCGTGAACCCCCGATAGTATTATGGAAATTTATGAGTATCATGCCTCGCCTTGAAGGGAAATAAAACATAAGGCGAGTGTTAGCAATAATAACATCATTAGCATCGTAGGAACATCGTGTCACAATTTTCCGAATCTCTATACTCTATCTCATTATCATCATTATCATACTCATAGGTGATTCAATATATAGAAGAGCTCATAAGCTTCATCTTATAGAAGGATTATGGAAAACTGGAAGGATTCATGCCTTTTGGAAGAAGAGTTAAGCCTCACATACCTTTCTCATTTAAGCAATCTAGCATTCGCTTATTCTTCTTCAATGTCGCGTCTCTACCTTCAAAAGAGGATTCGTACTAACATTAGTCAATCAACCATAAGAACGCGCTACTAATTCTAGAGAAAATTGGGCAGCAATTTCGTTGTTTATACTACTTTTCCCGTATTTTATATCAACTCCCAACATCTACAACACAACTCACAATATCGCAAGCAACAATCATCATTTATATACTTTAGGCAAAATCCACCATTTCTCTCCAATTTCTTCACATTTATGGTTATAGGTTCGCAATCGTATTTTCCCACGTATCACACTTATCTCATGGTCTACAAGTCATTTATAACGTATTTATACTCACAACACCCTAACATTCATGATTCAATTCAATTACCAACCAAACATGACACTACACTCTTGAATGACCCATTTGCTATGCTTCTCTACAAGTCGGGTACCTTAACCTTCCAATACCTCAAACAATATGTATTGGTCATGAAACTTACCTTGGATAATGGTTGAACAAGCCTTGATTGGAGTTTCCCCTTCTAGCACCAAGACCCTATCTCCTCTCTTTTGGGTTTTCTTTAATTAGATGCACTTGGGTTAGGTTTCATACACTTGGGTTCATGGATTTGGTGTTATTGATCATGGATTTCCCTTGAGTTTTCTTGTGGATGAGTGTTAGAGATGGTTCTAGAGGTTTTCTTGGCCAAAAATGAAGAAAAAATATGATTTTGGACGAGTTGGGTATATTTAAAGTGGTCCAGAAAATTCTGGACCGACACAACATGCGACACGCTTTGCGAAATGCAAAGTATGCTATGCGGGACGCATCTTGGGTCGCAAAGCTTGCCAGCTGACCAACTCTCACTGGCACACTTTGCGGTTGAACTGCGGAGCCACATGTCGTACTTGCGAGCCGCATGTCGCGCCGCAAAGTGCGCCAGAATGTGATATTTTGCCCCGAACTGTCTGTCGTAAACTGGCTATACCTTTTGATCCCGATATGCTGTGGGGGCCCACGACCTATGGTTTGAAATATCTTTCAATTATATAAAACTTTCATCCTGTGGTGTTGTTCCAAAATTCCAACTTTATAATAGCTTTTTGGCCCCTCCAAACCAGATCATCCGAAAATGTTTCCTTAACTCGCCCTTTTGGATGGCTTATGCCCATATTTGGCTTATGGGTCCTTCTTGAAACTTACTTGGCACTTCATTACCAATATAAGGGACATTATAATTCTTCTCCAAAATGTCATTAAGACATCATTAGTTCAATACTCGTAATTGTCCTTCGTCAGTCAATTCACTGTGCACGAACGAAAATTTTCCGAGGTGTAACATTCTCTTCCCCTTGGGAACATTCGTCCTCGAATGTTAAACTATTTGGGATTCTACGAAAGTTTCGCCAGAGTTTCCCCTATAATATGGCACTACTGACCTGTCACAACAACCCATAATATCATCGCCTCACAGGGCTACATAACAATGGCAACATATCTATGGCCACACACGACCAAAAACATAAAAATTAAAGTATACGTACCTTACCTCATTGGCGTTTCATCTTGGATTTCTTCTGGGGATTGGAATAAGTGCAGATACTTAGACTTCATACTCTCTTCCGCTTCCCAAGTCATTTCTTCCCGATTGTTGTTCCGCCACAGGACCTTAACTGAAGCTACCTCTTTGTTTCGAAGCTTTCGCACTTGCCTATCTAAGATGGCAATAGGAACCTCTTCATAAGTTAGCTTTTCCGTTATTTGTACATCATCTATCGGGACAATCTTTGTGGGATCTCCAACACACTTGCGGAGCATCGAAACATGAAAGACTGGATGAACTGATTCAAGCTCCGAAGGCAATTCCAATTCATAGGCTACCTGTCCCACCTTGCGGATGATTTTGTAGGGTCCGATGTACCTCAGACTTAGCTTCCCTTTCTTACCAAATCTTATCACCCCTTTAATTGGAGACACTTTCAAAAATACCCAATCATTAATCTGAAACTCCAAGTCTCGTCGGCGGTTGTCCGCATAGGACTTTTGGCGACTTTGGGCTGTCAACAATCGATCTCGGATCACCTTGACCTTTTCTACTGCTTGTTGGATCAATTCAGGGCCTATTAATTGTGCTTCTCCTATTTCGATCCATCTGATTGGAGATCTACATTTCCTCCCATATAACGCTTCATACGGAGCCATTTGTATACTATAATGATAGCTATTATTGTATGCAAATTCGATAAGGGGTAAATGATCATCCCAGCTACCACCAAAATCCAACACACACGCCCGTAGCATATCTTATAAGGTTTGAATGGTACGCTCGGCTTGCCCATCAGTTTGCGGATGAAATGCCGTGCTAAACTTCACTTGCGTGCCCAAACCTTCTTGAAAAGACTTCCAGAACTTAGCTGTAAACTGTGCCCCCCTGTCTGTGATAATAGACAATGGAATACCATGGAGTCGCACGATTTCCTTGAGATACAGCTTTGCATAGTCTTCTGCTGAGTACGTGGTTCTAACTGGGAGAAAATGGGCTGCTTTTGTCAATCTATCCACGATCACCCATATAGAATCATACTTACCACGAGAGCGAGGTAATCCCACGATGAAATCCATGTTGATCACTTCCGATTTCCAAGTAGGTATTTCTATTGCTTGCAATAGACCTCCCGGCTTCTGGTGCTCAACTTTTACTTGTTGGCAATTTGGACATTGTGCCACAAATTCTGTTATGTCTCTCTTCATGCCATCCCACCAATACATCATCCTGAGATCATGATACATTTTGGTTGAACCCGGGTGAATAGAATACCGGGAACAATGTGCTTCTTCTAAAATTCATCGGCGCAGACCCTCCACATTCAGCACACATAACCTGCCGCGGTATCTAAGAATCCCATCCATAGAAACTTCGAACGGAGACTTTTCCTTTCTATGAGATGTGTCTCTATGACGACATAACTGAGGATCTTCATACTGCCGTTCTTTCACCTCTATATCCAAGGACTAAATTGTGGAATCATTGATACTAATCCCTGCATCACCTGAATCGATTACACGCACTCCAAGGTTAGCCAATCGGTGAAGTTCTTGAACCATCTCCTTTCTTTTCGGAGGGACTTCGCATAAACTGCCCATTGATCGGCGGCTAAGTGCATCGGCTACTACATTCGCCTTCCCGAGGTGGTATAGAATGTCAACATCATAATCTTTTAATAATTCTAACCACCGCCTCTGTCGCAGATTCAACTCCTTCTGCTTGAAAATGTACTGAAGACTTTTGTGATCTGTATAGATATCAACATGCACACCGTACAAGTAATGTCTCCACATTTTTAAGGCATGAATGACCGCAGCCAATTCGAGATCATGAGTTGGATAATTCTTTTCATGTTTCCGCAATTATCACGAAGCATATGCAATAACCTTACCATGCTGCATCAATACGCATCCCAATCTGACACCCGAAGCATCACAATACACAACATAGCCATTTGACCCTTCAGGAAGTGTTAAGACTTGAGCTGAGGTCAACCTATTTTTCAACTCTTGGAAACTACGTTCGCAAGCATCACTCCATTGAAATTTAGCTGATTTCTGGGTTAACTTCGTCAATGGGGCTGAAATAGATGAAAATCCCTCTACAAACCTTCTATAATAGCCTGCCAAACCCAGAAATCTACGAACTTCTGTGGGCGTCGTAGGCCTTGGCCAAGTCTTTACCGCTTCAATATTCTAAGTGTCGACTCGAATACCATCATCAGAAATAACATGGCCCAGAAATGTTACCGAATTCAGCCAGAACTCACACTTTGAAAATTTCACATACAATTCCCGGGCTTGAAGAATGCCAAGAAAAATTCTCAAATGATCTGCATGTTCCGATTCCGTGCGAGAATACACCAGAATGTCATCAATAAATACGATCACAAATAGATCTAAGAGAGGCCTGAATACGTTGTTCATCAAATTCATAAATACAGCTGGAGCATTAGTCAACCCGAATGACATCACTCGAAATTCATAGTGGCCATATCTCGTTCTGAAGGCTGTTTTAGGAATATCCGCCTCTCTAACTCTCACTTGATGGTAGCCCGACCTCAAATCTATTTTTGAAAACCACTTGGCGCCTTGCAATTGATCGAATATGTCATCAATCCTTGGAAGAAGATATCTGTTCTTTATCGTCACCTTGTTCAATTGCTTATAGTCAATACACATTCGTAGAAAGCCGTCTTTCTTTCTCACAAACAAGACCGGCGCTCCCCACGGTGATGAACTGGGTCTAATGAATCCCTTCTCGAGCAATTCTTTCAGTTGTGCCTTTAGCTCTTTTAATTCTGCCGGATCCATTCGATAAGGAGGAATAGAAATAGGCTTTGTGTCCGATAACACATCAATAGCGAAATCAATCTCTCTCTCTGGTGGAAGACCTTGAAGTTCGTCCGGGAATATGTCTAGAAATTCGTTCACCACCGGAACTGACTGAAAAGTTGGCGGTTCTGCCGCGGTGTCATGAACCCGAACTAAATGATAAATATAGCCCTTGGCTATCATCTTCCTCGCCTTGAGGTAGGAAATAAACCTACCCTTTGGCGATGCTGCATTACCCTTCCATTCAAGCACGGGCTCTCCCGGAAATTGGAATCGAACCACTTTTGTCCGGCAATCAACATTTGCATAGCATGAAGCCAACCAATCCATACCCATGATTACATCGAAATCTACCATTTCCAGCTCAATCAAATCGGCTTGGGTCTGAGGATCACATATAACAATGACACAATTTTTGTATAATTGTCTTGCTATCACGAGTTCACCAATCGGAGTGAGTACCTCAAAGGGTTTAATTGACTCGGGTTTCACTCTAATACAACCGGCAACATATGGAGTAATATAAGAAAATGTAGAAGCCGGATCTATCAACGCATACACATCACGAGAGAATATAGACAATATACCTGTGACTACATCCGGAGAGGACTCGAGATCCTGTCGTCCCGCTAAATCATATACACGGGGCTGAGTGGCACCTGAAGAAGATGCTGCCCCTCGACCTCTACCTCGGCCTGCTGTCGTCTGAGGAGTCTGCCCTGCCGGGCGTGCTGATGAGGAACCCGCTGCTGAGCCTGTGAGCAGAACCCCACCTCTACCATATCGCGAGGGACAATCTCGCATCAAATGTCCAGTCTGCCCATAAACATAACAACCATGAGTGTCCTGACGACACGGCCCTGAATGTAATTTGCGGCACCGATTACACCGTGGAACTGAGGGTCTCCCCTGACTATAATCACCCTCGAACTGGGAACCTGAAGCCCTCGAACTTTGACCCTGCCCCGAACGAAAGGAGCGGTCACCCCTTTTATCTGGAAATCTGGGAGGTGCGCTAGTCACTGATTGGCTTGAATGTCGGGAATAAGCCTACCTCGATCCCCCTCTATAATCGCTGCTTGTGCCCATGGATCTAGCCCTTTTGCTTGGCCTCCTATCACTGTCGCGATCACCCCTTTGTTGTTGTTGTCGCCCCTCCAAATTCTGAGCATGAGCCTGTATCCGGGAAATGTCCATCCCGTCTTGCAAGGAGGCTGTCAAACAATCTCTAAATAAATGTGGTCCCAAACCACTCACGAATCTATGTACCCGATCCCCCATGTCAGCCACCATGGTCGGAGCATATCTAGCCAAGGATTGAACTGCATGCTATACTCCCGGGCACTTATGATCCCTTGCCTCAGATTCAGAAATCTATCCGCCCTAGCTCGGCGGACCTCGGGTGGCAAATAGTGACGAATAAAAGCATCCACGAACTCTTGCCAAACCGGAGGAGGCACATTCTCTCCTCTTGATAATACCCAATTGTTGTACCATAACACCGCCACATCCCGCAGTCTATAGGATGCCAACTCCACGGATTCGATTTTGGAGGCATGGACAATCTTCAATGGCCTCAATATTTCATCGATAAAACCTTGTGGGTCTTCCTTCGGCTTTGACCCGAAGAACTCTGGAGGATTTAGACTCATAAAATCACGGGCCTTTGTACTTGCTGCCCGGTCACTTGAACCCACATTCTGTCGTTGTGCTTGTGCAGCCACCAACTGGGTCAATAACTGAATAGCCTCGGTCATTTGTTGACCCGAAGCAACCGGCGGAGGAATTGGAGCTAGGGCTCCTCATTGCTCTTCCATATTAGGCGAGGTAGAAGAAGAAGTGGGAGTGGCATGCGAGGAAGTAGCACCCTGAGCCTCGCTATGTCCCAACTCAACTGGAGGTTCTCGGCTGGTGCCTTCACCGACGGCATCTAATATTGCACGGATTTGCTTCTTTCTTGGCGGCATCGCTGAAATCATAACGCACAATTAGAATAAAGGGGATCTTACATTATGGCTCTATCGCACGATCTCATAGGAGAAAGATGGTCATTTTTCCTAAATGCCCCATAGCCTCTTGTTTATTGATGTGGCGCGCTACACACCATAAACAAGACTCTACTAGACACGGCTCGTAGACACTTCCTAGGAACGAACTGCTCTGATACCACTTTTGTCACGACCCGGCTAACGGCCGTGACGGGTACCCGGGGCTAACCACCAAGCACTGCTCGTTCTATTACTTCTTAAGCGAATCATTTACCCGATTCATTCTCAATTTATAATAAAAACCCGTTTTCATTTAGAAACAAAATGCCTTCATACATATAAGCCCTTAGGCTAGCAATACCATATAGTATATATATATATATATATATATATATATATACATATACACATAATGACCATGCCATGAAACTGTACGACCCACGTCGAGTATCTACGAGCCTCTAAGAGATGGCATCTACAATTTTACACAAAATAATCATCATAGGCACCTCCGGGACAATGGAGTGCCTTCAGTCAGCTAGCGGCCTCTAGGAATCCGGAGCAAGATCTCCTCCCTGTCTACCTATGGGCATGAACACAGCGTCCAAAGAAAAAGGACGTCAGTACGAATATTGTACTGAGTATGTAAGGTAGGAATGAAATAAACAAACGTAATGGAAGGATCATGCGTCATGAGACGAGGACATAACCTGCACAAGTGTCATAGGCAAATGTATTACTTACTTATGTCACATTTTATACATTCATAATTTACATGTTATCTCATCCCATACATTATCGCGTACATCATCATATACATCATCATATCATAATCCGTATCGTCACTCGCGTCCGGGTAACCCACATATGCCGCCCACTAGTGGTGATCGTGCCCGGCCCTCTAGGCGTGGTGTGAACATAGCAGCACGCATTAGCGGTGACATGCCCGGCCATATAGGCGCGGTGGAATCGAATGCAGCCCGCATTCGCGGTGACATGCCCGGCCATATAGGCGCGGTGGAATCGAATGCAGCCCGCATTCGCGGTGACATGCCCGGCCATATAGGCGCGGTGGAATCGTATCATCACAACATCAATCATAACACATTACCATTATACATCTCTTGCCATATCATCATGTCATAGTTTCTTAATATGCCATATATTACATAATTGTAATACAAGTTAGTATTATTTATCATTTTACTCCCATAGCGTACAGTAGTATTTAGAGCATACATTAGGCTTTAAGGTAACCACACCATGTCGGGGTGACGTAAGGTCGTGAACCCCCGATAGTATTATGGACATTTATGAGTATCATGCCTCGCCTTGAAGGGAAATAAAACATAAGGCGAGTGTTAGCAATAATAACATCATTAGCATCGTAGGAACATCGTGTCACAATTTTCCGAATCTCTATACTCTAGCTCATTATCATCATTATCATGCTCATAGGTGATTCAATATATAGAAGAGCTCATAAGCTTCATCTTATAGAAGGATTATGGAAAACTGGAAGGATTCATGCCTTTTGGAAGAAGAGTTAAGCCTCACATACCTTTCTCATTTAAGCAATCTAGCATTCGCTTATTCTTCTTCAATGTCGCGTCTGTACCTTCAAAAGAGGATTCGTACTAACATTAGTCAATCAACCATAAGAACGCGCTACTAATTCTAGAGAAAATTGGGCAGCACTTCCGTTGTTTATACTACTTTTCCCGTATTTTATATCAACTCCCAACATCTACAACACAACTCACAATATCGCAAGCAACAATCATCATTTATATACTTTAGGCAAAATCCACCATTTCTCTCCAATTTCTTCACATTTATGGTTATAGGTTCGCAATCGTATTTTCCCACGTATCACACTTATCTCATGGTCTACAAGTCATTTATAACGTATTTATACTCACAACACCCTAACATTCATGATTCAATTCAACTACCATCCAAACATGACACTATTCACTCTTGAATGACCCATTTGCTATGCTTCTCTACAAGTCGGGTACCTTAACCTTCCAATACCTCAAACAATATGTATTGGTCATGAAACTTACCTGGGATGATGGTTGAACAAGCCTTGAGTGGAGTTTCCTCTTCTAGCACCAAAACCCTATCTCCTCTCTTTTGGGTTTTCTTGAATTAGATGCACTTGGGTTAGGTTTCATACACTTGGGTTCATGGATTTGGTGTTATTGATCATGGATTTCCCTTGCGTTTTCTTGTGGATGAGTGTTAGAGAAGGTTCTAGAGGTTTTCTTGGCCAAAAATGAAGAAAAAATATGATTTTGGACAAGTTGGGTATATTTAAAGTGGTCTAGAAAATTCTGGACCGACACAACATGCGGCACGCTTTGCGAAATGCAAAGCATGCTATGCAGGACGCATCTTGGGTCGCAAAGCTTGCAGCTGACCAAATCTCACTGGCACACTTTGCGGTTGAACTGCGGAGCCGCATGTCGTACTTGCGAGCCGCATGTCGCGCCGCAAAGTGCGCCAGAATGTGATATTTTGCCCCGAACTGTCTGTTGTAAAATGGCTATAACTTTTGATCCCAATATGCTGTGGGGGCCCACGACCTATGGTTGGAAATATCTTTCAATTATATACAATTTTCATCCTGTGGTGTTGTTCCAAAATGCCAACTTTATAATAGCTTTTTGGCCCCTCCAAACCAGATCATCCGAAAATGTTTCCTTAACTCGCCCTTTTGGATGGCTTATGCCCATATTTGGCTTATGGGTCCTTCTTGAAACTTACTTGGAACTTCATTACCAATATAAGGGACATTATAATTCTTCTCCAAAATGTCATTAAGACATCATTAGTTCAATACTCGTAATTGTCCTTCGTCAGTCAATTCACTGTGCACGAACGAAAATTTTCCGAGGTGTAACAGGGAGGTGATTAGACAGAACATGACACAACTCCAGTTGATTGAGGAAGTGACCTTGGATAAGAAGGTATGGAGGTGGAGGATTAGTGTAGAAGGTTACTAGGTACCAGAATGCTATCGTACTTGTAGTCTTATGATTTAGGTAGTTGTGTAGTTTCTTTTTCGCTACCGTGTATTTATATCTGTTACTACAATTGTTTTGTACATTTCCATTTTTTTGTCTCTTTTCTTTCTTACATTCCTGCATCGGTTACATCTCTTTTGAGCTGAGATTTTATCGAAAACAGTCTATCTACCCCACAAGGGTAGATATAAGGTCTGCATACATCCTACCCTTCCAGATCCTACTTGTAGGACTACACTGGATATGTTGTTGTTGTTGTTGTTGTTGTTGTTGTTGTTGTCGTCGTTGTTGTATTATGTAAGTTACTTAGAGATTGAAATTGGACCTAAGAGAAATTAGACTTCTACGTATGAGTAGGTGCTCTTAAACTTGAGAAGAGTTAGGATAACAATCTAAAGGGCTCGGTTTTATTTATGACAAAAAGAAAATAATTAATAAAATTTACAATCATTTGAAAGTGTAACGACTCGATTGGTCGTTATAGACATTATTCTTATTTTTTGAAAATACCCTTCTTATAGATTTCATTCGGTAGTATTTAACACGTGGGGATGGGTAATATGGTTACCGAGGTAATCGGCAAGTCTTAATTCATTCCGAGCATCGAAGAATCGTCTACATGGAATTAGCGAGTAAGGGTGGCCTATTGCCGATTTCTGGAAATAAGTGAAAACTTAGTATTTTCAGGTACAGGTGCCTAGCACATGCGAACGGGGGGCCGCATCTGCACGCTTGCATATGTGAGAGTCCCTTCGCTTCTGCGAAATTCTAGGATTTAATGAGCTCGCATCTTCGGAGTATTTTCTGTAGATGCGGCGTCATGTCTGCGGGGAGAGTCTCATATCTGCTCAAATCACTAGGCAGACTAGATATTTATTTCTCTACTTTGGGATTTGCTCTCATTTTCACCCACCAAATATTCTATAGCTTGTTTTGGAGAAGTTTCAGAGTGTTCCATAGTTCCTCAGAGAGGGTAAGCTCTGACCCCTATTTCATTACTCCTTTTTAATCCTTTGTCTTCCATTAGTTTAATTCATTCTTGGGTTCGGGATATTGGGAGACTATTATGACATGTAAAACCCTATAAGGGAAAACAGTTTTCTTAACTAAAATCATGGTTTGTTTTGGAAGGGTAGCGTACTATTTAGCTTGGGTAGTTATTTTCCAACTCCAATTTTTATTTCTAAAGTGGATTTTTCAAGTGGGTTAATTTATGATTTCCTTGAAATTTTGGGGTTTTAGTAGATTAGAGGAATTAAAGCTCATATGGGGTTAGAAATGCGTGAGACTTAGGATGTAGATTGTTTGAACTTTCGGTAGACTAATTTTACTAAAATGTTTCAATTTTTCCCTTGTAGGCACGGAGTCATTTTCTAAAGGTCATTTTTTAGTCTTGCTTAGGAGTATGGTGATTTGGCCATTCTTAGACTCTTTGCTAATATGCGATACTTATTTGATTAGACCTTATTTCGTTCAGATGCTTTCCAAGGAGGGAAAAATCTCGAGATGGATGTTTCGTGGCTCCTGTTCGGCTTCGAGGTAGGTTACGGCTTACTTGAGTTTAGACTTCGATTAGGGACACACATATAGTTGGTAGTTGCTGATGGAAAAATCATGATTAGGCCTTCGGCATGGTCTGGAGGTGAATTCCAGTTAGATTGGTATTGTCAGTTGTTATGTGGGCTTGCCGCCATTTTTGCTTGTGTTTGTGACTAGGAATATAGTGGATTGTTTTCCTGATACTACTTTGTGCCTTATGTATAGAGAATGAACTTTAGTTGATAGGATGTGGCAATGATTAGTAACTTGTATGTGATTTATTACTCACCTATGACTAGAGGAGGACTGTATTTAATGATGTCGTTTTGAGTTTAGTATCCATGGCATACATTACTTGATTCATGACTCGAGTTATTGTGAATTGAATTATTGACTGTATTGCTTTCCGGGCATTGGGCATATGGTATCTAATTCCTTGTAATCTTATGTGTTGAGGTTGATTTCATGTATGTCATTGGATTCTGCACTTCATATATGACCTGTTACGATTATGATGGAAAGGATGATAAAAGAGATATGAGCCATGATCCGAGGTCTTTACCAGAGTGGTATGAGCACTCATGATCCGAGGTCATATACTGAAGCGAGAGGGTGTACATGGACTTCACGGGTCCCCCATGGGTCATGAAAATTGAGGCATTCCCTTAGCATATGTGTACTGTGGAGAAGAGCCTATGTGGAAGCTCATTGCATAGAGAAGGGCCTGTGTGGCAGCTCACTGCAATTGCATTGCATCGCATAGCATCAACACTCATTCATACATTCTTGGTTGTTACTTGACATAATTCTCCATCTTATTTCTGTTGATGACTTATTGATGTGTTGCTTACCTGCAAGAGTCTTTTGTTTAGACATGTGACTGACTTGAGGTTTAGAGATTACCCTAGGTATAGAAATCTGAGAATAATGAGTAATTGTGTCTTTATTTGTTGTGAATTGCTATCTGAATTTATTTAGTGATTGTCTTGATAGCCTATCTACTCTTCCTATTTACTTCTGTTCATCTATATGTGTTATCTAATCATTGTCGGCCTATGATACCTACGAGTACGTGTATTTGTACTCATACTATTCTTGCTACACTCTTTGTGGTGTGTAGAGTTGATTTCAGGTTTGGTTCGAGACCTAGTGTTAGATCTGAGGATGTCATCAGAGGTGCTCGGGTGATGCTACTAGCCGGATCTGCCGCCCGGAGTCTTTTTATATATATTTTGTCTATTTCGTTCCTACGGACAGTAAGTATTATCTTTAGAGTCTGTAGTTCATTTGAAACTTTGTAACTCCATGTAGAAGCCCTTGTACCTATTAAGACCAGGTTTTGTGAAGTTCATAACAAAAGTTTTCTTTCAGCATTGTTTATAATGTTATGATGTTTCTTCTCGTTTTGATGTATTTATTTTCCGCATTTGTGTAATTAAAAGAGGTGTATGTTTTGGGGATTGTTCGCCTACAGGGGGGAATAAAGTAAGTGCCATCATGACCCGTGATTTGGGTCGTGACAAGTTGGTATCAGAGCCCTAGGTTCACCGGTCTCACATGTATAAGAGCAATGTCTAGTAGACGTATGTATCCATCCACGAGAGGGTGTATGGCATTTAGGAGGTTCCCATTCTTTCACTCCTTTCGTGCTACTTCTTTCTCATTGGTATCTAATTGATTCGGATTGGTATCAAGTTGATTCAAATTGGTATCTAGTTGATTCCAATTGGATTTAGTCGTGGCATGGTTTAAGAGCAGTTCCCATGTTTGGGTTATGTCCAGAAGGTTTCTGAATGAATATCGTGTGTTGAGTTGGAGTATTAGAGTTATTATCTGCAGACTCTGTTACATAGATGTGAGGCTGCATCTACGGATTTTGTTCGCAGAAGCGGATCTTTAAATAGAAGGCGAAGCTCGCATATGCGAACTATTTCTCGCAAAAGAGGACCCGCACCTGCAACGGGTGGTCCGCATCTGCTAAATAACTAGGTAGAAACCAGTGACTCCTCCCGTGGTCAAATTTCATTTCCAATACAAAATCATTCAATCAACAACCTGGGATCAGATAAAAGCCCGGCAAGGGCACATGTTTAACATAGATAAAGGCCCGACAAGGTCACAAAACCACCATCCAAAAGTCAAAAACAACGAAGAAAGTACGCAACATCCAAGATTGTAACACCAACACTAGCAGTACCACAAACCCATGCAAAATCGAACCAAAATTTCTCAATTTTTGTACCGAAATTCTAAACCCATAATCATGTTAGGCCGTAAAAAACAAGTCTAAATTCATCCTAGAGTAAAATAAGAACTTAGGAACATACCTTGTAGTAGAGATTGGAAGAAATGAGTGTGTTTGCACCCCCCCCCCTTCCCCCGTGCATTTTCCTTTGAAATTTGCCAAAATATTTATCCTTCAACTTGTGTATTTCTAATTTGGGTAGAAGGTGGTGAGGGGGTGATTAAAGGGTGTAAAGGTAGGAAGTGGGGGAGTGGGATTCAGGTATGGACAATGTGTGAGGAGTTGCGAAAAAACTTTTCATGTTCCCAAATTGAATGCCCGACCTTCTCATATGCGGAGTGAAGTCCGACCCAATTTGGCCAAGTCATGCGGGCACTTACCTTTCCCACCTCGGTAAGCGAACCCTCAACCCAACAATAAGTAAGGACGTAAATAATTAAATCAAGCAAGAGAAATAGAATTATTACGTAAGTCTCATAATAATATATAATAGGAATAGTGCGGAACAAGGAAAATACCCCCAAGGTCTAGTCTAAGTCACACAAGAGCATCTAAACGAAATAATACAAGTCTGGAATATAATAATACATCAATGTGTCTATGTCTAAGAGTAGAAAAGTAAGACATAATAATACCAGGAGTCTTCAAGGCGGCGAACGACTCGTGCTCACCCTGGAAACCCGATGCTAATGCTGAAGGCGACTATCAGCCACGGGAGATGGAGGAAGACCCAACCTGATACTCTGCATTCATAAAAGAATGCAGCAAGTGCAGATCAGTACAAAACCAAGTATTGGTAGGTATCGTAGGCCGACTAAGTATAGCTAACATAATTCAGACAATAGAGAAAAATAGACAGATAAATCAACAAGTATAAGTCAACCACAAACAAAACCAAGTGCACATCATCGCGTAAGTAGAGCACCTAATCCTAAATGTGCTAAGTCTCAATATGTTCAATCACAATCCAACATCACAAGTAAAAACATCAACTCATCTCAATACAAGCCGTGAGGTGATGCAATAATGTCCGAATGCAATGCAATGCAATGCCATGCAAATGTTGTGTACACATGTACTCCAGACGGAAATATCGACATCTCGGTAGCACAACCCAAGGTGACTCGCGAAGTCTAAGTGCCACTCGTCCCGGATCTTTGCCCAACAGACAGACGAGACCTGAATCATTACCCATGGGGGTTCTCACTGACACCATCCCGGGGGACCCGCGGAGTCCATGCACTCACTCAATCCACGATTCCGGAACTAACATCGGATATCAGACTCGCACGTCACTCTCATTTAAAAATCGAGCCAGCTCATCACAATGTTTCATTAAGTACCAACAATGTATCAACAGTATATCTGAGAGTGCGTGCAATGCATGTATCAACATCAATAATCAGATCAATATCACAAGTACCAACAATGGGTACGCGAACAATATATCAGTGTCACAACTAGCAACATGGGTACACCAACAATATCATGAAAAATTACACAAGTCATATAGAACTCTATCCTCGTATCAACGTCAACCCGTAAGGTACTACAACATCACAATCAAGGAGGAACAATAGATTCCAATATCTATTTATAGCACGTGGCATCAAGCCAACATAATAGAACAATCAAGTCTTAACACAATGGGGTGGTAAGCCCCAATCATACAACAAGGCCCAACCTAAAATAATATCCAACCCGACTTCATACCCGAAGGTTTACATGCTTTGACAATATCATCTAAATATATGCTTCGCTACATGAAGTCTCACCAAAGGTAAGCCATAACCTACCTGGATGGCTGAACAGCAAACACCAACAATCACTCTTTCTCTTTCCCCTTCCGCCAAGACTCAAGATCAAAGAAGTCTAGGCATATTCGAAATCTAGATTAGAAATCATGAAGATTGATACTAATATTGCTATCATTCAATTTAGGTGAAAACCAACCCTAGAATATAGGGAAACGAGGCCCATAAGGTCAAAGCGGGAAATTCGGGAGTAAATTATCAAATTAAGCACTAGGTGATCATAACCCAACAACTAATTGCTAATTTAACTCATGGATTCACCTAATTTCGAAATTCAAGCAAAATCCCTAATTTTGGGTATAAACCCTAACCCTTTGATTCAAGAATTCAATACTAATAATGGAAGATATATGATTAACAACCTTAAATATATCAAAATCTAGCATAAACTCCATCAATTTCATCATTAATAAGCTTAGATATAAAATCCATCAAAACCCACTTCTAATCTTCCATAACTAAGGGTTAACAAGGAAAGAGGAATCCTTAAGATAAATGAAATAGCAAGAGGATTAGGAGAACTTACCACCAAGCATTTTCACCAACAATCCCAAGAAAGTTCCTAAGAGCTCTAATTTCGGAAATGGTATCAAATGATAGACTAAGGGCTTTTAACACTTCATTAAATGAACTCACTGCCCGTCACCTGCTTTCGCGACACCTAGGCCGCTCCATCGGTGCCATGACTGCTGCAGCGATCAAGCCCAAATGGCCTGAACCGCTCCAACGGTACCGCTGTCATGATGCTGGTGCCACCAAAGTGGGCACCAGACACCAGAGGTTACACCAAGTTTCACATTTCAATCCGATTTTCTGACTAATTGTCGAGGCCATCCACTCACATACCACATACATAGACACATATAAAAACATGCTACGAATGCACTCGTGGCCTCGAAATCCCCAACAGAGGTCTCGTTGACCGAGTCAACCCCCGATACCTTAATTCCAATTTCCCAACCCAAGTCCCAAAACACATTCGAGTGCATTGAGAACCGAACCAGATATACACACAAGTTCTAAACAACCATCCGGACCTCTCACAATCGATGAATTTTTGGAAAAGGTCCGTTCACCAAAGTCAACTTTGAGTCAACTCTTTTTCACTTTAAGCCCATATTTTACGAAAAGTCAATCGAATCAAGTCTAGACACCTCGAAAAGCGTGTTAAAAATGAGCTAACCAATCTCGAAAAGGGGCAAAAATGTCGAAATGAGTATAATGACCAAATGGGTCGTTACATCTTTTGTCCGTAAATGAGGGACTGAGTAGTTTTCATCCCATTCGTATCTGCGAGAATCTGTTCGCCTATGCTAACTCTCCTATGTGTAAACCCTTTCGCTTCTACAGAATTTCCAAACCTCAGAATATTTTGCCTCTACGAAATGTTGTCCGCATCCGCCGCATCTGCAAAGTTTTCCCGCAAATGTGCCTACTACATCAGATTTCCAGAAGATCTAGGCGGTCACTATTGACTTATTGTCCAGCACCTCAAACCTTATAAAGGTTCCTGAGATATTTTTCAGACCATCATAATTGTTATAATGTGTCTGACCGCGAGGTATTAATTCAAGACAACATGGATTGGTGGAGTTATTCAGTTTGTCTACAAATCGAAGGAGATAGTAAGGACCTACGTTGGGGGGTTTACCTGATATTATGGAGTACTTGTTCCTACCATTATAGTTGGGATTTTCCATTCATTCCCAATCCTAGGAGTTACCATTTCAGATTGCTTATTCAATTTGGGCGGTTCTGGGAAACCATACTGATCCTTGGTAGCGATTACCTGCGACAAAAATTATTACTCAGAAAGGGCGTAGCGCCTTTGGGGGTTCGATTTTAAGGAGGAGGAGTCCCTTGGTAGTCAGTTCTTTGCGTTTGAGGTAGAATCCCTTGATAGACCAAGGCTGGCAGGCGCGACAAATATTTTTGAATCTCTACCGATTTATGTACCTTCGTTCTGCTACCTTCTATTTGAGGACGAGCGGTTGTTTAATTGTTGGTTGTTATAGACATTATTCTCATTTCTTGAAAATACACTTCTTATAGATTCCCTTCGATAGTATTTAACTTTTGGGGATGTGTAATGTGGTTCCTGAGGTAATCGGTGAGTTTTAATTCATTCCGAGGGTTGAAGAATCGTGTACGTGGAATTAGCAAGTAAAGGTGACTTATAGCCGATTTCTGGAAGTAAGTGAAAACTTAGTATTTTCAGGTACAGGTTCCTCACACCTACGAACGACATGCCGCATCTACGAGAGCCCCTCGCTTCTGTGGAAATTTGAGGATTTAATGAGCTCACATCTATGGAGTATTTTCTTTAGATGTTGCGTCGTGTATGCAGGCAGAGTCTCACATCTACGTAAATCGCTGGGCAAACTAGATATTTATTTCTCTACTTTGGGATTTGCTCTTAATTTCACCCTTATTTCATTACTCCCTTGTAATCCTTTGTCTTCCATTATTTTAATTCATGCTTGGGTTTGGGATATTGGATGACTTTTATGACTTGTAAAACCCTAGGAGGGTAAATGGTTTTCTTAACTAAACTCATGGTTTATTTTGGAAGGTAGCGTATGGTTTTACTTGGGTAGTTATTTTCCAACTCTAATTTCTATTTCTAAAACGGATTTTTCAAGTGGGTTAATTTATGGTTTTCTTGAAATTTTGGGTTTTAGTAGATTAGGGGAATTACAGTTCATTTGGGATTAGAAATGCGTGAGACTTAGGATGTGGATTGTTTGAACTTTGGCTAGACTAATTTTGCTAAAAAATTCTGATTTTGCTCTTGTTGGCCCAAGGTCGTTTTCTAAAGGTCTTTTGAGTTCTTCTAGGAGTAGGTGATTTGGCGTCCATAGACTCGTTGCTAATATGCCATACTTATTTGATTATACTTTGTTTTATTCGGATGTGTTCCAAGGAGGGAAGAAGCTCAAGATAGATGGTTTGTGGCTCCTGTTTGGCTTCAAGGTAGGTTACAAATTACTTAAGTTTAGACTTCGATTAGGGACACGTATATAAATGGTAGTTGTTGATGGAAAAAGCATGATTAGGCCTTCGGGCATGGTGAGGAGGTGAATTCCAGTTAGGTTTGTATTGTACGCTGTTACATGAGCTTGTGGCCATATTTACTTGTGTTTGTGACCAAGATTAGGTTGGACTTGTTTCCAGATACTACTTTGTGCCTCATGTATAGAGAAAGAACTTTAGTTGATAAGATGTGACATTGATTAGTCGCTTGCATGTGATTTCTTACTCACTTATGACTAGAGGAGGACTTTATTTAATGATGTCTTGTTGAGTTTGGCATCCATGGCATGCAGTACTAGATTCATGACTTGAGTTATTGTGAATTGAATTATTGATTGCATTGCTTTTCGAACATTGGGTATATGGTATCTAATTCCTCATAATCTTATGTGTTGAGCTTGATTTCATGCATGGCATTGCATTCCGTACTTCATATGTGACCTGTTACGATAATGATGGAAAGGATGATAAAAGAGATATGAGAGCCGTGACCGAGGTCTTTACTGGAGCGAGATGAGTCCTCATGATCTGTGGTCATATATCGGAGCGAGAGGGTGTACATAGATTTCGTAGGTCCCTCGTGGGTCATGACTATTGAGGAAGTGCACTTTGCATGTGTGTACCTAAATTTTCAGGGGTAGCGGATGTGATAAGAAACAAAAATGACCCCGCACTTGGAAACATGGTCTTCAGTAATAGCATCCTGCTTGCAAAATAAAAATCGGACTGGGGTGTGAAGGTTTCGCAAGAATGCGGGCCCGACCCATATCCCAACAGAAGTTATCACTAAAAAAATGAAAACATTTGAAAATGACGAGAAAAGTGCCAACTGAAGTATCAGGATTATTATCTAAAGTAGTCAAAATTATTTTAAAAAACAAATATATATGCGCACAACAACACACACTTACAAGAAAAGAAGAGAAGACGGATGAGCGTTCACTAAGAGCTGGACAAATGATGAAAACTAACAAAGTTAACCCCTAAAATAACGGGCAAGAATTCCGCACAGGTATGACATTTACGATAAATATAAAAATTTCAAATCACTAACACGCAAGACTCAGCGTTTGGAGATGGCTAAAAGCTACCGAGATAGGAGCAAAAGAGCCAGACTCAAGACATGGGAGCAAACGTGGAACTCTTCTTGGGCAACCAGTAAAAAACCGTGTACAAGAGTCAAGCCTTCTACACCGAGATTGAAACATCACTTCAAGCAACTGCACTCATAAATCTTTTTGAAAACTGCTTCTGGTCGGGTTTTTCACCGGAAATAGTCAATGGGATTCCCACATAAAGGGGTATTCCATTTCGAGCTATCGAGTCGAAATACAATTGGCCTGATTCCCAAAGCCAGAGATATGTAGGCTACTCAAAATTCGAGGCTCGGCCATATTCTTATGATTATCTTGGGACATCTCGAGGTAATCTAAAAATTTCTTTATTTCCAGTCCTCTTAGAGTCAGAACTACAAACGGCCTAAATTCTCATGTAACCTGAGATATGTAGGAAGCCCAGAGACCGGGGTCAGTCCATATTTTTGAATTTTTTTGCCTAAAAAGAAAGCTGTAGTTTCTATTATTCGGTAAAAATTAGGTTCGTCAAAATTAGTAGCTCAAGGCCATCCTCGAACTCCGAAGGGGTAGTTGTTGACACATAATTTTCACCTCATAAGATGCGTATTTTAATTTTTCAAATTTCTCGAGTCAAAGACGGAGTAGGGATACGCCCTTTAAAAATCCCGAGAAAATTGCAAAACATGACGTTTAATTATTATTTCCTAAAAAATTGACAGCTATGAGAAATACGAGTTATTTTACTCTTATCCCACTCCGTATATTCTGGAAAAATTGTTAATTTAAAATGACGTACGAATTACGGCTCATTTTGACCACATTTTGAGATATTGCTCGGAAGTATATCAATATTGCGCTCGTTTTGAAGCTCGTATTTTAGAACGACGTATTATAATTTTTATTTTGTCAAAATATTATTTTTGAGGGCTTTTTAAGCTAATTAACTTAAACTATATGTTATATTTGTAAAGTATGTGTTATATTTTATGAAGAGAGGGAGTAAATAATATACTTACCCCCCCCCCCCCCCTTTAATTTTGCGTGTCATTTACATTCACTTTGCCCTAACTTCATCTCTCTTTTGAGAGAAAACCAGGTAGCGTTTGTCTTCATCGCCACCATGGCACCACTTCGAGTGTTACCCCGACGATCTTTGGGGGAGGAAGAAACGCGCCATTAGGCGGTGTGATATGCTATGGGCGGGGTCATGGACCCCTTAGCCATCTTGTGCTATCACACCAAGATGGCAAAATGACGATTAAGGTTGTTATCCCTCAAGGATCCTCATCATTGAGGACAGGTGTTGTCCCTTTTTCCTAACATTTTGATTTGGTACAACGTTGGTACGATTTATTTTGGATTTTTTCTGGTTTGTACTATTTTGATCCTCGTTGTTGTACGATTTGAGAAACTTTAGGGATTTTAGTACGATGTGTTGTATTTATTTTGTCATTACTTGTTTGAAGTTGATTTTTGTGATAAGTTTGGGAATTTAGGGGGAAATTCGGTTAGGGAAACCTAGAATCTTCCTTTTTTATCCCTAAATTGATTTTTGCATGCTATAAATAGAAATAGGTTGTGATATTTTGAAGGTCTGGATTTTTTTTATTGAACTTATACTACTCGACTGCTAGGGTTTTTGAGTTCTTCATAATAATCTGCCTAAAAATCTACTACTTATATACCTATACTACCAATTTTATACATATACTACAATACACCACTATAATATATAAGATATTACTCGAAAATACTATATTATATTCTGAAAATCAATAATAAAAAGGCTTTGCAAAAGGTTTTTGAGTGATTGTTGTTGAAGAACATTGATTCAATCTCTCCATTTGATCTTTGGGTTACCTTTGCCAGAGGTAATATCACTATTCTCTTATTTTATTCAATTTCAGTACTTATGTGAGCTTGAATATCTGTCTTATTGTTTAAATATGTGCTTGGAGACTTTGGTTAGTTGATTTGAATACCTTTTTCCTTAGTCTAGTTGATAATATAGTTTTAAAAATGTGTAAGTTGCTATAATGTGACTGAGTTGATTTGAACCATGTTTGAGGTTCTTTTTTTTTTTTTTCTGGATTTCTAGAACTTAAAGGATAAGACATGATTGATTGTATTGTGAATTTAGTCTTGTTATAGTAGGCTGTTTGAGATTCTAGCTTTGTTATGTTGATTTTTGTTAGAACTTGGTACTGTTTCATTAGAAATTTAGGTACTTAGCTTTGTTCTTACTAATTTTTGCTCATTATGCTATGAAAATGATCTTGTCTTGTTAATTTTAGACGGAATCAGTTTTTTAGTTGCTATGGCATTGTTCTTGACCAAAATGATTTTCAAAAATCTAATACATGGCTTCCAACTTGGTCTCATTATAAAGAACTTGAATCTTCCAGAAATTTGCTAAGCTTAAGTTTATAGAAATTGAAATTGATCCTGTATCTCTTATTGTTCATGAATCACCTTAAGCAGTCTAATATTTTTTGGAAAAGGTAGTTTGAGTTCCTGAAACTTTCTTGCTGATTAGAGTTTTGAAATCTTGAAGCTTATTCCTAAATCTATGTGTGTTGGTTAGTATTTATCTAAAAATTGCCTAAAAAAAAAGAAGAAAGGGAGGGTGTTTTACCTAAACTATTGAGTGTGGGTCTCTTTCTTGTGATAACTTGTCTTCCTTCCTTTTACTAGTCCTTCACCTAGATTGTTATGAAAACTTTTTATGTCTTTGTTTAGAATTGGAAGTGTTAAATAGGCAGACTTCATGTATTCTTGTTGTTGAATAAGTAGAAGTGTAAAAAAGGTTTAAACTGAACCTAGAAAGTAAAGAAAATGGAATTTAGTAGTAGCTCAGTTTCTTCTTCTTTTTTCCCTCTGTTTGCTTGATATTTGGAGACTTGATCTTTGATTAAAATTTATTTTCTGAAACTGTGCTATGAGTTGACTAAGATTTGGACCTTGTTGAGCTTACTATCATGCAACAACTGAGACCAAAATTTTCTTTTAAAAAACAAATAGGGTGCTTGCTTGCTTATCCTTGCGCTGCTAGTTGTTTGTAATTTCAGACCTATATATGCATATGGTTTTTACTCTTTCTTATTGTGTCTAGCCTAAGTGTGATGTTTTGGTGACCTAGGATAGAATCATGATCCTTTATGGCCATAGTTTAGTTTTCTCTGAACTTGTAAGTGTTTCCATGTGAACTCCCTATTGTCTGTGATTTACTATGACCTTAATTGATCCATATATACACCTAGGATAGACTCATACTCCCCTGATTCTTGTGAACTAGTTTGATCTTGTCTTAATCACTCTTTGTAACTTAATAAGACCCCTGCTGATTGCTATCTTTTGTTTTGGAATTCTGTGTGTAAATTCTAAATAAGACCAAGTGTAAACCATCTTTTGGGAATCTTGTTGATGCTTCATGAAACCGACTATGAACTAAAATGATCTTAGTGATTAGTTGAGACCCCTATGACTTAAAGTTAGGCTGAAATTTGAATTTAAAAGCCTGGAAAATAATAATACACTTGTGACATGTACCTCTAGACCTGTTTAAGCTAAAATTGGCCTAGGAAAATAGTTTTATACTTGCTACCTGATTCTGTGACACCTTGTTTTTTTTTTTTTTTGTATGAGTGAAACTGATAATGATTTGATTGTTGCCACTAGTTTAACTTGATGTCAATAAAAAAATGAATTTCTAGACCATTTGACATTATTTACTTCGATTGCTAAAATTAAGACTAGATTAGTTACTCGTTTGCTTGCCCACTTGCCTTATTCAGTCATTCCTGAACATTGCTATGTATATAAAGATAAAAATGACCTTCTTGATTCTCTTTGAAATTGTCTAGGTTGAGAAATAGATTAAAATGAAAGCTGAAAGATTTGAAGCTTGCATAGTTAATCTCTGAAAGTTTAAGTACCCTGAATCTTGTGTGTATTTGTTAACTTGGTGTCTGGGGATTGTGAGAAAGGAATAAGGATAAGAAGGTTATAAGAACTTGGCTTTTGTATTAAAATTGAAATAGAAGGGATTGAGGATAGTTTATAGGTTGATTCTTGCCTCTGAATTTTTAAGATTTCCCTATGTCTTACTGACTTGTAGTGATTCATAAAACTTTCTCTTTGTGGATTATGTTCCTTATACTAAACATAGGGTCATAGTGTGCTTGAGATTTCCTACCCCACATAGGCCATTAAAAACCAGTAAAAGGAGACCAAGAATGAGGTCAAAACTGTTTGAGGATTACTGGGTGTGATACCTGTTTTGAGATGCTCATTTCCTCTACTGTGCATTTTTTGATTTGAATGCTATCCTATGCTATCCATTCCTTGCCCGAACCATGTCTATTGTGTCTATTTTGAGCCTAAGATTGAGTATCATGTACCCCATATCTTAAAACTTGTCTATCCCTTTCATTTCACCTTGTCATTTTGACTTATGAAACTGAGAGTCAGTATAGGATTTAGGTCTGCCTTGATTGTTTTCTTTGGCTTAGTTGTGACATAACTTTACCCTGCTCTCATTTTGCATCCTTGTGGTTTGATCCTGTCATTAGAAATCCCCTATTTGCTGCTATATTCTAGTTGTTGTGGCTGTTGTCTTCCAAACCCTTTGCTTTACTTAGCTTGGTATATTGGCACCCCTCTAGACTTGTGTGTGTGTATTAGTGTTTAGCTTTGTATATTAACACCCCTCTAGACTTGTGTGTGTATTGGTGTTTAGCTTGGTATATTGACATCCCTATAGACTTATGTGTGTATTAGTGTTAAGACCTTAAGCTGAATCTAAGTAAATATAGCAGTCCTTTAGGTGTTGTATGGACACTGATTAGCAAGAATTTGCTATTCTTTAAAACCAATTGGTAGTCTAAAGTGCTTGGTTAAAAAATGAAGTTCTTGGGGATTTTATTCTAGTTTTGATTTCTGGAAATTGAAATGATTAAGTAGGATGTATATCAAGTATAGTTGGAGGGTATGCCACTAAGGTTTTGCTCTCCACAAAATATATACTTGGTGTATATCAACTCTCGACACTTAGAAAATTTCTAGGCATTTCTCCTTGGGCCCTTACTATTACTGGTAGGCCTGTTTCAAATCTGGGCTACCTTATTATCCTTCTTAGCTACTATAGTTGACCATCATATTTGGGCTCAGCCCAATAGTTTTGTAATTAAATTTTTGGCCTTGTAATAATTATTGTAGCCTTTTAATTTTTGTACTTAGTTTAAAATCATTGATGTATTCTATTACCCTTCATTGTCTTTGTCCACCTAAAATCAGTTGGTGGTCCCCAACGGGGTTCACCATCACATCTAGATCGAGTCACCTAATTCTTGGAGCATAAATATGACGCATTTTGGACCCGAGGTTACCCCGTTGCATAATACCTTTCCTATTGGGCTTGATCGGCCCAATCTCTCTATCTCATATATTTGTGTACTTCAATTTATAATTATTTGCTTATAAAAATTGGGACTCCTTAAATTGGTTATTACTCAATTAAAGTTGTCAAAACTTGATTTTCATACTTTGAAAAAAACTGATTTTTGAAGAAAATTGATATAACGTGAAAGAGGACTGATTTTATAAATGTTGGACAAAAAATAAATGGGTTTTCATAAATTATGGGACTAATTTGGACTCTTTAAAACTTATGGACTGTTATGGAGACTTATGGACTACAAATTATTCATAGACTGATTGGGGACTTATTTGGACCAATTTGGACTGTTATAAAACTTGGACAATTTAAAAATTTAAAAGGACTAAAGTATGGTTAATGGTACTAAAACGTGAAATATGATTAACAAACAGTTATTAATAGTATGCCTTAAAACTATTTTCTGCACTTAATTAAAATTAAAAAAAAAAAAAACTAAAAAACAACCTTTTTTCTAAACTCGGATGGGCTTACGTAGTGTTCTACTTAGGTTAACGCCTTCGGGTTTTAACCTACGTGTTCTAGTCCGAAACCCAAAACGCCCAATTTTGGGCAAAACTCTATCATTTTTATTCCTTGAAAAATGAGCATTTGTTGCATAAATGACCAATCTTTATTTGCGGAAATATAAAAAAAAGCAGTTTTATCAAAAAACAACTTATATCTACAAGGCATACTATTAGAACCCGTAGGTCAACCGTATTTTACGGATCCTTAATACCGGGGTGCCTAACACCTTCCCCGGGGGATCATCAAAACCCTTACCTAGACTTTGGTGTAGATTGGTTTCTTTGAAAACTTAGTCATTTTAAATGAATCCTTTCAAACTGGTTTTCCTAACGTACCTATAAGTTAGGTGGCGACTCTAAAGACAATGTCCATTTAGAGCACCATCCACATAGAAGTATATTTTTTTCCTTTTTCCCCGTACGATTGACAACTGTACTTTTCCGAGACACTTTTCTTTTTAAATGAGGCAAGTGCAAATATAAATCGGAAAAAAAAAGAACCACTATAGGACGATGTTGTATGATTGAGGCTAGCCACCCCGTTGTGTTGTGACTTGATTTGTTCTATTGTTGTTGGCTTGATGCCACGTGGTGATAGTAGATATTGGAGACTATTATTATATCTTGATCATGATATTGTAGTATCTTACTTGTTGATGTTTGATACGAGCATAGTGTTCTATATGGATTGTGTAACCTTTTCATGATCTTGGTGGTGTACCCATGCATGGTACTTGTGATATTGATCTGATTATTGACATTGAACTCATACATTGCACGCATTCTCATCCTTCTGCATTGATGATACTTGAGGAAACACTGTGATGAGCCGGGCTCAGTTTAGATGAGAGTGACGTGAGGTCTGATATTTGATGGTTGTCCCGGAATCGTGGTTATGTGGTAGTGGTATTTGAGGCTGTAGTCAGACCGTGAGGTACATGGATTTCGCGGGTCCTCCATGGGTTGTGTCGATGAAAATCCTATATGGACAAAGATCCGAAGCTTCGGCCGTTGGGCAAAGATCCGGAGCGAGGGGTACATAGACTTCGCGTGGTGCTACCGAGACGTCAATACTTCCGTCCGGAGTACATGTGTACACCGTATTGCATAGCATTGCATTGCATTTGCATTTATACATTATTGCATTGCATTGCATTATGACTTATATTGTGATGATCTGGTGATTTACTGTGTTATTTGGATTCAGATTGGATATATTGAGACTTGGCATACTTGAGTTTAGATGTTGCAACCTAGGTGATGATGTGTACTTGGTTCTGGTTCATGTTTGACTTATACTTACTGATTTATCTGCTTATCTTACTTTATTGTCTGAATTATGTCAGCTATACTTAGTCGACCTATGATACCTACCAGTACTGTGGTTTTGTACTGACCTGCACTTGCTT
This sequence comes from Lycium barbarum, assembly GCF_019175385.1. Classification (NCBI taxonomy): domain Eukaryota; kingdom Viridiplantae; phylum Streptophyta; class Magnoliopsida; order Solanales; family Solanaceae; genus Lycium; species Lycium barbarum. The sequence continues at coordinate 80,610,550 of NC_083340.1, read as the reverse complement.
GATTCTTTTATGAATACAGAATTCTAGGTTGGATCTACTTCCGTCTCTCGTGGCTGATAGTCGCTATCAGGACTGCTTAGAGTCTACAAGATATGCACGAAACGTCCGCTGCCTTGAAGACTCTTCTTATTTATGTCTTACTTTCCATATTCTGAGATATATTCGGCTTGATGTGTTATTATATTACAGACTTGTATAATTCTAGCTAGATGCTCTTGAATGGATTGGACCAGACTCTGGGGTGTATTTCCTTATTTTCACACTTTTTCTATATTATTATTGTCAGACTTACATGATTTATTCTCTTTCGCTTATTTAATTATTTATTTACATTTTTACTATAGTTGGGTTGAGGGTCCGCTAACCTAGGTAAGAAAGGTAAGTGCCCACACGACTCAGCTAAATTGGGTCGTGACATATATACGGTATATCACTTTGAAGAATTCAGAATTATATGTTTTGTGTATCATGATGTTATAATTTGGGCCTAAGCCCCCTTTGTCTGTCTAATATTTTGGGCCCCTTTCTTTGCATAATACTTTCTTGAACTGTTACCTTTCTCATTGGGCCTGAGTCCAATTCCCCTTTGTGCACTTATAACCTTGGTCCGAGCACCTACTTTTACAGATGTTGATCACCTGAATGCATTGATATGTTTGTTTATTTATTTAATCGATCCATACTTAGCCTAACTTAATAGTTGACTAAGTCCTAGATGCCCTCTAATCGTGTGTTTCCTCTTTTCCCTTTCTTTGTTTTCTTGGGACTTCATCTTGAGAGATTTGGGTCATTTGATTCTGCGCAAACCTGTTGGGCTTGAGGCCCAATTCACTTCTTTTATCATGTCTGCAAAGAGAAATTGAAAGGGAAGCTAATAATTGCATTGAAAGCCCATCTATGAATGAAAATAGGCAATTGGTAGGATTAGGTAGGCCCACCAGCCTAACTCTTCTCCGTTTTGATTTCATTTTTATATGTAATGTGTTTGAAAAGACATATGTAAATATTGAAACCCTTATGGATGCTTAGAACTTAGGAAAACGCTAGTATTATTAGGAATATCGCCCCAAATGATTTTCAAACTTAGCTTAATTTAACTTATGCATGAAATCGGTACCTAATCTACTTTTCTTAAGTTTAAAATTGGTTTAAATAGAGTTAAGTCTAAATAACTTCTGAATTGGAAACTAAATTGTATTTTTGGGCCTTCCGTTCCCTTGCATAGTTCTGGAAATGAATTGGGCTAGAAAAGAGATTAAGCTTTGGGCCTTAAGATTGCAAAAGACTTCCTTTAAAAAATTAAAAGAATAAAAAATGTATAATTTGGACTTCTTTGATTAAATGGATTGGACCAAGAAGGCTTTTTTTTTTTTTTTTTTTTTTAAGATCAACAGTTTTGAAAGGGAAACTCTTTTAGCATTAAGTTTGAAGTTTTGACTATATTGAACGCTTGCAATTTCCGAAATTAAAAAGGGAACAAAGTATTGTTGGGCCAAAAGCCCAACTCAAAGGGAATAAATTAGAGAGAATTATACTTGGACCAAACTCGAGAATGAGATGGCTTTGGTTTGGATTATGTTTGACATATTGAGCTTCAATAGGACTAAATTGGACTTAATAAAAACTTTACATTATTTATTATATACTTATATATAAAAATGGGAGATATACTCCATACTTTCTTATATATATGTGTAATGAACCAGTTGGTCATTATAGTGAAAATGACCCTTTTACCCATGTGGACCCTTCCCTAGGTCATCAGGTGGGTTTTAGAGTGACTTTTGGAGGTTTGAGCCTCAAAGTAGGATCTGTTTGACCCAAAGTTGACTTTTGAGTAAACAGACCTTTTTCAGAATTCCGTCGATTCCAAGAGGTTTGGACAGTATTTATGACTTAGTAGTGTGTTTGGTTCGGTTCCTAATGCATTTGGGAGTGTTTGGGAACTTGGCTTTAGGCCAATGGGGGTTAACTTGGTCAAATAAACCTCCATTGGGAAATTCGAGGCCATGGGTGAATTTGTAACGCCTTTTTATGTGTGTGTACATGTTTCTTGAGTAACTGTGAGGCCTCGGGTGATAGTCCGATTTCGGGACGAGGTTGGCCAAAAACCAGAATATTCTGGTTCTGGCGTAGGCGCTGCAGCTGTGCCTTAACTGCTGTAATGGTCACACTATATAGTGCCGAATAAATGGCTATAACAGATTGGAAGTTATTGTGTTTAGCTGCCGTAGGGGTCCCTATCGCTATAGCGGCATGCTGACTTTTTAATGAAGGCTGCCACGGCGAGCCTTATGGGCACTGTAGCTAGTGAGCTGCAGCAGCTCCTTGACCGCTGTAGCCGTAGTCGGGCAGAATAATTTCTCTTTTCTCAAGTTAGGTCTCTTAAACTCTATCACTCTTCTAAGCACTCTTTGGGGGAATAGAGCTATTTGTGGATTGATTCTTCTTGGATGTAAGATCTATGAACCTAGGCTTTGTTATTTGCCTTCCTAGATTCCTATTCCATGCTTAGAATCACTAGAATCTAGATAGAGAAGATGAGTCTTGTGCTAGAATTCTTGATATGGGTTTAGACTTTTATAATAGAAATATGTGGTAAAATTGACTAGAATAACCATAGAGTTTGATGAATTTCTTGTTATTAAGCTTATTGCTTCCATTATTAATGGTTAATTTAAGGATTGAAGAATTAGGGTTCATATCCAAATTTGGGGGTTTTGCTTCAAATTTGAATTAGGCTTAATCTTGAGTTGTTTTAGCAAATGATTAGTGGGTTCGATCACCTAGAACTTGAATTGCATGTTACGTCTTTCAATTTCCCGTTTCACCCTTGTGGGCCCGTTTCCCCAATTTCCTTGGGTTAGAATTTGACCTAGCTAGAAGTATAGCAATATGGGTGTCATTATTCATAGTTTATAATATAGAATTCGATTATGAATAGACATTGAGTACTTGGAGGCGTTACGGAATGACAAGGCCAAGGTGTGACGGTTCAAGGCTCCTGTTCGGATTTCCCGATGGGTTACGGCTTATCTTTCGATTAGGCTTTGGTTAGCGGATTATATGTATAGTTGGTGATTGTTGGAGAAAGCATGTAAACCTTCAGGTGTGAAGTTGGGATGGAATAATTAGGTTGGTATTGTTTAGATCTATGACATGTTGCCTTATTGTGTTCCATTGTGTTGTTGCTTATTCCGAGTTTTTGGCTCGCTGCCACATGATTGATTGTAGAGAATTGATGTTTAGTGATTACTTATGTGTTGGAAAGCATACTTATCATGAATCAGGTTGTGGGAAAGGAAGTAAGGATTATGATATTGTTACTGTAAATGAGATTTGTGTCCATGTGTGGCACAATTTATTATATATTATTGTTGGCATTGTTATCATGTATTCACTCATTCACAGATTTATGTAGGGATCGTGTTGTGCGCTGCAACACTACCTGGGATTGAATTGCACGTACCGCAACACTGACTGGGATCTGGTTGCACGTTCCGCAACACTGACAATTGGATCGAGTTGTGCGTTACGCAGCAGGTACATGGACTTAGCTGTCCCCCATGGGTCATGACTGTCGAGGCGATGAGATTTTCCGCTCGAAGTGTGTGTCTATCATTGCATATACATTGCATTCATCTCATTCTTATTATTGATATTTTTTTGGTACTTGATGATTGATTCTCGGTGATACTTGTACTTGATAGTAGTTCTTGAGATGTGGGTTGGGATTGTGAGTAGACTTGAGGTGTTTGACTAGACTAAGTGGTTTGGTATTGATTATCAGTAATTAGATTGTGTTTAGGTCATTCTGATTGTGAGCATGCCTACTTTTTCAGTCTGTTTCTATTATATATGATTTTCTAACCGTTGTCGACCTATGAAGCCTACTCAGTACGTGTTGTGTACTGATTCTACCTTGCCGCATTCTTTCTGAGTGTAGAGTTTGTGATCGAATCAACTTCTGCACCCCATGACTGAGTCCCGAGGCTTTCTGATGAGTATTCCGGGGAGTCCATTGGATGGATTCGTTGCCCAGATGCCTCTTCGTAGTTACTTGTATTATTTACTATTCTAAGAGAGTATTCTATTATCAGACATGCATTCATATTCAGACTTAGAGTATTTGTGGTAGTGGCTCTTGTACGGCCTTAGACAGATACCTTGGGATTGATGTATAATTTTACTTATTAGCTATCTTTATTATTATCTATGTTTGAGCTTATTAGTTTGCCTTGATTAATTTATTGTGTTGAATGAATGAATTGGGAAACGGTTCGGCTTCTGAGGTGGGAAATGGTAGGTGCCCGCACGATTTCCCAAGTTAGGGCGTGAAAAGTTGGTATCAAAGCCCTAGGTTACTCGATGTATGAGTACAAGAGCATGTCTAGTAGAATCTTGCGGAATGATACGATGAGCTCCGTACTTATCTGCGAAAGGCTATGGGATATTTAGGAAATTTTACCTTCTTTCATTCCTTCGTGCTACTTTATTCAAATTGGTATCTGATCCACTTCTATTCTTTCACAGATGGTGAGCACACACGCTACCATCGTGAGGATGAGGTGCCTGAGCCCATTGCTGGGGCAGGCACTAGAGGAAGAGCGCAGGCGAGAGGTGACGACCGAGCTAGAGGCCGTAGAGCTGCATCGGCCAGAGTGGGGCACTGTAGCTGGACAGAGGCAAGCACGTTCAGCTTCTCCAGTGCGTCAGCCTGAGAGAGCACAGGCAACCGAGGGAGGTGAGGGGCCAGACCTGACTCACCCCTATGCTATGTCGGATCAGGCCTTCCAGGATATCATGGCCCGTGTGCTTCTTCATCTTGACGGCCAATATGCCGTAGGGAGTGCCACTACTCCAGGTGGTTCCCAGATTCGAGTGGGGGTATGGACTCCCGAGCAGGGCCAGACTATAAGGATGCATCCTGCTGCTACTATGGCCCCGCGATTGGGTGATTTCCACCCCCTGAGGGTGCTCCCAAATCCATGGCAGTTCAGTCTTTGACCGTTGAGCATCAGGAGCTGGTTGGGAGGTTCTTGAAGATGGAGCCTCCCAAGTTGTTTGGTTTGCATGCTGAGGATGCTTATGAGTTCATTATAGAGATGCATGAGAGGCCTTATAAGATGCACATTATGGAATCTTATGGGGTTGACTACGTATCATTTCAGTTTCGTGGCTACGCGAAGACTTGGTGGAGGATTTTTATTGATAGTAGACCTATGGGTGCACCTCTACTTACTTGGACCCAGTTCCACTAGGCTTTCTTGGAGAAGTACGTGCCGCCTACTTTAAGGGATGAGTGTAGAGATGAGTTCCTCCATTTACGACAGCGAGGTATGACCGTGTCCAAGTATGAGGCTAGATTTCTATTTCTGGCTAGGTATGCTGCTGAGTTGATTCCCCAAAGAATGAGAAAATTCGTAGGTTTGTGGGTGGACTTGTGTATTCACTCCATGTTGCTTGTTTCTAGTTAGTGGCCTTGGGATCTTCATTCCAAGCGGTTGTTGATCATGTTGTGAGTGTCAAGTCTGCAAGACTCAATCTTTAAAAGAGTCTAGTGAGAAGAGGCCACGTCATCTTCGTGGTTATAGTGGTTCTGGCTACAGAGGCGGGGGACAATCATCCAGGTCTTATCATTCAGCCCCCAACCGCCCTGTTCAGTCAGCATTACAGGCTTCATCAGGCGGTCCTTTTAGACCTAGTGGTTATGGTGCTGGATAGTCCTATGGTGGTTCTTACTCTCAGCCACCTGACCATGGTGGTCCCTCTAGTTCATCGGCTTCCGTGCATCAACCTCTAGGCCCCGGAGCTTGTTATGTTTGTAGAGATTCTGGCCACTTTATGAGAGATTATCCTAGAGCCAGACAGAGTGGATTCCAGCACGGTTCCCGATTCCAGACTTAGAGGACTCCAGTACTATCTAGTGGTCGGGGTGGTTCGTCAGCTAGAGGCGGTGCTTAGTCGGGCCGCGATGGATCTCAGCAGTCCCGAGATGGATACTAGTCTGATAGAGGCGGTTCTAAGGCCTCTAGAGGAGGGGTACAGTCGGGCCAGAGTGGCCGTGGTGGTGGTCTTTGCTATTTTTTTCGGGTAGACCCGAGGCAGAGGTCTCTGATGGTGTGATTTCAGGTACTGTTTCTGTTCGTCATCGACCTGCTTCGGTCTTATTTGATTCGGGGTCTAGTTTCTCCTATGTATCTGTCTATCATTCTATTGGTTGGGATTTGACTAGTGACCATCTTGATATGCCTATTTATATGTCTACTTCGGTCGGAGACTTAGTTGCTGTTGATCGAGTCTTTTGGTCCTGCTTGGTTACTTTTATGGGGTTTGATACTTGGGTATATTTTATGATATTGGATATGGAAGAGTTTGATATTATTTTGGGTATGACTTGGTTGTCATCGTACCATGCAATCTCTGACTGTCACGCTAAGACAGTGCCTGGGATTCCTAGATTAGAGTGGAGGGGATACTCCGAGCCCCGCCCCGAAGAAGATCATTTCTTTCCTCCGCATGAAGAATTTAGTTGGCAAGAGATGTTTGGCTTACTTAGCCTATTTTCGTGATACCAGTGTTGACTCTCCGCCCCTGAGTCCGTGCCCGTCATATGTGAGTTCGGGGAGGTCTTTCCTTCTGATTTACTGAGTGTGCCACCGATCACGACATCGATTTTTGCATTGATTTGGATCCGGGCACGCGCATTCCTCCCTATAGGATGGCACCCGCCGAGTTGAGAGGATCTTTTGAGTAAGGGGGTCATTAGTGTTACACCTTGGAAACTTCGCGTCGTTGCATTATGAGTAGACTAACACAAGCCTAAAGTAGACATGAAGTCCTTATAAGGTTAAGAAGGGTATTTGATATCTTTAGGTGCTTCGGGACTTAGAGTTTAGAGTTTAGAGTGAAAGAAGAGGTGCTTCTAAAGATCTCTCCCATCAAGGGTGTTATATAATTTTGGAAGAGGGGAAAGTTGAGTCTGAGGTACCTTGGCCCATTTGAGGTCCTTCGTAGAGTTAGAGATGTTGCTTATGAGTTGGCATTGCCACCGAGCCTGTCAGGTGTTCATCAAGTTATTCATGTGTCCATGCTGAAGAAGTATCATTCTGATGGTTCCTATATAGTTCGTTTGGAATTTGTGTTGCTTGATGAGAATCTGTCTTATGAGGAGGAGCCTATAGTGATTCTGGATAGGCAGGTTAGAAAATTGAGGTTGAAAAAGATTGCTTTGATCAAGGTTTAGTGGAAGCATCATCTCGTTGAGGAGGCTACTTGGGAGATCGAGTTCGATATGCGCGAGAGATATCCCCAGTTGTTTGCTGATTCAGGTACATTTCCCTGTTTCTACTCCTTGTCGCTCGAGTCGAGCGATTGTTTAATTGATATCTGATGTAATGACCCGATTGTTCGTTATAGTGCGAATGATCCTTTTACCCTTGTTGACCCTTCCCTAGGTCATCGGGCGGGTTTTAGAGTGACTTTTGGATGTTTGAGCCTCAAAGTGGGATCCATTTGACCCAAAGTTGACTTTTGAATAAACGGACCTTTTTCAAAATTTCGTCTATTTCGAGAGGTCCGAATAGTCATCTATCACTTAGTAGTATGTTTGGTTTGGTTCCCATTGCACTAGGGAGCGTATGGGAACTTGGCTTTAGGCCATTGGTGGGGTTGACTTGGTCAAATAAACCTCCGTTGGGAATTTCAAGGCCACAGGTGAATTCGTAGCGCACTTTTATGTGGGTGTACATGTTTGTTGGGTATCTATGGTGTCACGACCCAACCTCGTAGGTCGTGACTGGTGCCCAATCTGGACACCCGTATACATACCTTTTAGCTATATGTTCATTTCACAACAACTCAATATGGATATTATAACAACCAAACCATGGTCTCGGAACTATCACATAAATATACATATAAATGCAAGGCGACAAGGCTGCTACCATGATAGAATAAGCATACTGATAACACACACACAACTAATCACGTCTGAATACGACCCACACACATGTCCACAGACCTCTAAGAGTTTCAACAATAAAATATGACGGGACAAGGCCCCGTCGTACCCTTAGTCAACATATGCATATATTTAGATCAAGAAAGATCTATACCAAATCTGGGCACCGGAACAACGGAACTCTCCAAGATAGCAGAAGGGAAATCTTAAGCTATCGGATCACCAAAGCGAGTATCTGCACCTGCGGGCATGAAACGCAGCCCCCCGAAGAAAGGGGGTCAGTACGGAATATGTACCGAGCATGTAAAGCATGAAATACAGTAAACGGGATCATAATTGAAATAAGAGGTACAGAAAATGAGTACAATAACCAGAATACCAAGTACTTGCTTTTGAAACATAACTCATGCACATCAATATCATATGTCAGATTCGGCCCCATTATGGGACTCGGTGAACATGGTCGCCACCCCGTCTCTGGCGCCATAACACAGCATACTCCAGAATATAATATAACTCCGTAACACAGCATAACTCCGTAACACAGCATAACATCATAACACATCATAACACCATAACACAGCATAACTCCAGAATATATGTATATATATTGTACCCGGCCCTTTAATGAGGGAATCGGCGAACAATGCAGTGGAAGTGTGCACGATAACATACCCGGCCCGGGACTCGGTGTAAGATATATTGAGGTATGCACGAGCATAGTAGTGAGAAACTATATGCAATTCAAAACATTTTTAAGGACTCAATAGGATAGTCAACACGAACCATCGTTCGCAATTCCAAATAATAGTCATACCATATACCTTTCGGATGTCCCTGTGGATCATATCAAAATGGAACTTTGAAATCATGTGTACATATCAATATATATAAAACAAAACATATGTTATGGGAATCAAGATCAATAGCCATCCTAGTGGCTCTAAGAATAGGAATTTCCTTTGGAATCGTATATATATCGTATATTCATTTCACAACGATCATGCCAAAAAGAAAGAAGGGTTAGCTTCACATACCTTTAGCGCTTATTCGTCACACAATATGTATACGCTGCCCAATAATACTTCAACCTATATTAAGATGCCAACAACTACGTTTAAGTTACGGGGAGATTCAAAACGTATTCTAACGTTAGCAACTCCTTTCTAGATGTTTAGACGACGTTTTCTCTTGTATACAAACCCACCACATACAACCAATCCAACATCAATAATTATATGTTCAATACCAATCCGGACAGCCCACACAACATTCCAAACAGCCCACATTCATAACATGCAATAACGATTCACATACGGCTACTACATACTCAAGTTACTTCTAATAGTTCTTAGCCTTAACGTTTGCATGTAATAACTTATAACAGCCCATCCAACATACAACACAATGCATAATCTTAATTATCATTAATCTCCCAAGCTCAATAAGAATAACAACAACGTGTCAAAACAGTCCGCACATTACAACACCCAATAATAGTCTACATGTGATTATGACACGTCCAATTTATTCTTGTTAGTCTATAGTCATAACATTTCGTCGAAACGATTCTATAACATCCCAACCACTATGACAACATGATGTATATTCTTAACTATAATTATTTTTTCCAACTTAGCCAAAACAACACGTCCAAAACAGTCCCTAACCAACAACATGTCCAAAACAGTCCCTAACCGACAACATAAAAATGTTCGGAATTCTTGCAAACGTTTACGAACATACTAAGCAAACCACATATGATTCTTACACATTATTTCATGTCTCCTTTTCATATAATTTCAGTAAGTTATGACCAGCTATCCACACGACAAGTACAACATCAATTCATACGCAACTAAGCTACATCGTCATCTCTATAATCCTTACAACAATTCACAAACGACTTTGGTTTCTTCTCCAACCATTAAACACCTTCATTTCCATCATAAAATTCATGACAATAACAATCAAAATATCAAGTAAAATCAGTTCACTAACTTCTTACAAAAACAGTCCATACACGGTTTCAACATGCTTCAACATCACTCACATAAAATCATAGATTCAATTATTTTCATACTAACACAACTTCACCCTTATCCTTCCAATTCTTTTCATTATTTTTACCATGAGATCTATGATAGCAACAACCATAATTATTAAAGAAAATCAGTCCACCATTTCCACCAAAACAGTCCCTACGGCCACAATACCATTCCAACACCAACATTCATGATTTTATGCATGCAATTCATGTTCATCAAGTTATAACCATACTTCAACATCAACATATATAACTCCATGGTTACTATCATGTTCCAACATCAACACACATCATTTCATGCATACAACTTATATTTACACATCTACATCACCCTTAACACATGAAAAAGAAAGTTAGATCTTACCTTGACAACTTGACTTCTCAACTTGGCTAGAGTTTGTGACTTGAAATGATAATGGTTCTTGTTGCTCCAATGACTATCTTCACATTTCTAGGGACCTTCTAAAGGGTTGAAACACCTTGGAAAATAATTTTTGGATCAATACTCAAGGAGCTAAATTTCAGCCCTCTTGGCCGAATGGCTCTCCTCTCCCTCTCTAGGTTTTCTAGTTTTCTTCCTTTGTGTTGTGAATTTGAAATGAATGTATTTGCTGATTTCCTTAGTCATTATTTGGTTAAACTATAATGCCTACAAGGTGGACACATGTTCCACTCATTATAATGAAAGTGTAGTGGATGAATCAACATTAAATGCATATTTGTATGTTTTCCATAATAGCCTTGTTTTAGATGACTTTGAGTCATCTTTTGGACCTTGCATGTTGATGTCCTTCTTGGTTCATTGTTGTCACAAATTTTTGCTTAACACCACAATTAAGTCATTCCTAATTTCCAATAACATTTTTATACTAAGTAAAATTTATAACCGATTAGTTCTAGTTCAGAAATTAAAAATCCGAGGTTTCTATCTCACATCGATTCCTTCGCGAATAACTCAACGTATAAAATACGGGGTCTAACATATGGGGCCTCGGGTGATAGTCGGATTTCGGGATGAGATTGGTCAAAATCCAAAATATTCTGGTTTTGGTGTAGGCGCTATAGTGGTGCCTTAACCGCGGTAGCGGTCATGCTATATAGCACCGGATGGACGGCTATAGCGGACATGGAGTTATTGTGTTTAGCCACTGTAGCGGGTCCCTGCCTCGATAGCGGCATGCTGAATTTTTAATGAAGGCCGCCATGGCGCACGTTCTGGGTGGCGTAGCGCATGCGCTGCAACGGCTCCTTGACTGCTGTAGCCACAATCTTGCAGAATAATTTCTTTTTTCTCAAGTTAAGTCCCTTAAACCCTATTACTTCATCTCATCACTCTTCAAAGCACTCTTTGGGGGAATAGAGCTATTTGTGGACTGATTCTTCTTAAAGGTAAGATCTATGAACCTAGCCTTTGTTATTTGCCTTCCTTGATTCCTATTCCATGCTTAGAATCATTAGAATCTAGATAAAGATGATGAGTCTTTTGCTAGAATTATTGATATGGGTTTAGACTTTTAAAATAGAAATTGGTGGTAAAAATGACTAGAATAACCATAGAGTTTGATGAATTCCTTGTTATTACGCTTATTTCTTCCATTATTAATGGGTAATTTGAGGATTGAAGAATTAGGGTTCATACCCAAATTTGGGGGTTTTCGCTTTAAATCCAAATTAGGCTTAATCTTGAGTTGTTTTAGCAACTGATTAGTAGGTTTGATCACCTAGAACTTGAATTGCATGTTCCATCTTTCAATTTCCTGTTTTACCCTTGTGGGCCCGTTTCCCCAATTTTCTTGGGTTAGAATTTGACCTAGCTAGAAGTATAACAATATGGGTGTTCATTATTCATGGTTTTTAATATAGAATTCGAGTATGAATAGACTTTGAGTACTTGGAGTTACAGAAAGGCAAGGTCAAGGTGTAACGGTTCGAGGCTCCTGTTCGGCTTTTCGAGTATGTTACGGCTTACCTTTCGATTAGACTTTGGTTAGCGGATTATATGTATAGTTAGTGATTATCGGAGAAAGCATGTAAACCTTCGGGTATGAAGTTGCAATGGAAGACTTAGGTTGGTATTGTTGAGAGCCATGGCGTGTTGCCTTATTGTGTTCCATTGTGTTGTTGCTTATTTCGAGTTGTTGGCGCGCTTCCACGTGATTGCTTGTAGAGAATTGATGTTTAGTGATTACTTATGTGTTGGAAAACATATTTATCATGAATCAGGTTGTTATAAAGGAAGTAAGGATTATGACATTATTACTGTAAGTGAGATTTGTGTCCATGTGTGGCACCATTGATTATATATTCTTGTTGGCATTGTTATCAGCATTCACTCATTCATAGATTTATGTTGGGATCGTGTTGTGCACCGCAACACTAACTGGGGTCGGGTTGCACGTACCACAACACTAACAGGGATCTGGTTGCATGTTCCGCAATACTAACTATTGGATCGGGTTGTGCGTTATGCAGCAGGTACATGGACTTAGCGGTCCCCCATGGGTCATGACTGTCGAGGCGACGAGATATTCCGCTCGAAGCGTGTGTGTATCACTTGCATTACTACATTGCATTCATCTCATTCTTATTATTGATATTTTTTGGTACTTGATGATTGAGTCTCGGTTATACTTGTACTTGATAGTAGTTCTTGAGATGTGGGTCGGGATTATGAGCAGACTTGAGGTGTTTGACTAGACTTGGTGGTTTGGTATCGATTATCGGTAATTACATTGTGTTTAGGTCATTCAGATTGTGAGCATGCCTACTTTTTCTGTCTCTTTCTATTTTATAAGATTTTCTAACCGTTGTTGGCCTATGATGTTGTTACACCCCGTATCTTCGAAGAGCACTTATCAAATTTGAAACATAAGTACGTTGAGTTAAGGTTAAGTAAAACCACTTTGGAATATAAGTAGAACGCATTATTAAGTATATTTAATAAGTGAAGGATGTATATAATATATACCGGAAGGTTTTATAAGGAAATGAGTGGAAGAAACGAAGTAGTACGACTTCGGAGAAAGGATGGGTAATGTTTTGTGTGAAAATCTTGGTCCAACTTGGGGGACGCATATCTCTTAGCATATGAAGTTTTTTAAGGTGAAACAACAGCCTAAAATTAAGTTCGTCGAGTCTAGTTTCCAACGCAACAAACTGCTTGTCGATAGGACATCGGAGTAGAGAATTATGGACGTTACAAGTTCGGCTGACAGAGCAGAAACGCGTGCTACAGTACTGCTACAGTACAGACTTGCTACAGGACTGATACAGTAAATTCTACAGTGACCCGACCCAAATTTGACCCTTATAAAAAGGGTAAGACCCTCTTTTTTTTACCAGATTTTAGCCCAGAAATTTCTAGAAATTGAAGAGAGAGAGAGAGAGAGGGAAACAAAAAGTAAGCAATTTTCAAGTGACGGAGTATTAATCGAAGCTCGGATAAACGCATAGATGTGATTCTAATGTGGTTTTGCGGTGGATTCAAGGTGGATATTGAAGATATCACTATTTTAACAAAAACAAGGTATGAATCTCTCCTTATTAATATTACTTTTGGTTTATTTACGAAGATAGAGTGATGAAATGGTTGTATAATAAAGTTGTTGGTTGAGAAATTGGACGAACATCGCGTGGGATGTTTTATTGAATATTTTTGTATTGATGATGATGTTGTTGATGTTGGTGCTGTTGTAGTTGTTGTTTTGTTGGTATTTTGATTTCGGGCTAGGCATATAAACAGGGGAGGTGCTGCCCAAATTTCGGCAAATTATAAGTGAATTTATTTGAACGACTAAGACAAGCGTATACCGATGAGTCTAACGATTGTGTAAATTCTCTCAAATGTAGATTTACGAGTACGGACGAATAAGCGTAGAAAATAGGAGGCCGAATAGGTATGTTAAGGCTCGCCCCTTTCTTTCAAAGGCATGATTCCAATGTTATGACTTTAAAATGTTTCCATATCTTCCTCGTTTTCAAAAGTTAGATGTTTATGACTCCAGGGAATAACCCCTTTCCTAATAATTCATAAATGTTTCCAAAATGTTCGTATTTCCTAAATCAGAGGTTTATGGCTCCGTGAGCTCTTATGATAACAACGATGAACCGTTTTCACAATCATATTGATGATGTCAAAGATGAGAATATTTTCCTACCTTGATTATGATGATGATGATTCCGGGTTTAAAGGTTCCAAGTTTACGATTTCAATGACGATATAAGAATGTTGAGCTATTTCTTGATTTCTCAATTTTAGTCATGGATGATGACTATTTTTAAAGACTCCAAAGTATATGAATTGATGCCTTATGAGATTTATGATCCTATTCTATGTTTTCTCTTGATGTTATTCTTCATTGATAGTTTCACCTTATAATAATTGTTCCTTCAAGGTGAGACAAAGCGACCATGATTACTCCATAATATAATCGGAGGTTACTGACCTTACGTCACTCCGATAGAGGCATAACTTTCCTTAGTGTCTCCTGCATGCTGCTTATATGATATATGTATATGATACATGAACATGATATACGTACATGATACATGAACATGATACATGTATATGAATATGGGAAAGAGGGCCAGAGCGCTATAGACGCGTATCCACCTGATCAGTTGGTATTATATGACATGATATCATCCCGGACGCGGGACATATGTGGCTAAATGGATCGGAGCCGACGCCTCGGCAATATGATATGTTCTATTTTCTATATACATGAACAAGAAATGTTTTTCAAAGAAAGCATTAGTATGGATATATGTATATATGTATATATGTGGATCGGGCTGCACGTTCCGCAGCACTAAGCATGCATGGTATCCGCCAAAAAGGTACTCATATGTACATGTTACTCTTTTATCTTACGATATGCTCTATATTTCCTTTGTGTTATTATTCAAACTATGTATCCCTCATATGTTATTATTCATGCCTTACATACTCAGTACATTACTCGTACTGACGTCCCTTCTTGTGGACGCTGCATTCATGCCCGCAGGATCAGGTAGCCAGTCGGACGATCCAGAGTAATAGGACGTCCCCTCAACAGCAGTCAGTACGCTCCATTGATCCGGAGATACACCCCTTTGGGTATGCTATTCCTTTATGTACATGTATGGGTACGGTAGGGCCTTGTCCTGTCATTTTCACAATTTGTACTCCATAGAGCTCTGTAGACAGTGATATGTAGTCGTGATATTATGCTGCCTCGTCGGCGTGTATTTTTTTGTTCAGTATATATGTGTGGCGGCCAAATCGGCTCACGCTGTTATTCTCTGTGTTTATACTTATATGTATACGTTGGCCGTGAGTTCCCGGTACGGTGTTTCTTATGTTGATTGTTCGGGAGACAGGCCAGCTCAGTTACAGATTATGTATGGGCCCAGGATAGTCAGTGAGAGGTAAATGCAGGCATAGGAGTGCTTGACCAGCAATGGTTGGGCACTTGTTGCGGCCCATCGATTTGGGTCGTGACAAAAGTGGTATCAGAGCAGTTCGTCCTAGGGATTGTCTACAGACCGTGTCCGGTAGAGTCCTTTTTATGGGTGTGAAGCCGGCCACACTTATAAACAGGAAGCTGCAGGGCATTTAAGAATCATTGACCTTCCTTCTGTCTTAGATCGTGTGATAGAGCTAGAGTCTAGGAAAGATTGCTTCTGACCTCTTTTCCTGTAGGTAGGCGCAGACTGACGAGAGATGAAGAGATCAGCTCCAGATAGTGGGGGTGCTAAGAAGGCCCCTAGAGTATCTCCAGGACCCCAGGCTCCAGGACCGAGCAGAAGGAGCCTCAGTTATTATATTGAGACTGATCCCTCGGAGGACCCAGCGACGATCCCTCCAGAGTTCTTGACTCCCAGGGAGGAGGACCTCCCAGAGGACAGCTATGATACAGATCTGTCTGAGTATTTGTCTCGGACACCGGAGGAGGAGATTCCCGAGGTCGTGCCAGCTGCTCCTATGGCAGAGCACTACGTCAGACCAGCCTCCCCGGTGAGTGTTACGGATTACTCCAACCCCCAACCTGGCCGTCGGTAAACCAGGAATTGCCCGGTTATTTATATCCCTCGGACTCAGATGAGAGAGATGATGAAGGCCAGATGAGCGGATGGTGGGTAGATGATGACGAGGAGTACACTTCACCTTATAGTCCACCAGATCAGACTAGAGACCGATCGGCTACAAGTATATGAGTCGTTATTGGAATTTCTATGTATGTGCATTTGTTGTAGATTATTATTTAATAGTGTCGAGCGGAAACCCAAAGAGGTCGATAACCGAGTATTTATAAGTAACGGCGACCAAGGTGTGTTCGCTACCATTGGGAATCTTGAATTTAGGACGGAAAGTAGTCATACATACAGATGAAAGGTGAATATTGAGAGTTAAAAAGGCCAAAATAGTAATTGTGTAGTCGGAAGAGTAAGAGACCCTTTCTAATTCGAAGGGAGATGTGTTACGAGAATGTTTTGGAATCTGTTAAGACTTCAACTTGCTCCATATTATGTGATGAAGGTCATGCGGTGAGGTGGATGCGATTATACCAGCATTAATGCACCAGATTTCATCAGAGTTTCGAGGTTAAGCGTGCTGGATTGAGAGAAATATTAGGATGGGTGACCCCTTGGGAAGTGTACAAAAAGTCCTATAAATTTAGATATAAGAGGCAAATGAGAAGCTAGAGCAGCCTAAGGGAGATTGGAGTATGCGGAGTGATTGGACATCTTGAGAGGTCGCGTAGGATAAGGCGGACTAGACTGGTGAAGAGAAAGAAGGTGCATCACAGCTCTAGAATTAGGGTGAATTTGAATAGCGTTTGGAAAGATTGTGTAAGCGAGATGGTAGTAATTATATATATATATATATATATATATATATATATATATATATATATATGATATCCCATACGTTGCTATATGAGCGGGTATGTGTATCCCAGCAACCGACGTTGCGGTATATGGAAGGCATTGATCGAATAGGGTAACGAAGTTCAAGTGACAAAAAAATAAATGGTACAAATGTTACAAGGTAAGCTGATGCTATTTTCACTACAGGTTAGGCTTGGAGAATTTTAATGTAATGACATCTGGAAAGGAATGAAAGTGAGTAGATGGAAAGTAAGAAGATCAAATGCCGGAAAAAGTAAAAAGTAAGAAACATGAGTGAGTGAATCTTCCAAGAGGGACGACGGGCAAGCACGGGACTATTTGGGTAAAAATTTGAAGGTAGGCATGCGAATTGGATAAAGTGTGGCAGTATGAAACAAAAAAGGAATGTGTAGGGTCAAAGAATAGGCTTCGATAAGTGGGGCTAAAAGGATAGTGACCACGACGAGTAATGTGAAGTAAGAGAAAGAATGATTAAGCCTTGCAACGATGCTAAGAGATTTTCAGCTCTCGAGAGGTATATAAGAGGACAAATGGGTAGTCATATTGACATGGTTGCCTCGGACATGGAGGAGTTCTCTTAAAGGGATGACTTAATAATAGAATGGATTTACGCGTTTAAAGGAATATTTCACAAACTTCAGAGCCGATACTACAAATAACAAGTGAAAAAAAGTGCTCGAGGGGGAAGAAACCCAAGGAAGGTTAAGGGTGAAAGTAGGAAAGGTATACTAATGGGTTGGTCGAAGGAATAGGAGAGCATTTAGGAGTAAAGTAACTAGAAATCTTTAACCATGGGAGCAAGAAGGATACTTTAACGAGTTGGCGGTAGGAAACCGATTACTCATCGAGGAAAGAACGAGAATGATGAGTCGACACAATTGATTAGAAAACTAATGACATGGAATAAGAATTCATGTGAAGACCGAGAGATTTGATCATAGAGGAAATGGAATGAAATGTAAGGAACGTGCATGGAAGATCACTCGGCCGTAGCATCATAAAGATAGATAAAGGTTCGATGAACGAGGATAGAGAGAGTGTAAATTGTAAGAATTCTGTGCTAAGAGCAAAAGTAGCAGAACACTCGAAAAACCTGGATGCACAGTTGCAACACAAACGCGTGGTTAAGAAGAATTACGAGTAAATGCACTAAACGGGTGAAAGGACTGGTAGTGGATGGAAGAGTATGGGATATTGATAAAGCGGTATGGTATAGACATAAATGGAAGAAGAACTCAAGATAAGAAGAATTCTAGATATGTTATAAGCAAAGTCGGGAATAGAAAAAACGAGGAGTAAGGTATAATCGAAGACTTCATAAAGGACGTGGTAAATCTTGATGTCCCCATTACCTACCGTGTCCATAAAACCGTTAGTAAAAAAAAACAGAGGTGTGAAAAGACAGAAAAGAATGCATCGGAATGGGATCTAACCCTTATAAGTATTCCGATTGGATACAAGACTATAACTAGCAAGAAGATAGACAAGTCAGACCATACGATGACGGAACCCCGACCCTAAGAAGATTGTGAAGGGCGGTAGATAATTATCGAAGACGACGGTTACTCGAAGGCTATGGGCGTATAAGGACCTCCTTAATAAGGGGCGGGGGGGGGGGGGGGGGGGGGGAGAGAACATACTAAAATTGAAAGGAGCTATGACGTTTCAAGCCCTAGAAAAGGAGATTTATTAGCTCAGGGCCAGAGTTCGAGGCGTATTGGCATATCGGGAAGGTAACCGAAAGAAATAGAAACGAATTGACAATAAGTGTACCATGAGGCAGACATAGGGAGAAAGTATGGAAGATAACTCAAGAGAGCACTTTACGCCAAGATGAACTACGAAATTTTTAGACCATGATTTGAATCCGTCGTATCGGGCAAAAATTGTGTCGTACCTAAGTATGCAGTAACATGCCCAAAAGGGTAATGAAAAGAGCAACAAATGTCTCTAAGCTAATTTACAAAGGGTTTTAGAGAGGATGACGAACACAAAGAACACTTGGGATGACAATGACAATTGTAATAAAAGGAACAACGATTGGTAGTTTGGAAATTTTTGAAGGAAAGAAAGAACGCTGCTCCAATGAATGGAAATAAAAGAGTTCACCGGATATTAGAAAATAATTCATGGACCACTAATTATACTGAACATGAGAGAATATGCTATGGAATTATATGAACTATCAATGTGAAACTATTCCCAACTACAATTGTAAGAAGGCCACACCGGAAAGCCAACAAGGAATAACGACTGACGGAACGATCGCCTATACAAGAAAATCGAAGATAAGTATACTTGTGTTGCAAGAGAATCATAATCGAAGAATTACCATAGTCCTATGCTTCTGGGATTGTATTGATAGATGTGAGGGAAGGAAGTAAAGAAAAAGTTGTAGCAGGAGCTCAAAGATGTTGCGAAATATGAAATTAGTTGAACTCAGATTATAAGTCTGCCATAAGCATAACTGGACTGCGAAGGATAATAAATGGCAAAGAAGCATTACGTATATACGTATTTCAGATAATGATATAACTGGCCTTAGAAAGGAACATAACCATTACGTTCACTAGAGACACAGTTATGCTGGTTTGGAATGTAAGGGTAAAAGAGATGGCGACGAGGATGTAAGGATTAGAGAGCCTGACTAATGGACAGTGTATATCTAAGATCAATGGGTACAAAAAGGATAGCCCGAGATGGCACCGAAAGAGTAAACGAAATGAGGGGCCGTAGAAAGAGAAAGGTAGCTGTCCACTAACAAGGAAAAAAAGGAGTGAGAAAAAAAGAGTACTTACAGGACGAGGAATAACTATGGCATGGCAAGTCGAAACTACCATAATGGAGAAAGAACAAGAGCGAGATGCTAAATAATTTCCGATTATGTACATGAGGACAAAGAAGTGAAAGAAGATGATTGAAGGCAATAAAAGAGTCAAGAAAGAATGAGAAGAGACTGATCTAAGTTATAGTTTAAGCAAACGGTAATCGGAACCTAAAGGAAAAATAATTGTTCTAACAAATCAAAGATGGTGTCGTGGGTAGGCAATACTGCAACATTCGAGGACGAATGTTTTTAAGGGGGGAAGGACGTTACACCCCGTATCTTCGAAGAGCACTTATCAAATTTGAAACATAAGTACGTTCAGTTAAGGTTAAGTAAAACCACTTTGGAATATAAAGAGCAAGCATTATTAAGTATATTTAATAAGTGAACGGTTTCCGGGTTTAAAGGTTCCAAGTTTACGGTTTCAATGACGATATAAGAATGTTGAGCTATTTCTTGATTTTTCAATTTTATTTATGGATGATGACTATTTTTAAAGACTCCAAAGTATATGAATTGATGCCTTATGAGATTTATGATCCTATTCTATATTTTCTCTTGATGTTATTCTTCATTGATAGTTTCACCTTATAATAATTGTTCCTTCAAGGTGAGACAAAGCGACCATGATTACTCCATAATATAATCGGAGGTTACTGACCTTACGTCACTCCGATAGAGGCATAACTTTCCTTAGTGTCTCCTGCATGCTGCTTATATGATATATGTATATGATACATGAACATGATATACGTACATGATACATGAACATGATACATGTATATGAATATGGGAAAGAGGGCCAGAGCGCTATAGACGCGTATCCACCTGATCAGTTGGTATTATATGACATGATATCATCCCGGACGCGGGACATATGTGGCTAAATGGATCTGAGCCGACGCCTCGGCAATATGATATGTTCTATTTTCTATATACATGAACAAGAAATGTTTTTCAAAGAAAGCATTAGTATGGATATATGTATATATGTATATATGTGGATCGGGCTGCACGTTCCGCAGCACTAAGCATGCATGGTATCCGCCAAAAAGGCACTCATATGTACATGTTACTCTTTTATCTTACGATATGCTCTATATTTCCTTTGTGCTATTATTCAAACTATGTATCCCTCATATGTTATTATTCATGCCTTACATACTCAGTACATTACTCGTACTGACGTCCCTTCTTGTGGACGCTGCATTCATGCCCGCAGGATCAGGTAGCCAGTCGGACGATCCACAGTAATAGGACCTCCCCTCAGCAGCAGTCAATACGCTTCATTGATCCGGAGCTACACCCCTTTGGGTATGCTATTCGGTTATTTACATGTATGGGTACGATAGGGCCTTGTCCTGTCATTTTCACAATTTGGACTCCATAGAGGTCTGTAGACAGTGATATGTAGTCGTGATATTATGCAGCCTCGTCGGCGTGTATTTTGTTGTTCAGTATATATGTGTGGCGGCCAAATCGGCTCACGCTGTTATTCTCTGTGTTTATACTTATATGTATACGTTGGCCGTGAGTTCCCGGTACGGTGTTTCTTATGTTGATTGTTCGGGAGACAGCCCAGCTCAGTTACAGATTATGTATGGGCCCAGGATAGTCAGTGAGGTAAATGCAGGCATATGAGTGCTTGACCAGCAATGGTCGGGCACTTGTTCCGGCCTATCGATTTGGGTCGTGACAGATGCCCACTCAGTAAGTGTTGTGTACTGATTCTACCTTGCTGCATTCTTTCTGAGTGTAGTATTTGTGACTGGATCAACTTCTGTGCCCCGTGACTGAGTCCCGAGGCTTTTTGATGATTATTCCAGGGTGACCATTGGATGGATTCGCTGCCCGGATGGATCTTCTTAGTTACTTGTCTTATTTTCTATTCTGAGATAGTATTATATTATTAGACATGTATTCATATTCAGGCTCAGAGTATTTGTGGTAGTATCTGTTGTACGGCCTTAGACAGATTCCTAGGGATTGATGTATTATTTCCGCACTTATTCACGATCTTTATTATTATCTACGTTTGAGACTTATATTCGTTTGTCTCGATTAATTTTTTGTGTTGAATGAAATGGGAAAGGGTTTGCCTACCGAGGTGGAAAATGGGATGTGCCCGCACGATTCCCCAAGTTGGGGCGTGACAATATGTAATAAAAACCTATAAGAACTAAACTCGTTTTAGTAGGACCAAAATAGTAGTGACTCTACTTGGGAGAATTAAACTCATTTTAGTAGGACCAAAATAGCAGTGACTCTACTTGGGAGAAATCCCGAGTGTGTCTTGGTCCGATAATAAAGTGAGTTTAACACTTATACAGAGTTTTTAAACCAAAAATCCCCTATCCTAAGGGGGCATTTTGCCGAAATTTAAACTTTATGATAATAATGACATTTTGTGATAAATTAAACACCCTTAAGCAAATATTTACAATAATCACACACCAAAGCTTGTAGGTCAACCATATTTTACGGATCCTTAATACTAGGGTGCTTAAAACCTTCCCTTGGGGATCACCAAAACCCTTACCTCGAACTCTGGGCTAAAAAGGATTTTTCTCTTGTTTGATAAATACTTTTAAACCCGGTTTTCCTAATTTCCCTTTAATAAATTAGGTGGCGACTCTAAAAATACTAAAATCCATTAAGAGGACCAATAACCTCTTAGTAGCTTTTATGCACCCGCGTAAAAGTGAACCGTAACAATCACACTAAGGGAGCCAACACATAAACATATAAAGAGAATAAGAAACAAATAGATATATGAGTGCATGAATACAATGCAATGGCCAATATCAAACCTGGCACACACACGCTAGGGGTCATTCCATCTAGTCGTGACCCATGGGGGAATCATGAGATCCTTATATCTTTCACTGTACTGCCCGAGATCTTTTCCGTTCGGACTGTGACCACTAACTATACAGCCCGACTTGACCTCCGAACTGTGAGACAGTCACTGTACCACTCGACTTTTTCGTCGGACAATGAGAATAATAACCTTACCTAATTCTGGTTCTTATATCATCTCATATATTTCCTTCATAACAATTTATCCATATGAGCATATAAATGGAAAATGAATGCAACAGTGTAACAATTCATGCCAACAGCATTATAGACTTGAAGTATGAATATGCGTAATCAATGAGATTCATGTACCAACTCATAATTCTAAAGCAATCCCCTTTCATAATTATACGAGACATGGAACGACGAGGTAAACAATCCAATTAAAAGTATAAGTCAAATCACGGCTATCATAGCCCACATAAACAGAAATCATACCAAACCAGTGGATTTATCACCACAAGCACGCTCGAAAGCCCAACATGCTTCCCTGTCGTCCTAACTATCCAACAATATACACCGGTTCCCACCCAAGTGCTTTTTGTAATAACAAAGGTGGGACCCTCATCACGCCCCAATACCCCTTCAACATTTATAAGTTATATAAGCCCTCCAATCGGAGTTTAAAGAATAAACCATAACCTATCTCAAAAATAAGCTGGGGCCATGAACGCTCAAACCAAATATTTACCCTTTCGAACAATCGAAGTCTAACAAGCATAAATTCTATGTCAAAATACGAATCTAAGGATACTCAATAAATCGTAAGAGGTTTAGGGTCCAAAAAGTCAACCCAAAAACCAAATCCAAACCCCGAAAGCCAAAAAGGTTAAAAAGGTAATTTATCGTGAAATTGAACTCAACATGATCAAATTAGTAACCTATATGGTCATACAAACCCAACAATACCCATATTGTTATACTTAAATTGAAACCCAAAAATGAACCCAAAAAAACCAACCCTGAACCTCAAGGGCAAAACAGGAAATTGAATGTAAAATCATGTCACCCATAGTCTAGACAGTCCATAGCCTAAATTTAATGAGAATCTAACCACAAATTAGCCTTCAATTTCACTATTTAGTTAAAAAAAAACCCAATCTATAGAAAAACCCTTGTTTTCCTATGTGGGTTCATGGATTATGAAGGTAATTGGAGGATGAAATCATGTAAGTCTAGAAGAGAGTTGTAATTTTACCCCCCATAAAGAGTCTTGAATTTGGAGCTTGGAATCACCCAAAACCGAGCTCTAGAACTTAAAAATATTTGAGAATGAAGTTTCCATTTAAAAATCAGAATTAAATCATTGTTTCAGTGATTTCCTTCATCGCGATTGTGGAGCCAACTCGCGATCGCGATTACGCGCTACTCGGCCCAAAGGACTTGGCCTTTGCAAACGCGAGGCGTCGCATCTGGACAAGCCCAAACTCATAGTGAATATGAGGAGGCCCACGTGAACATGACCCTCGCGAATGCGGTATCCCCCTCGCGAACGCGAAGTAGAAAACCAGCAAAACTGAACCAAAAAAATTTTGTTTTTCATAAACTCGAAACTGATACCCGAAACCTCCCGGACACAAACCAAATATGTAGACTAAGTATAAATGATGCTATGAACTCGCTAGCACACTCGGATTTACCAAAAGAGGTCGTCTTGACCCGGGGTTGACAATGGTCAACTCCAAAACATCGAAAACTCAAAATTCCAACCAAGGACCTAAATTACACCCGAACGCCTCGTGACCCGAACCAAATGCTCAACTAAGTCATAAATGATGTTCCAAACCTAAGGGAAATGATGAAACTCTAAAAATGATAAGAATACCCCCAATATTGACTTTGTCTACTCTTGTCACTTCTTTAACTTTGAAATCTCTAAAATCCTCGAAACTAACCAAAACCCGTCTGATTTTCTCGGGAACCGGATCACTCATCCCTACAAGTCATAAATACAGAAAAGACACTACGAGAAGGTATTTGGGATAAAATAGGTTAATAAGCCTAAAACGACCGAACGTGTCGTTATATCATATATCAATTAAACAAATGTTCGTCCTCGAACGATAAAGAAACGAAGGGAAAGTACCTGAATCGATAAAGAGCTAGTGGTACCTATTATGAATATCTGCCTCGGTCTCCCATGTAAACTCCTCAACTAGGCGGTGTTTCCATTGAACCTTTACTGAAGCTATCTCTGTTGATCTCAACTTCCAAACTTTCCTATCCAAGATTGACACCGCTCTTCCTCAAAGGACAGATTTTGATCAAACAACACCGAGTCCCAATGAATTATATAAGACCCATCTGAATGATATTTCTTCAGCATGGAAACATAAAGCCCAAAGTGAACACCCGCTAAACTTGGCGGCAATGCCAACTCGTAGGCTAACTCACCAACACGCCAAAGAATCTCAAAAGGACCAATGAACCTCGGACTTAACTTACTCTTCTTCCCAAATCTAATCACACCCTTCATGAGAGAAACCTTCAATAGAACCTGATCACCAACCATGAACTCCAGATTGCTAACCTTCCACTTCGCATATTCCTTTTGCCTACTCTAGGCCTTAAGAAGCTTTTCCTGAATCAACTTCACCTTATCCAAGGAATCCATCAACAAATCAGTACCCCAAGGTCTCACAAAGAATGCATCAAACCAACCAATCGGAGAGCGACATCTCCTATCCGTACAAAGCCTCAAATGGTGCCATATCAATACTCGAGTGGTAACTGTTGTTGTAAGAAAACTCTACCAAGGGCAAGAACTGATCTCAATGACCACAAAAAGGAATCACTCAAGACCATAAGATGTCCTTGAATAGTTCTCTCGGACTGACCATCTATCTGCTGGTGAAATACGGTACTAAGATCCAACTGGGTGCCCATCTCCTTTTACAAGGTCCTCCAGAAATGAGAAATGAACTGAGTGCCTCTATTTGAAATGATAGAAATGGACACTCCATGCAACTGAACAATCTCCCTAATGTAGATCCTTGCTAACTTCTCCAAATTGTAGGTTGTGTGAACCAAAATAAAATGCGCGAACTTGGTCAAGCTGTCCACAATAACCCAAATAGTATCAAACTTACCCAAAGTCTTCGGTAGACCAACCACGAAGTCTATAGCTATCCTCTCTCACTTCCACTCTGGAATAGGCATCCTCTGAGTCGTTCCACTATTTCTGATGTTAACACATAACCTGCTGGCAATTCAAACACTGGGATACATACTCCACTATATCTCTATTCATCCTACCCCACCAATAATGCTGCTTCAAATCATGGTACGTCTTCGTAGCTTCAGGATGGATGGTATACCTAGAACTATAAGCCTCTTCCATAATCAACCTAATCAAACCCCCCACATGAGAAATGCAGACACTCTACTTTATCCTCAAAAACCCTTCGCCATCAAGAATTGTTTCCTTCGTCTCCTCTCACAAAATCTTACACAAATTCACATCCTCAAATTGTTGTGCCTTTATTTGTTCCAAAAGTGAAGACCCCGCCTTTACATAAGCCAGAACCTTACCCGGTTCGGGAATATCAAGCCTCACCCTACTATTAGACAAAACTGAACCTCTATAGCCAAGGGTCGCTCCTTAACAACCAAACGTGCCAAGCTACCTATACCCATCGCCTTCCACCTCAACACATTCGCTACCACATTAGCCTTTCTTGGATGATAAAGAATGGAAATGTCATAGTATTTGAGCAACTCCATCCACCTACATTGCCTCAAATTTAGATCTTGCTGATTGAACACATGTTGAAGACTATGATGACCTGTGAACACCTTACAATGAACTCCATTTAGGTAATATCTTCAAATCTTCAAGGCAAAAACTACCACTTCCAACTTCAAGTCATGAGTGGGGTAGTTCTTCTCGTGCACCTTCAACTATCTCGAAGCATATGCTATCACCTTACCCTCTTATATCAACACACAGACCAAACCAATCTGAGAAGCATAACAATAAACTGTAAAATCCTTTCATCCACTGGTAAAGCTAAGATCAAAGCCTAAGTCAATAAAGCCTTAAGCTTTTGAAAGATCTCCTCACACTCATCAAACAACTGAAAAGCTATATTCTTCTGAGTGAAATGAGTCAAATGGGAAGCAATAGATGAGAACCCCCTAACAAATTATTCATAATAACTCACAAGACCCATAAAACTCTGAACCTCTATCTTGGAAGTAAGCCTAGACCAATCTCTAACTGCCTCAATCTCTTTTGGATCCTTTACCCAAGTGCAGCCTCGCTGTGAATCAGAAAATTTATATTCCCAATTTGAAGCCATTTCCTTTCATTCACCAAAATTGATACCTAGAAAGTTTTGTGGGCAAATGTGCGGAGCTTTTTGAGATTCTTCCATTGGGTAAGTCTCCTATATTCCTTTTATGTTAGAATTACCTTTTGATTTAGGTAAATCATGTTAGAAACCATGTTCTATGTTGGGGTTTTTGGCTTATTGTCACGACCCAACCGGAGGGTCATGACGGGCACCCGGAGCTAACCTACCCGGGCACCTCTCATCATACTTTCACAACCATAAATAGGTGAGCCACATGGCAAACTCTCAATCTGTGCATCAATAATACAAATCCTCTCGGGCAAGAGCATTTTCATATCAACATCAACAACTATGCCCATATCCATATACACAAGCTGACGAGGCTAACAAATGATATACAAAATGTGAGCGGACAAGGCTAAAAGACATCTAACTATACATAACTGTCCGCGAGCCTCTAAGAAGAACGTGTAACAAGCCCCCGCCATGCCCACATGTATATACACAAAAGAATAGTACTAACAGTTGTAGCTCCGAATCAAATGGAGCTCCTCTAAGCAGTCTCTAGATAAGCAGCCTAAGGATCAAGTTTATCTCCCTGTCCACCTGCGGGCATGACGCAACGTCTACAAACAAAAGGACGTCAGTAGGAACAATGTACTAACTATGTAAGGCATAATCAATAGCAAAATAGAAGCATGAAAAGTAATATAAGATGGAAGATCCATAGGGATGATAGAGCCTTTTATACCTTTAGCGATGTTCATCATATTTACTTACCCTTTTTCTAATGGAAACCTTCCATTACATACACTTACATATATAGTTGTACTAGACCCGACCATGACAAGGCTCGATGTTATACATACCTGGCCCTACCAAGGCTCAGAGTTATCCGCACCGAACTGCAGTGGTGCGCGCGTAATAGATATCATACCCAGTCATATAAGCTCGGTGTTATTAATATCCATATGAATCTACATTTAAAAGGGTTCATACCAAGGTTAAGTCTTAAAGACACTCTTAAGTCAAACTAGAATAATTCATAAGCTAATGAAAGTTAGGCAGCATTTACCCTATTTCATCGACTTCCACCATATGGCAAAACAACTACAATAACATCCACAATATCATAATCAAGTAGTCATATTCCATTAAGTCTCAAAATTCATTCTCACATTAAACTTATATCAACAACTTCACACCAACCCTTTGCACAATTGTATACAACACTTCCTGTCATCGTTATTACCCTTCATAACGAGTTTATACTCATAACATTCTAACAATGATAACCTAAGTTAATTTACTACTCAAAATATCATGAAATCCACATTTAAACTCCCTCTTCTACTTTTTACCTTCACCCAAGTTATTCAACAACCAAGCATGCCTAAAACCATGAAATAGACATGAAAACTAACCTTTTATCTCATAGGAATAAGCTTTGGATCAAGTTACCAACTTGTATGAAAACCCTAGCTTCAATACCAAAGAAATTCTTGAAGTCTACCAACCCTAGTGAACCTCCCAACACATGGATATCTTGATTCTTGCTATTTGATCTTTTATTGTCTTGGGTTTGAGTGGAATATGCTTGGGAGAATGTTCTAGAGCTTTTAAGAGTTTGGGGGAAGTGGGAAATGAGAAAATAGAACAAGGGTCGTCCGTATAAAAAAAGAGAAAAAAACTGACCCGACCAATTATGCGGCCACTTATACGGTCCGTATAAATGGACCGTATAATCCCACCATGATTTTACCCCTCTATGGAATGGTTATACGGACCATTTATACGGGCTGTATAACTTATACGGTCCGTATAAGTGGTCGTACAACCCAAAAATTTCCGAAACTTTCTCTCGTTGATTCATTCAATCTCCAATCCTTATGGAACCGTATGGACACTTATATAACACTTAATTAACCATCTAAGAGGCCTTATAGCCCCTCCTCAAGACATTACTAAATAAATATTAGCTCAATCATCGTGAAAACCTTTCCAAACATGACTTGCATTCCACTTTCTTTGACAGACTTAGTTTCACTTATTCATATGGCTTCAAAATCTTATGGTGCGCACTTTAAAGTTATCAAATTCTCCCCTTAGTATCATAAGGACTTCATGTTCACGCCAAGCTCGTGTTAGTCTACTCACAACGCAATAATCCAAAATCTCTGAGGTGTAACAGTTATAAACCCTAAAGTGATTTTATAAACCATCTTCTACTTAAATTGAGTTTTGTTGGGAAATTTCTTACATTCTAATCATTTAAATCTTTGGGTAACCTAATTTTCCCATAAATTTTTATTTTGCCATTATGGACTCAGTGTCACATTTTAAGGTCGTTATGATTTCAGTTGGTATTATGGCATTATGGGCATCTTAGCTTCATCATTCAATGTAGATTACCTAATTGTGAGACTTTGATCATTTAGACGCTATTCGGAAGGAAACGGCTCAAGCGGATTAGTTCGTGGCACCTGTTCGACCTTCGAGGTAGGTTACGATTTACTTATGTCTAGACGTCGGTTAGCTAATCGTATATGTATGGTAGTTATTGATGGGGAAAGCATAATAGACCTTCGGGCATGGTGTGGTGTTGTATTCCGATTAGGTTGTATTGTCAGCTGTTATGTGGGCTTATGATGTGGCGTGATTTTACGCCACAATCGATGCTTTTTGGCTATAATTTTTACTTGTTTTTAAGCAAGTCTATGTGATTTTACGTGGTTTTTATTATGTTTCAGGTAATACGAGGTCCCTAGGGCCTAAGTGTAGAAAACAAGCAAAAAAGATGGAAAAAAGTTGATCACTGGAAACTAATGGAGATTCTGGAAATTTTGGTGAAAAATAACTCTGCGCGTTCGCGTCCACGCGCCGAAGTAACTCTACGCGTTCGCGCATGTATCCCACGCATTCGTGCTGAAGTAAAGAGAAGTGGTGCTGACGTCATCAACGCGTTCGCGCAGACAAGTGGCGCGTTCGCGTTGAAGGTTTTCAGGCCCAGTCCGAACAGAACTTGGATTTTGACGATTTTTGCTATTCCAGTTCTTTTAAAAAGCCAACTGTAAGCATTGTAAAATTATCTTTGGCATAAAACACAAGTTTGGAGGCTAGGGTTCCTACGTATATTTTCTT
Organism: Lycium barbarum; assembly: GCF_019175385.1. Taxonomy (NCBI): domain Eukaryota; kingdom Viridiplantae; phylum Streptophyta; class Magnoliopsida; order Solanales; family Solanaceae; genus Lycium; species Lycium barbarum. Next base: position 80,580,524 of record NC_083340.1, on the reverse strand, counting down.
TCTTTTATTCAAACCTTGTTTATGGGAATTTCTTGGTGACAATTAAGATTGATACTCTTGTTGTGCTTATTTATTCATCGACATTATTTATATTCAAGTAAGTTCTTGTTATTTTAATTATTCTTGTTCTTCAACGTTTCTCAAGGGAGTAGCTAACCCTAGGACTCACCCATTTATTTTGTTTGAAACTCAGAAGAGGAAAAACGGGATTGGAATAGAATAATTAACATGAATTTGGGGCGTTAACCCTCATCTAATGGAAATTGACCTAGGAATAGGCGATACCACTTGTAGCCATATTCGGGTGTTCTTAATGCTCCTAATTGCTTGAGGGATCTTCAATTGGGTAGTCTAGTTAATCTTCGGGAGAAGTTAATTTAGAGTCATTATCCGAGGCTAAATAACATTAACTTGCTATTATTTATAATTCGTGAAATATATTGGATCGTTACTTGAGAAGTAGTTTCCTTTATTCCATTCTTGTTGCCATTGATCACTTTACTTGCTTTCTAGATTAGAATTTATATTTTCGTATTTTATCAAAACCTTATCAAAAACCACAATTGATGTGTTCGGTCTAGCTATTGTTGGTGATAATTCCTAATCTGCTTAAATCGCCTACATATTGTTCTCTGTGGGATTCGACCCCAACCTTGTTGGGTTACTATATTTGACAACGTCCGCGTTATACCATTAATAGGTGTAATTTGAGCGTATCAAATTTTGGCACCGTTGCCGGGGAACAATTGGCGTATTTTGGCTAATCTAGGAAATAAGCTGACTTGCTTTGAACCGAACCTGTGAATACTTGTATAGTTGTTTTCTGTATGTTATTTTAAATAAAAAAAAATGGCATCTTTCCATGAAAACTTGTTTAGTAGTGATTTTTATTGTGAGCATGGCCAAATTGGTGAGTTCAAACTCATGATGGAGTGTCTGCTAGGTGAGGGTAATGAAAATCAAAAAGCCTTAGAAGAGTACTTGGAAACTAGTCTCCAACTTGGGTTGGTGACAGAAGAAGAAAATCCTCCATTGGCAAATCATTATGAACTACCCAATGCTCAAGATGAAAGGGCAAATCATGAAGATGATTTTATTGGGAATGCCAAAGAAAAAAATGAATTGGAGTCAACCATTGTTCTGAAAAATATGGTTGGTGTTGACTCCAATCCGGGGGGAAAAGAGAATGTCGTAATTCAAGAAGTTCAAGAGCCTTATATTTTGCAATTTGAAAAATCAAGAAGGCACCATGACATCCCTCACTTGAAAGCCAAGAAGTGTAAGATGAAAAATATTATGCTTGGCTTGTTCATCTACTTACCACCCCCCGCTGCTCGTGGTCACAAACTTGAATCCAAGTTGGGTGCCCAATTCATAAGCTCCAAATGGCGAGAAAAGCGGTAAATTTGGTAAACGTCGTGCCGCGACATTAAATCAGGCGCTTGGTGGGAGGCAACCCATCATTTATACATTTTTAGAATAGTTATTTTATTATTTTTGCTTATTTAAAAAAAAACCATCTGGAAAAATGGGGTTTTATATACCTCTGCGCGAACGCGATGAACAAAACAAATCAAAGAAAAATTGGTCAGCGCGAATGCGCCAACACGGTATTCCCAGTTACAAAACAGAAGCAAAACAGAAGCAAACGGGGTATAACCCCCATTTCCCTCAATTTTCTCTCACTTTTTCTCTCAAACCGAACGTCAAATTTTAAGAAAAAATCTTCAACTTGCAACCACAAGGTATGTGATTCTCTCATTCTCTTGTTCATAGGGTTGTTTTTTATCATCCTTTCATGTTAGAAATTGTGGAAGACAATTTTGACTTTCACTTGTTTAAACATAAAAATTTTATGAAATTGCTGAATTTTCTGTCATGTAAATTGTTGATAGTTGTTGAGTGATGTGAGTTGAGAGTTGGGTGTTGATGTGTGCAAAAGATGGGGCAAAATACATGCTTAAAATCGTTAAATCGAAGCCCCAAAAATCATGCCCATAACCTGTTTGTGGAAATGTCTTCTGAAAATCTGAACCGACTCAGCGCGATCGCGCCGAGACCAAGCGCGAGCGCGCAAAAGTAAAAAATGGGAAATGGCGCGAACGCGCCTCTTCATTGCGCGAACGCGCTGAAGGAAAACTGGCTGTGCACAAATAGAATGCTCGCACAGAGCTGCTCGAAACTTTTGCGACCAATTCCTTTGGCCTAATTGCCTCATTATACATTGTTTTAGGTATTCATATGTGTGCTCGACATGTGTGTTCATTTTGTAGGTACTTACACTTGAAAAATGGCTACAACATCCAATGTTGCCCAAGTGCCCTTGATTGAATACTATGATACTACCACCTTTCAGTCAGCAAAATGTTCGAAGCTCTATGATAGACTGCTGGGAAAGAGCTTCATCGAAGAGAGGGGCATTGTAACAGAAAATTTGGAAGAAGAGATGCTCGAGTTCTATGAACGGCTGGTAACAAGCAGATGGATACGTTTTGCGGATGAACCAATCAAGGCAAATTATACCCTTGTGCGGGAATTCTATGCAAACGCTGCAGAGGCCGACATTACAGATCGGGCTATTGTCAAAGTCAGAGGCGTAGATGTCCTGTGCAATGCTTCTCGAATCAATGCCTACTACAATCTGCAGGATGGTGATAACAGTGAGATGGCGCAGAGGTACGAACAAATGCGGCAACAATGGTTTGTGACCCACCTCCACGGTGGGGAGCAACCAAAGTGGTTGACCACAATGCAAAGAAAGATTGACTCCACAGAGTTCACTGCTGAGGCCAAAACTTGGCTAGATATTGTGACATCTAGGGTGCTGCCTTCTAAACATGATTCAGAGGTGCCCCTTGATAGGGCTAAACTAATTTGTGCTGTGATGGAAGGGTTGCCTGTTGATGTGGGGAGGCTAATTATGCGCGAAATACAGGAGGTGGTGCTTGAAAGGACTAAGAGTCTATTCTTCCCGTCATTGATCACTTATTTGTGCTCCACTGATGGGGTGCCCACGAGGCTAGGTGACAAAGAAAAGGGGCCCGGCGGACCAATTCATCCATTGAAGAAAAGGGGGCCCCGTAATGCGCAGAAAAAAAGGAAAATTGATGTAGCAGCCCCTTCATTTGGGCAGTTCACCTCTAATGCATCGGTCTCGACTGATGGGGCGCCTGCTCCTACTCCAGCTATACCAATCTTGCCACTACTGCAAGAGGCTGCCAGGCCTTTTCAGTATATCTCCACCCAGGTCCGTCGGGTGGACACTCGGATTCAGCAGCTAGTGGCTAGTCTCCCTTCGGGTCCATCTTGAGAGGGCACATCTACAGCTCCTTTTGGATCTGATGGTCCGACATTAGCAGGGGTAGTGGAGGAGCTGAAGCATATAAAGGAAAAGAAGGTAAGATGGAGAGGAGGCAGAAAAAGGCAAGAGAGCACGCCAAAAAGCAAAGAAAGTTTTTGAACAAGATGATGAGTATTCTAAGGAGTGTATACGGAGCACAGAATGAGGAGGAGGAAAATGAGGAAGATTTTGTCCTGCCAGAGCCCAACAGCTCCAGCTCCGAGGGTGAGCAGAGATGACTATAGCACTCAGTACTAGCAGGTATGCCTAAGATTTTTTGTATGCTCTTGTTGTGCAGTGAGGACACTGCAAAATTTTTTAGTTGGGGGTGGCTATCTGGTATTGTTGTAATGTACATATGTGTTTTAGGACCCCCCCCCCCCCCTCGGCTTTTCTTTGCCAGAGTTCTTTTCCTGAGGGGCTTTATATTTTTTTGTTGAAACTGGCATGTTTAAGGTGTTGCTTAGGTTGAGTAGAATAATTTTGACTTATTTGGTGTTACTGTGTAACTGTTGGAATGTGTTGTGGTTTGTTGAAAATTTTGGACCCCTCCGAAAATTTTGAAAAAATGCATACTTAGAACAGTTATTGTTTGACATGATTGATTCTTTATATGACATTGTAATTGTTGGGGTATTGTATGTGATAAATAACTACTTATGAGGTCACAAGTGTACAAATAATTGTCCTTATGCCAATGTGTGTGTGAGTTGTTAGTTTAATTCTGTTTAAGCATGTATAATCTAGAACTTGTCTTGTTGGTCTTGTTTGATATCCGAAATTTAGTTTGGTTGTGAAATGATCTTAGGATTTCTTTGTGTAAATAGTCACTTTGCCTAATTAAGCCGTACCAAAAGCTAAAAATATCACTAGTTTCCCTTTTTGAGCCTTTTGACCTTTTTCTTGGCTAGCCGAATGAAACCTCGCCCGTTGTGCAATTTATCCATCTTCGCACCCGTTCCCTCCTTGATGCTACTAGATACATGAGGCAAAATGCCTAAGTTGGGGGTGAATTAAATGTGGAGTAGATGTTAAGAACATAAGTTGGGGGTGGTGGAGTTTGCTAGGAGAGAGTCGATGTGGTAGTTGCATATATATGAAGAAAACAAAATCAGAAAATTGAAACACAAAAAGAATTTGCTACTTGGATAGGAATAAAACCACATCGAGGTCGAAAACTTGAAAGAAAATAAAGGGGTTGGAAAGAAAAGAGGCGAATCAAGGTAAAGAGATGTTGTAGTGTCAAGAAGGGTGAGTCACTAATATCCAAAAAAGTATCCTACCCGTCCCTAAGCCTACATTACAAGCCGAACAATTCCTAATGTGATCACAACCGAACGAGCCTAGGATGAGAACATAGAAAATAAGGGCAAGCCTATGGTATTTGCATGTGTAGATATGAATTTCTTTGTGAGTGTGTGTGTTTTCTCTTCTCTTTCATCTTCGTCCCATTCTTGTTGTATATATGTGTGTTGGGACATTTTTTGGTCTATGTGAGAGCATAAAGATGAGAATTGAGCAAAATAAAGTGACCGCCTAAAGCAGCGTTTGTGTGCAGCATAATATGTTCGATAATGTAATGTCATGCATTGAAGCTTCATTGTTAGTCATAGTGTTCCTGAGTTGTGTATATTGCTTTAAAATAGAAAATGGGGGGGTCCTTGGAAGAAAAACATGCATGCCGATGGTTCAGAGTCAAAACCAATGTGGACATTGTTATTCTATGATATCTAGGTGTTAGATTGAGTCATTGTTTTGTATGGCTTGCTTGAGGACAAGCAAATACTTTAAGTTGGGGGTGTTGATGTGGCGTGATTTTACGCCACAATCGATGCTTTTTGGCTATAAGTTTTACTTGTTTTTAAGCAAGTCTATGTGATTTTACGTGGTTTTTATTATGTTTCAGGTAATACGAGGTCCCTAGAGCCTAAGTGTGGAAAACAAGCAAAAAAGATGGAAAAAAGTTGATCACTGGAAACTAATGGAGATTCTGGAAATTTTGGTGAAAAATAACTCTGCGGGTTCGCGCCCACGCGCCGAAGTAACTCTACGCGTTTGCGCATGTATCCCATGCGTTCGCGCTGAAGTAAAGAGAAGTGGTGCTGACGTCATCAACGCGTTCGCGCAGACACGTGGCGCGTTCGCGTTGAAGGTTTTCAGGCCCAGTCCAAACAGAACTTGGATTTTGACGATTTTTGCTATTCCAGTTCTTTTAAAAAGCCAACTGTGAGCATTGTAAAATTATCTTTGGCATAAAACACAAGTTTGGAGGCTAGGGTTCCTACGTATATTTTCTTTCTTTTATTCAAACCTTTTTTATGGGAATTGCTTGGTGACAATTAAGATTGATACTCTTGTTGTGCTTATTTATTCATCGACATTATTTATATTCAAGTAAGTTCTTGTTATTTTAATTATTCTTGTTCTTTAACGTTTCTCAAGGGAGTAGCTAACCCTCGGACTCACCCATTTATTTTGTTTGAAACTCGGAAGAGGAAAAACGGGATTGGAATAGAATAATTAACATGAATTTGGGGCGTTAACCCTCATCTAATGGAAAATGACCTAGGAATAGGCGATACCACTTGTAGCCATATTCGGGTGTTCTTAATGCTCCTAATTGCTTGAGGGATCTTCAATTGGGTAGTCTAGTTAATCTTCGGGAGAAGTTAATTTAGAGTCATTATCCGAGGCTAAATAACATTAACTTGCTATTATTTATAATTCGTGAAATATATTGAATCGTTACTTGAGAAGTAGTTTCCTTTATTCCATTCTTGTTGCCATTGATCACTTTACTTGATTTCTAGATTAGAATTTATATTTCCGTATTTTATCAAAACCTTATCAAAAACCACAATTGATGTGTTCGGTCTAGCTATTGTTGGTGATAATTCCTAATCTGCATAAATCGCCTACATATTGTTCTCTGTTGGATTCGATCCCAACCTTGTTGGGTTACTATATTTGACAACGTCCGTATTATACCTTTAATAGGTGTAATTTGAGTGTATCAGCTTATCGCCATATTTGTGATATTTATGTATTTGATGTGATTATCTCTGTCTTCTTATATCTCACTTGTCTTATTAAATGAGAAAGGATAATATGGATGAACATATGTTTGAATTATATTTCATGTTAATCCTTATGGGGCCTACGATATGTGATATTGATGAGGTTGATACATGCATGGCATGCATTCCATTTTTCTGGTGACCCTAAATTGTTGTGATTTCTGTTGAAATGATGATAAGTGAGAGAGTGGAGCCTCTGAGGTATTTTCCTTAGAGCATAAAAGAGAAAGAGAGTGTCTGTGATCTGAGGTTATTACCGGAGCGAAAGAGATTGCTCGTGATCCGAGGTATTTTTCAGAGCGGGGTTGGTACATGGACTTCGCGGGTCCCCAATGGCTATGTGACATTATCCTTAGCATGTGTGTACGGTACAGAGAGGAGGCCTGGGGGCACTGCATAGCATTGCATCTTATTCCATATCATCGCATGATACATTTACTCATTGATTTCTTGATTGATATTTGGAGTTGTTGCTTGTTTATAAAGATTTTTCTTAATGATTCAATGGACTTGAGGATTAGAGACTTCACCTAGGCTTTCAACTTGAGGTTATTGAGATCAATGGTGTTTATCATTACTGTGAGATTTACTTAAATAATGATTGTGTTTGTGCTTGACTGTTTACCTACTCTACTTGTTAATTTCTATCTATTTATATTCGTGAACTAATCGCTTTCGGCCTATGATACCTACGAGTACGTGTGTTTGTATTCATACTCTTGCTGCACTTTTCTTTGAGTGTAGAGTTCATTGCTGGTTCCAGTTCCCATCCTCGTTAGTGATTTTGAGGCCCCTTGCCAGAGATTCCAGGGTGAGCCACTTGCTAGATTTGCAGCCTGGAGACTCCTCCTTATATCTGTCTTCCTTATGCTCAGACAGTGATTCTTATGTTTATGAGATTTTTACTTTAGTAGTCAGACTTGTTTTAGTGATAGTAGCTCTTGTACGAGTTTCAAAATAGTTTGTCGTCAACTCAAGAAACTTAAATCAAGAAAACCCAGTCAAAAAGACTCCAACTTGACCTTCAATTTCTTATTTTTTCCGAAAATCTAACTTAGGGTAAAAATCCTCAATTTTCCAACACTTAACCATGAAATCAACTCTAAATATATAACAAATCAATAGAGTATCAAAAAATAAGGTTTATATACATACCCCCAAGCAAATACAAGAAGAATGCCTTTGAAATCGCCTCAATCCGAGCTCCCAAACTTGTAAAGGAAGTAACTAAATCCTGAAACAAGTGGAGAAGAAAAAAATGCAGTAGTTGTTTCGGTCCAAATCACATGCTAGATGATCACGAAACTCACATTTGACAAGCCCATTGTAATATGTAACGACCAGTTTGGTCGTCTAGGATTTTTACCCCGTTTATCCCTGTTGATCTTTCCCCTAGCTTTGTTAGAGTGTTTTTGACTCATGAGGATTGGTAGTGTGGTTCCAGAAGTGATCGGGTTTGTTTTGAGGAATTTAGTGCCTTTAAGTTGAATAAAGGAAAAAGTGTTGACCAATAGTTAAATTTTGAGTAATGAGTCTTTTTGGGATTTTGTCGGTTCCATTAGGTCCGAAAAATCGATTATAACTTGGTAGGACGTTTGGTTCGGTACTCGAGGCACTCAGGGGTGTTTTGTTCCTTGGGTTGGAAACCTTGCCTTTTGGTGTTTAGTGGTTGACTGGGTTAAGATGACCTCATTTGGGAATTTCGAGAGGGCGGATAAATTTGCAACGCATTTTTATAGTGGGTTGCATGTTTGGTTTGTATCCAGGAGGTCTCGGATGAGTTTCAAATTTCAGGTGGAACTTAGTGAAAAACCAAATTTTTCTGGTATCTGGTGTGCTGCATCTGCGGACATATGTTGGCACCTACGGGCCTGCCTCTGAGGGACTTGGTCCGCATGTGCGAGAATGAAAATTTTAAGTGAGGTCACATCTGTGGAAATTTCTCCGTAGATGCGAAGCCGCACCTGCGGAAAATGGTCCGCAGGTGCAGAATCGCTATGAATTAGAAACCTTAAGTTCCAAATTTGAAGCCATTTCCTTTCATTCACCAAATTTGAGACCTAGAGTGTTTTGTGGGGCGAATTTGTGGAGCTTTTTGAGATCTTCCATTGGGTAAGTCTCCTATCTTCCCTTTATATATTACGTTTGATTTGGGGAAATCATGTAAAACCATGTTCTAAGTTGGGGTTTTTGGATTGTAAATCCTAAAGTGATTTTATGAACCATTTTCTACCTAAATTGAGTTTTGTTGAGAAACTTCTTAGGTTCTAATCATTTAAATATTTGGGTAACTAGTTCCTAAGCTTGAATCTTTCTTTCACTAAACATTTTGGTTATGAAAAATGAGGGTTTTTCTCTAAATTGGGGGTTTTGGTGGAATAGTGAAATTAATGCTAATTTGCGGTTAGTTTCTGATGAAACTTGGTATTTGGACTCCCTAGACTTTGGGTAACCTAATTTTCTCATAAATTTCCAATTTGTGGACGCGGGGTCACCTTTTAAGGTCGTTTTTTATTTCTTGTGACATTGAATTTTTATGATTGCTATTGAAATGATGATAAGTGAGAGAGTGGAGCCTCTGAGATCTTTGTTGGAGAGCGTAAAAGAGAAACAGAGTGCTCATGATCCGAGGTCATTTTCGGAGCGAGAGAGTGGCCGTGATCCGAGGTTGTTACCGGAGCGAAAGAGAGTGCTCGTGATCCAATGTATTTTCCGGAGCGAGATTGGTACATAGACTTCACGGGTCCCCCATGGGTTATGGCTATGTGACATTGTCCTTAACATGTGTGTATGGTACGGAGAAGAGGCCTGGGGGCACTGCATAGCATTGCATCTCATTCCACATCATCGCATGATACATTTACTCATTGATTTCTTGGATTGATAATATTTGGAGTTGTTGCTTGTTTATGAAGATTTTGCTTAATGATTCGACAGACTTGTGGATTAGAGAGTTCACCTAGGCTTTCAACTTGAGGTTATTGAGATCAATGGTGTTTATCATTACTGTGAGATTTACTTAAATAATGATTGTGTATGTGCTTGACTGCTTATCTACTCTACTTGTTAATTTCTATCTATTTATATGTGAACTAGTCATGTCGGCCTATGATACCTACGAGTACGTGTGTTTGTTCTCATACTACTCTTGCTGCACATTTTTCTTTGCGTGCAGAGTTCGTCGCAGGTTCCAGTTTCCAGTTTCCCTCTTCGTGAGTGATTCTGAGGCCCTTTGTCGGAGATTCCAGAGTGAACCACTTGCTAGATCTGCAGCTTGGAGACTCCTCCATACGTCCATCTTCTTTTTTCTCACACATTTATTACTTATGATGATGAGATTTACTCTTGTATTCAGACTTGTTTTAGTGATATTATCTCTTGTACGAGTTTCAAACTAGATCCTTGGGGCTATTATAATATTCACATTTCCGCACTTATCTTATTCTATTTCTGTTTATTTATTCGTGTTTCATTTCTGCATTGTTGATGTTACTTCAAATGGTATAGTTAAGGAGAGTGTTCACCCACCAGCAGGGATAGTGTGGGTACCCCCGCGAGCCACGAGTGAGGGTTATGAAAACCATGATACCATCCTTAGACACTACATGCCCTAAGAATGCCGCCAAGCTAAGCCAAAACTCACACTTTGAAAATTTAGCACATAATTTCTTCTCATTCAACAAACCAAGCATGATCCTCAAATGCTTCTCATGGTCCTCCTTGCTACGGGAATAAGCTAGAATATCATCGATGAAGACAATCTCAAAGGAATCAAAATAGGGCTTGAAGACCCCATTCATCAAATCCATAAAACCTGTAGGGGCATTGGAAAACCCAAAGAACATGACCAAGAACTCATAGTGACCATATTGAGTCCTGAAGGCTACCTTTAGAGCATCCTCCGCTCTAATCTTCAGCTAATGATAACTTGATCTCAAGTTGATCTTGGAGAACACAGATGCACCCTGAATCTGGTCAAACAAACCATCGATACGGGGTATCGGGTATTTGTTCCTGATTGTAACCATGTTCAACTGATGATAGTAGATACATATCCACATGGTACCATCTTTCTTCTTCACAAACAGAACGGGAGCACCCCAAGGGGAAACACTAGGTTTAATGAATCCCTTTCTCAACAAATCCTGTAAATGTTCCTTCAAATCTATCAACTCTACCAGAGCCGTACGATATGGTGGAATAGAATTGGGCCGAGTGTATGGCTACAAATCAATGCAAAAGTCAATATCTCGATCAGGCGGCATACTAGGCAAGTTTGTGGGGAAAACCTCTGAAAACTCACTAGCTACTGGTACCGATTCAAGGGAAGGAGTATCCTCGCTAGTATCCTGAATAAGTATGCCAATGTCACGACCCAAACAGCCTTGAGTGGCACCCATCCAAATCCCCTAGTGGGCAAACCATCTACTTAACCAACCATCCAAACCATTATCAAATTACTTAGCCAATTTTAAAGCATTCAAGGATATAACAAGTAGAAATATTTCCAAAAGTCTAGTCATGCCATAATTCAATAAAATCTACGGAAGTCTAAACTATTACAACCCCAAAATCCGAAAGTCATCGTACAAGACTTTAACATAGCTGTCTAAGAAAGAATCACTGTCTAAAAATAACATAAATGTCTGAAATGAAATAGACATCTAAAATAGGACAGATCTTCAGGCAGCCTGGCATGGAGAATAGCTCACCCTTTAATCTGTTGGAAACTGGCCTCAAGCTAAATATGAGGTCTCATAAAAGTCTCTGGATCATAATCTGCACTCAAAGCAGCAAGGTAGTATCAGTACAAACACTATGTACCGGTAGATATCATAGGCCAACTAAGATTAGTATCATGAATACAATCACAAAATCAATAAAAATAGACAGATAGGCACAACAATACATAACCACACCGAAACCATCAACAAGAACCATCCAACACCGAAATATCAGCCAACACAGGGACAAGATAAATCCACACAAATAGAAATCAATAAGAGTAACTCAACCCACGTAATCAGCGAACACAATCGTAAAACAAAAATTATCTCAACTCTGTCACATATCCGTACACGCATGCTAAATGGTAGTGTTTGACCTATTAGCCATGACCTGCAGGGGACCCATGGTGTCTATGTACCCTCACTCCGAAATCTTATGTTACACCTCGGAAAATTATCCGTGAGTCTACAATGAATAGATCAATGAAGGGTATGAGTGTGCGGTGTTTTACTAAGTAGGGAATGACGATTCATGAATTTTTGGAAATAAGAATGTTGCAGAAATTCATTTCAGTCCAGTGGTCGTAAAGCACAATACGGCCCGTAAAGTGATTTACGGACCGTAAAGTGCGATCGTCCTCCAACACTCTAAGAAATTCAACTTTCTGTTAAATGTTGAAATGGTAAAACACGACCCAGAATATGAACCGTAAATCGAAATACGGCCCGTAAACCTCGATCGTAAATCACCATGATGACAGCCAACCCTTCTGTTTTTGATATGCTTAAATACGACCGTGAAGGACGGACCGTAAACCAGGATACGGCCCGTAAACTGTGGTTCACGACCACTGTACGCCCCCACTGTTGATCATTAAAAATCAGACTTTGAGTTATTAAAAGGGACCCAAGCCTCATTTTATTTCATTTTCTCATCTACACAACTCAAGAGCTTTCTAGAGAATTCTCCAAACACTTCATCTACAAGAAGGACCAAGGGAAATTAAGATCAACAACATCAAATTCATGAATCAAAGTCTATGAAACTCAAGTGAAGTTCATCCAAACTAAGAGATCCCAAAGTAGGTGAAGTAGGGTTTTGGTGAAAGAGGAGAGGTTTCACTCCAGGCTTGTTTCACCAACCTCTAAGGTAAGTTTGATAACTTTTCCATGATGAATAAAGTATTTATATGATGAAACATTTGGATTATGAGAGGGTGTAATAAATGGGTCATAAAATGTGAATAGTGTTATAATTGAGTGATAGTGGGATTGAATCATGAATGTTGATGTGTTGTGAGTATAAAGATGTTATAAATGGCGTGTAGACCATGAAATGGGTGTGTGGTATGAGAAAACATGATAATAAGCTAGAACCCATGAATGTGGAAATTTGGAGAAAAATGGTGGATTTTGCTCAATGTATATAAATGACGATTGTTGATTACAATATTGTGAGTGTTGTTGTGAGAGTTTGGGAATTGAGATTGGACACGGGAAAAGTAGTACAAACAAAGGAAATGCTGCTCAATTTTTCCTAGAAATAACGATGCGTTCCTATAGTCGGCTAACTAACGTAATGTGCATTCTCTCGTGAAGGTAGAAACGTGATATTGAAGGGGATCAAGTGAACGATAGCTTAACTAAGAGACAAAGGTATGTGAGGCTAGTCCTTTTCTTTCTATGGCATGAATCCCATAATATGATTCTTCTCCCTTTCCATGATTCTCCTATATCCCGGAAAGCCAAGAGCCTAAGATCATGAATAGCTATATGAGTCAAGAGATATGATATGACATTCTTATAAAGTAAATGATGTTGTTCCTTGTATACACTCACCTTATATACTAATCCTTTCAAGGTGAGGCAGAATGTTCATATATGTTCATAATGGAATCGAGGGTTCACGACCTTACGTCACCTCGATAGAATGCTGTTGTTCTAGAGTATTTATGCATGTACGATGACAAGTATATTTTGATAAGCATATCATTATAAGTATTTTATGAGGAGCATGTCATGATTGCATCACACCGGGCCTAGTTGGCCGGGCAGTCACCGCGAAAGAGGGCAACTATATGATACACCATGGCCAGTTGGCATGGGCAGACACCACTAGTAGGCGGCATGAGATGGTACCCCGGACGCGGGAGGCCTGGACGCGGGCTAATGTTATTGATTATTACACCGTTCCGACATGAACGGGCAGCTTACATATTATGCATATACGATATGATGATATGTATGAGTAAGATAGCATGCATTACTTCTCTTATGATTGTCATTCAAATCCAGATGTTCGATATTGATGTTCTCATTATATTATTGTTGCCTTTCTTCATTGTTTATGCCTCTCATACTCAGTACAATATTCGTACTGACGTCTGTTTTCTTTGGACGCTGTGTTCATGCCCACAGGTAGACAGGGAGGCGAGCTCGATCCGGATTCTTAGGAGTTGTCAGCTGAATGAAAGCACTCTATTGTTCGGAGGTGCTTATGATTATTCTTTTGGTACATATGCATATTTTGGGCACGACGGAGTCTTGTTCCGTCTATATATATACAGTCTGTCAGTAGAAGCTCGTAGATACGCAGTGTGGGTTAGATGGTCTCACAAGATGTTATTATATGTGTATATTATTTTGATGGCCGAGAGGCAAATGTATATAAAGCATTTATATTTCTATCTAAAATATGTTTCCCTATAATTCGTGTATGAAGTTGATAAAAAGGGCCTTAAGTGAGTAAGATGAGTGGTAGAGTGAGTGGTGCTCGGTGTCTAGCCCCGGGTACCCGTCGCGGCCCCTAGCTGGGTCGTGACATCTTTCCTCGGATCACAAGCCTTTAACTTAGGCCACATCCTCACCCCCGTCAAATGAGCCTTTTCATATTTATATATCTTTCTCATCACAATGTATTTCCGTTCCACAATCAATAAGGAATGTGAACAATCAAGAATCAATATCAAGGAACACAAATTACCATATCACAAGTCATATCAAGACTCAAAAATCAATTCATCAATAATCATGAATAAGGGATTACTCCAAGTCAACAAGAAGATTATATATGAACTCTTTCTTTATCAGTTCATATCAATTCATCATATAATTAATCAATTTATATCAAAATGTAAGAATTATCAACCACAGTTTATGTCTGAAGAACTAATCATACTTCTCCTATCAATTTCGTATCACATACAATCAACTAATCAAAGTCTAACTCAAGTAGACTGTAACCTACCTCAAAGTAGAAGTGGAACAATGCAATCACACCGCGATAGCTTTTCCCTTTCATAAAGCTTCCGAACGTTCGAAGTCTAGAAATAGAGCTATATGAGTATTCAAATCACCTACTCAAACAATACAACACTTTTGGGAAGAGAACCAACTACTTCTACCCTTTTCAAATGGGTGAACTATCAGTAAGCGCTATTGCATCACCATATCAACCCTAATAATCATATACTATTCGTTCATGGGTTTTCTGATTGTTCCAAACCTATTACAAGCAGTTCTTATACCAAAGTCATCATTTTTATGAAACCCTAGGTCTCATTCAACAAGTTCTACCATTAATAGACTAGTTCTCATCCTAGAAAGCAATAATATATACTCCTATATGATTAATCAATAAATAAATCAACAACCCATTCATTAACCACGGCTTTTCTTCAACTCTGTCATGACCCAACCCGCCATGACTGGCATCCACACTAACTCCTAGTGGGCGAACCAATACGCTTAACCATCTACTCATTCAAGTCCATTTTTTCTTAGTCAATGCATTCAGTTCACAATAAATTAAACGCAAGATTAAGTCAAAAGTGGTCATGCCATAAAACAATAATGTAAATGCGGAATTCCTAACTATTACAACCCAAAATTCGAAAGTCACCGTACAAGGACTCTAATCCAAAAAAAATGTCTAAGGAATCCATACTCTCTGAAATAAATAAACATGAATGTCTAGAATGGAAATAGACATTAAATAAAGGACAATCTTCAGGCGGCCTGGCACGGATAGAAGCTCACCCTCAATCTGTTAGTAAATGGCCTCAAGCTAAATATGAGGTCGAGTAGCAGTGTCTGGATCACAATCTGAACTAAAAAAGAATACAGCAAGGTAGTATCAGTACAAACACTATGTACCAGTAGATATCATAGGCCGACTAAAATTAGTACCATGCATGAATCATAAAATCAATAAACTAGACAGACCAGTCAACAACACATAATCAGACAACCAACACCAAGTCAACTAATGATATTAACAATCAAGTCATCAGAAGCAAGTGATGGAATAAACCTCACAACAGCATTCTCACTTACTCAGTCACTGGTCACTCGTGTATATACATGTTAATTGGTGTCTTTGCCCAATAACTATGACCTGAAGAGGACCCATGGTGTCCATATACCCCTCGCTCCGAAACTGACCTCGGATCACTAGTCCATAATCTAGGTCACATCCTCACCCCCTGTCAAATGTGCCTTTCAATGATCGATTATCAAGTAGTATCTCATTTTCATCAAGAAGATCATATTAACTTCTCACCACAATTGTCATCAAATTGTAGATCACAACACATCGAATAATGG
This sequence comes from Lycium barbarum, assembly GCF_019175385.1. NCBI lineage: Eukaryota > Viridiplantae > Streptophyta > Magnoliopsida > Solanales > Solanaceae > Lycium > Lycium barbarum. The sequence continues at coordinate 80,564,775 of NC_083340.1, read as the reverse complement.
CATTAATCCTACATTATCACTCAATCAATAGCATATAGGAATTCCAACCACACATTATGCCCAAACACTAAACATGCTTTCTCCTCTCAATCTCATAACACATACAATCAACTAATCAAAGTCTAACTCAAGTAAGCCATAACCTACCTCAACTGCAGAGCTGGAACAATGCCAATCACTCTGTTATATCCTTTCCCTTCCTTAATGCCTCGGTACACTCAGAAGCTAGAATACATAAGGCTAAGTAAGCAATTGTTCATCTAATCATTAGCAATGTCAATTTTGGGGAAGCAATCCCACCAATTCCACCCTCTTTCCATGAAGAATTTAACTCTTGGTATGAATTTGCCCTAGTATTGATTACCACAAGTCACAATATGTTAATTCATGGTCTTTCAATTCAATTAAACACTTTACCATCAATTTCCATGCTAAAGTTGTCCCTTTACGAAACCATAAGTCTCAATTCACCATTAATAAGTACCTAGATATTGAATTCTCAAGTAAGAAGTAATAGTTCATGCTTTTATATGATAACCAATCAATAATATTCATAACCCACCAACTATTAAAGGTCTATTAAGTCTAGGGTTACCAGTCCTCAATTCACCATTGGAGACCCATCAGAATGATGATAATCTTAGAGATGATTCCATAATGAAAGAAGGAGATTGAGACTTACCTCCCAAGAAGATGCTTGCCCTAGCCTTAGAATTTAGCCCTAGGTTGATACAATATTCCATACGAAAATGAAGAAAAAAGGACAAGAAACATAAAGGATAGATAATTTGACACAACTAAAGACCCAAATTAGCAACCAAAGTTCTTGAATTAACTTGACCTCTAATTTAGGAACTAAAGAGCACCAAACTCTTAGGATGACCAATAGGGATTTGATACCCTAATAACCAATCCTCTCACAAGATTCACAATCTCTAGCTTAGCAAGCTCTCAACACTCAAAAGAGTTCACAATTTCAAGACATCAATATTCAACATAGACTAAGTCTTCCAAATGAAATAGACTACTACTTATACTAAGGTTCAAAAGAAGACAACTACACTTTTACCCTTAATGAAGTAAGGGCCTTGTTTGGGTGTCTTCTTTTGGGAACAAAACTTGAATTTGCAAATCTTCAAGTAATAGTCACATTGAAAGTATGACCATCTTCCAACCTCTTCTCCAAACCATCCTCCTATGCTATCATGAATACTTGCAATCCCCGGGAAGGTGTTAGAGTGTATTCAAGTATGTCCCTCCTCATGAACAATGCTTGCATAGCTTGAAGTTCCCTCGCTTGGCTCCTTGTAAAAGGTCTTGATGCCATTCGAGTTGTATCATTCTCCCCTTCTTGAAGAGAATTTGTCCTCAAATTTAAGGGATCAACATCTTGCACCACCATAGGAGAGAGATCACACACATTGAAGGTGTTATGAACTTATTCGGGTGGAAGATCAATTTTGTATGCATTATCATTGAGTCGTTCAAGTACTTCAAGTGGACCATCTCCTCTAGGCATCAACTTGGTCTTTCTTTTGTTGGGAAACCTCTCCTTTCGGAAATGTACCCAAACCCAATCACCCGGTTCAAGCACAACTCGTTTGCGGCCCTTGTTTGCTCTCTTGGCCGTTTCTTGATTCTTTTTCTCAAGGTGAAGCCTCACCTTCTCATGCAACTTCTTCATGGCCTCGGCTCGTTTGTTTCCATATAAATTCAACACAATATCTTGAGATAAAGGGGTTAGATCTAAAGGGGTTAGGGGGTTAAAACCATAAACGACTTCAAAAGGTGACATGCCAATAGTGCCATGAATGACTCTATTGTAAGCAAATTCAACCAAAGGCAATTGATCTTCCCAAGATGTTAATTTTCCTTTAACCATGGCCCTAAGCATAGAACCCAAGGTCCTATTGAAAACTTCGGTTTGGCCATCGGTTTGTGGGTGACAAGAGGTAGAAAACAACAATTTAGTACCAAGTCGTCCCCACAATTCTTTCCAAAAGTGGCTAAGGAATTTTGGATCCCTATCGCTCACAATGGTTTTGGGAATACCATACAACTTTACCACATGTTCAACAAACAAAGAGGCAACATGAGGAGCATCATCAACTTTATGACAAGCAATGAAATGAGCCATTTTAGAAAATCGATCAACCACAACAAAGATGCTATCTTTACCCCTTTTGGTTCTAGGCAAACCCAACACAAAATCCATTGAAATATCAACCCAAGGTTGTTGAGGGGTGGGGAGAGGGGTATACAAACCATGGGGAAGGAGTCTAGACTTGGCGCCGCGACATTCAATGCATTGGCCACAAATCTTAGCCACATCCCTCCGCATATGAGGCCAATAAAATTGTTCCTCAAGAATCCCCAAAGTCTTATCAATCCCAAAATGTCCCATCAATCCCCCATTATGTGCCTCTCTCACAAATAACTCCCTCCAAGAGCTCATGGGCACACATAGTCGCTTGTTCTTGAACAAGAAACCATCAAACTTGGAATAGGGAGTAGAAGACCTATCCCTAATCCACCTCTCCCTTTCCCATTCTTCGCAATCTAGAAAGATTTTGGCAAAGACGGGGTCCTCGGGATACAATGTCTTCAAGCTTTCAAAACCCATCAATTTGGAAGACAAGGTATTAATCAAAACATGTTTCCTTGATAGGGCATTCGCCACTACATTATCCTTTCCCTTTTTGTATTGGATTACATAAGGGAAGGTTTCAAGGAATTCAACCCATTTGGCATGCCTTTTGTTCAACTTACCTTGGGCCTTAAGATGCTTTAAGGACTCATGGTCGGTCCGAATTACAAACTCTTTAGGCCACAAGTAGTGTTGCCAATTTCCCAAAGCACGAATCAAGGCATACAACTCAAGATCATAGGTAGTGTAATTCAAAGTCGCTCCCTTGAGTTTTTCACTAAAATAGGCTATGGGCTTTTGGTCTTGCATTAAAACGGCTCCAATACCCACTTTGCTTGCATCACATTCAATCTCAAATATTTTGTCAAAGTCGGGTAATTGCAACAATGGTGCGGAGCTAAGCATTTGTTTCAAAGTTTCAAAGGCATTAGCTTGCTCCACACCCCAAGAAAAAGGTTTGTCCTTTCAGATTACCTCGGTCAAAGGAGCGGCTATGGTACTAAATCCTTTAACAAAACGCCTATAGAAACTAGCCAAGCCATGAAAGCTTCTTACATCTCCAATGCATTTTGGAGTGGGCCAATTTCTTATGGCTTCTACTTTGGATTCATCAACCTCAACCCCCCTTGAGCTCACGACAAATCCCAAGAAAACAACTTCATCCACACAAAAGGAACATTTATCAACATTGGCATAAAGTTGTTCTTGTATAAGCACTTCAAACACACATTTCAAATGACTAACATGCTCATCCATGGTTTTGCTATACACCAAAATATCATCAAAATAAACAACCACGAATTTGCCAATAAAAGGTTTCATCACATGATTCATCAATCGCATGAAAGTACTAGGAGCGTTAGTGAGACCAAAAGGCATCACCAACCATTCATATAGACCAAACTTGGTCTTGAATGCGGTTTTCCACTCATCTCCGGGTTTTATCCGGATTTGATGATACCCACTCCTAAGATCTACCTTAGAGAATATGCATGAACCATTTAACTCATCAAGCATGTCATCAAGACGGGGTATGGGATGGCGATACTTTACCGTTATCTTGTTGATGGCCCGACAATCAACACACATACGCCATGATCCATCTTTCTTTGGCACCAAGATCACGGGCACGGCACAAGGACTCATGCTTTCTCTCACAACTCCCTTTTCAAGGAGCTCATCCACTTGCCTTTGAAGCTCCTTAGTGTCATCCGGGTTAGCTCTATAAGCTGGCTTGTTTGGCAATTGAGACCCCGGAACAAAGTCAATTTGGTGTTCAATTCCCCTCAAGGGTGGTAACCCCTTTGGGAGTTCCGTTGGGAACACATCATCAAATTCCTGCAAAAGAGAAGAAATAGAGCTAGGAAAAGAAGGGGTTAGTTCATTAGTGTGCAATGCATAGTCCCTATGCATGAGGAGAATCACCGGTTGACGCTCCCCCAATTCCTCCCTAATTTCCCCACAATTCGCCAAAAGCGACACCTTAGTTTTTCCTCTAAGCTCTCCTTTCTTTCCACTCAACTCTTGAGAACTACTCTCCTCTACTCCCTCGTCCCCCACATTCTTCTTTTGCAATGCACCATGTCCCTTCTCCTTTAACTCCCTCATTTTGTTATAGATCTCACCCACTTGGGAAGGGGTCATGGGATTCAAGACATGTTTGGCACCATTGTGGCCAAGGGTGTATTGGTTAGTTCGCCCATTATGGTTGACGGACCTATCATATTGCCATGGTCGGCCAAGTAGAAGATGACACGCTTGCATGGGAACAACATCACACAACACCTCATCATGATACTTCCCAACCGCGAATTTGATGATAGCTCGTCTAGTCACCTTCAATTCACCACATTCATTGAGCCATTGAAGTTTGTAAGGGTTTTCATGGCGGGTGGTGGGAAGTTTCAAGAAATCAACAAGGGTGGTACTAGCAACATTAGCACAACTCCCACTATCAATGATCATGATGCTAGTGTTTTGGTTAATGATGCACTTGGAATGGAAGAGATTTTCCCGTTGACTTGGGTCATCCATTGCTTTACTTATCATGGTTCGTCGCACCACATATAGAGGTACAATAGGCTCATCATCACCTTCAACACCATCCCCTTCACTATCATGATGTTCATCCTCATGATTGCCTTCTTCATCCCCTTCCTCACATTCTTCCTCATCCTCACTATAAGTGTCTTTCAAAATAAACGCTCTACGATTAGGGCACTCACTTGCTCTATGACCGAAGCCATGACATTTAAAGCATTGAATAGGAGTTTTCGTACCTCCTTCTTTTGGAGCAAACTTCGGAGGTTGCTTGTCAACTTGCTTCTCAACTTGAGAATTCTTCACAAATGGTTTCTTAGCTTCTTGCATGGGGCCCTTATTCTTTTGCCAATTGGAGGAGAAAGCTCCTCGTTCTTTGTTATGGTTCCATGAACTCACATAGCCCCTTGATTTATTGATTTTGTCCTCCTTGAGACCCTCCTCAATTTCAATTGCCGCTTGAAGGGTTTCTTCAATGCTCCCATAGTTGTGGAGTCTCATTTGGGAGACAATGTCACCATTTAACCCGGCTCGGAACCGAGTCATAACATTTAACTCATCCTCGTCAAAGTCGATTCTCATCTTGACAATTTGAAACTCATCATAGTATTCTTCCACACTCTTTTTGTTTTGCCTTAAGGTATACACCTTCTTGAGTTGTTCTTGTTTGTAGCGTTCGGTGACATACTTACGCCGCATGGCCTCCTTCAATTCATCCCAAGTAGGTGTGGGCGGGAGTCCAATAATTCTTCTTGCCTTCACTTGAGTTTCCCACCATGTGGAGGCATACCCCTCGAATTGAGCAATGGCGTAAGAAGCCTTTTTCACCTCGGACATGTCATTCGTCAAGAAGATTCTATCACAATGCATCACCCAATCAAGGAATGTATCGGGATCACTACTTCCTTTGAAGGTTGGGAGAGTAACCTTGATGGAATTGAGACTCGTGTCTCGCCCTCCGCCATAACCGTGATTCCTATTAAAATCTCCATCATCGTCATAACCTTGATGGTCACGACCTTGGTACCCTTCACGAGCTTGGTACCCTCTTTGCCTACCCATGTGAGGGTTAGGACCATGCCTTCCCTCCCTTCCTCGATAACCTCCTTGTGCTTGCCCTCGTGGCCTCCAACCTTGGTCACCATAATGTTCGTGCTCAAGTAGAGCTTCCTCTATCCCTTCCTCATTTGGTTGTTGGATGTTTGGACGGTTTTGGGGTGGCATTGGTACATTTGGGTGGGGGTCATTTAGGGGTGGGTCATTTGGATGTGGGTCATTTGGAGCTTGATCTTGTTGGAGTAGGGTGTTCCGTTGGCCTATGGGAATGTTGTTTGGTGGGGTAAGAGTCGTGTTTTGAGGAGTGTTTTGGGAAGTGGGGTTATATAGATGATGGAAGCTGTCGGGTGACACTGTAGGTGAAGTGCTTCGAGTAGCTCCACTTGTGCCACCTTGGTATTGCACTTGGGGCGAATACGAGACCTCCCTACTACCTCCTTCAATTGCTTCCACCCTACTTCCCAAGTTTTCCATTCGACCACCCATGTTTTCCATTCGACCACCCATACTATCCACTTTATCGTTCAAGGCTTGTAAGGCTCTCATTACATCAGCTAGTGTGAGTTCCCCGGTGGGAACTCAAGTTTCATCCTCCGTAGCCATGGTACCTATTAAGACACTCAACAAAGCAAGCAAACACGTTAGATTAGTAAAATCAACTCACAATCGCTCAAGTATGCGCACCTTTGATTGCCTCACAAATTGCTTCCGCCAAAGATTGTGTGCTTGTTAATGTTGACTAGTCACAAAGGTTCAAATTCTACCCTTGGTCGGAATAGATTCATGTTATCAAAAAGAACGAGGACGACTCAATAAAACAAACGCACTTGAGCCAAGAAATGACAACGAAGTAAAAAAAAAAAAAAAAAGAACGAAAGAATTGGCACGAAAGAAATGCGGACACAAGAACTAGCAACACAAATAGGAACAACTACTAAATGGCTACTAGTTAAGAGACACAAGAAAATGGAATTGCAAAAATCGGGAAAATAACTAAAATTTCGGGTCCGGGTAGGTGATAACTTGAAAACACGAGCGGGAAGCCCCAATTGATCCAAGGTATCAATTTGAAATAATGAATTTTTTTTTTTTTTTTGTTCCCTACCAAAGGATTAGGGACACAATACCATCAACTAAGGATCAAGAAATTTTTGTTTTGAGAAATGAAATCAAAGAGAATTTAAGTCGAAAAAACCTGAAATGTGCAACCCGCGACGCCTGTGCAGAACCTGCGACTCGCGGTTCAACCTGCGATAGTGATCCGTGGCTCGCGGATGATGCAGCCAAAATGCCAACTCTCTGTCACAAGGTGCGACACCACCCGCGACTCGCAGGTGCGACACCACCCGCGACTCGCAGGTGCAACCCGCGATGGTGTTCCGCGACTCGCAGATGAGGCACCCCAAAACGTTCAACTCTCTGTCACAAGGTGCGACACAACCTGCGACTCGCAGGTTCAACATGCGGCTCGCATGTAGTGTCGCATATGGGCCAATTCGATGTTTTTTTTTTTTTTCGCAAAAATCAGAAAACTTTGACAACTTTTGGATCAAATGGCCCTTTGGAGAGTCTTCTTCCTTATGAAGATTTGAACGTGTTCAAGAACACAAGAACAAGTCAAAAATTCAACTACCCTCAAATCAACTCCAAATTGGCTCAACTTTCGGATTTAAGTTCTCTTTAATGTAGAGAACAAAGCCCAATAGGTTTCAACCTTCAACTTCACCTTCTTCAACAAGACCCACTTTCAAGTTCTTGAAGCTTTGAAGCTCAACAATGGTGGAACACAAACCCTAACTCCAAATTGACTTGAAATGGAAGATTTAGACTCTAGAAACACTAGGAAACTCTAATCTAACACTAGATTCAACAAAATCAACAAGAAAATTCGATTTTATTTTATTTTATTTTATTATTTCGGATTTTTTTTTTTGTTTTTTGTTGAATCAAAACCCATGATTAGATTTGGTAGAACAAACCTAAACTAAGCTCTGATGCCAATTGATACAATATTCCATACGAAAATGAAGAAAAAAGGACAAGAAACATAAAGGATAAATAATTTGACACAACTAAAGACCCAAATTAGCAACCAAAGTTCTTGAATTAACTTGACCTCTAATTTAGGAACTAAAGAGCACCAAACTCTTAGGATGACCAATAGGGATTTGATACCCTAATAACCAATCCTCTCACAAGATTCACAATCTCTAGCTTAGCAAGCTCTCAACACTCAAAAGAGTTCACAATTTCAAGACATCAATATTCAACATAGACTAAGTCTTCCAAATGAAATAGACTACTACTTATACTAAGGTTCAAAAGAAGACAACTACACTATTACACTTTTACCCTTAATGAAGTAAGGGCCTTGTTTGGGTGTCTTCTTTTGGGAACAAAACTTGAATTTGCAAATCTTCAAGTAATAGTCACATTGAAAGTATGACCATCTTCCAACCTCTTCTCCAAACCATCCTCCCATGCTATCATGAATACTTGCAATCCCCGGGAAGGTGTTAGAGTGTATTCAACTATGTCCCTCCTCATGAACAATGCTTGCATAGCTTGAAGTTCCCTCGCTTGGCTCCTTGTAAAAGGTCTTGATGCCATTCGAGTTGTATCATAGGTGCTCCTTGAAACTGTTTTGGAGTTTTATGAATAAAGAATTCGGACTAAGTGTTTAAAATCGGGATTCTGTCCCCGTCGACCACTGCGGTGGATGTCATGTCCGATACGGCAGTCTCGTTATAGCGGGCTGAGACCCGTTATAGCGGGCTGAGACCTGCTATAGCGGACACCCAACTTTTCCCATCTTGTTGTGGAGATCACGGACTCGCCATGGCACAAGCGTTATAGCGGTCCAGTGTCCTCCATAGCAGACACCCCATTTCTCATAAGCCCGCGACGACGAAGAGTACATCGCTACAGCGGCCCAGCCGCAGCGGTACTCTGTCCGCCCCAGCTGTGCCACTGAACCAAGTGAGCTTACTAATTCCACCAATTTTGTACTCTACTCTCCCAAATTCATCTAAGGCTTCAGTTTTTAGGCTTCT